>NC_048298.1:60814619-61121655 GCF_013100865.1 Trachemys scripta elegans
TTTTGGTGTGTGGTTTTTGGTTGCTGGTGAGTATTTGCTTCAGGTTTGGGGGCTGTCTGTAAGCAAGGACTGGCCTGTCTCCCAAGATCTGTGAGAGTGATGGATCGTCCTTCAGGATAGGTTTTAGATCCTTGATGATGAGCAGGAGAGGTTTTAGTTGGGGGCTGAAGGTGATGGCTAGTGGCATTCTGTTACTTTCTTTGTTGGGCCTGTCCTGTAGTAGGTGACTTCTGGGTACTCGTCTGGCTCTGTCAAGCTGTTTTTTCACTTCAGCAGGTGGATATTGTAGTTGTAAGATCTCTTGATAGAGATCTTGTAGGTGTTTCTCTCTGTCTGAGGGGTTGGAGCAAATGCGATTGTATCATAGAGCTTGGCTGTAGACAATGGATCAAGTGGTGTGGTCTGGATGAAAGCTGGAAGCATGTAGGTAAGTATAGCGGTCAGTAGGTTTCCGGTATAGGGTGGTGTTTATGTGGCCATCGTTTATTAGTACTGTAGTTTCCAGGAAGTGGATCTCTTGTGTGGACTGGTCCAGGCTGAGGTTGATGGTGGGGTGGAAATTGTTGAAATCATGATGGAATTCCTCAAGGGCTTCTTTTCCACGGGTCCAGATGATGAAGATGTCATCAGTGTAGCGCAAGTAGAGTAGGGGTGTTATGGGACGAGAGCTGAGGAAGCGTTGTTCTAAGTCAGCCATAAAAATGTTGGCATATTGTGGGGCCATGCGGGTACCTATAGCAGTGCTGCTGATTTGAAGGTACACATTGTCCCCAAATGTGAAATAGTTATGGGTGAGGACAAAGTTACAAAGTTCAGCCACCAGATTTGCCATGACATTATCGGCTTGTAGACCATCTTTGTCTGACCATTAGTGATCTTCCTGAAAACACCATCCTAGCCGCTATGGATGTAGAAGCCCTGTACACAAACATTCCACACAAAGATGGACTACAAGCCGTCAGGAACAGTATCCCCGATAATGTTATGGCAAATCTGGTGGCTGAAATTTGTAACTTTGTACTCACCCATAACTATTTCACACCAGCGACCACATAACAAAAACGCTAACCCAGGAACCTATCCTTGCAACAAAGCCCGTTGCCAACTCTGTCCACATATCTATTCAGGGGATACCATCATAGGACCTAATCACATCAGCCACACTATCAGAGACTCGTTCACTTGCACATCTACCAATGTGATATATGCCATCATGTGCCAGCAGTGCCCCTCTGCCATGTACATTGGCCAAACCGGACAGTCTCTACGTAAAAGAATAAATGGACACAAATCAGATGTCAAGAATTATAACATTCAAAAACCAGTTGAAAACTTCAATCTCCTTGGCCCCTCGATTACAGACCTAAAAGTCGTAATATTACAACAAAAAAACTTCAAAACCAGACTCCAACGAGAGACTGCTGAATTGGAATTAATTTGCAAATTGGACACCATTAAATTAGGCTTGAACAAAGACTGGGAGTGAATGGGCCATTACACAAACTATTTCCCCATGCTTATTCCGCCCCCACCCCCTTACAGTTCCTCATATCTTTGTCAACAGCTGGAAATGGGCCATTTTCATTACCACTACAAACAGTTTTTTTCCCTCTCCTGCTGATAAAAGCTCACCTTAACTGATCACTCTCCTTATAGTGTGTATAGTAACATCCATTGTTTCATGTTCTCTCTGTGTTGTGTATGTGTGTATATCTATCTATCTCTTCCTACTGTATTTTCCACTACATGCATCCGATGAAGCATGCTGTAGCCCACAAAAGCTTATGCTCAAATAAATTTGTTAGTCTAAGGTGCCACAAGTACTCCTATTCTTTTTGCGGATAAAGACTAACACAGCTGCTACTCTGAAACCTGTCAGAAGGGATAGGGGAGGGAGAGGAAGGTTCTGACATGAAACCTCCTCCAACATACAGAGAAAAGATGCACACAATCAAGCTGACCGAAGAGTTGGCCTGCATATTTTCATTTAAAAAGACTTTTATAGTTGCAGTGTTTTCTATTTCTGTTTAATTTCATTTTTCTTTTTTGTAACCGTTCAGTCTTGAAGAATATTCACACTTAAATGCTAACATAACACTTTTAGAAAGGTAATTCTTTCATATTTTAGAACTTCATTTAACTTCTGCATTATTCTGAGTTAAAAATAAGTAATTTTTTAAAATTAGGCATAAGTATATATCTAAGGCTATGCCTACTGCAGACCATAAAGTCTTACTTTTTTGTTACTTTTGTTGCAGCTAATAAATTAGTGCTCGTAAATATATGATCAATCTTTTGACCATTCAAATAATGTCAAATACCAACCCTAGTCCTTCACCTGTGTTCTTCAGTTATAAGCATGCTGGCTTGCTGTAAGCGTAATCACAAATGCTGAGATGTCTTTTTCCCTAATTTAACAAGTCCATTCCAACAACCCATTGAAATGCTTTTTTGAAAAGGAAAAAAACAGAAGTTATTGCCACACTTATTATTTGTACTGTGGTGTGCCTAGGGGTGGGTAGTAAGAACAATGGGGCTCCATTGTTCTAAGCACTATACATGCAATATTAAGACAGCTCCTGCCCCAAAACATACAGCTTAGCTATGACAAGAGTACAATGGGGTCTGGGATGAGAGGAAAAGGATGGTACAACTTAGACTAGAGGAGCACAATGTAATGGTAAACTCATTACACTGATAGCAATGGGCAGTGGTCACAGCACGCTAGTTGCTTAACTGCTTTCAAGTGTTTGTAGGTATTACAACGGAGGTGAATTTTAAGGAGGTATTTGAAGAATGACAGTGTAGGGGCTTTGTGGAATTATTTTGGTGGAGCTCCTTCAGTGCCCTCTATACCTTCTATAAGGTGCATGTGAAGGTATTGAGGGGCAAAACAGGACTAAAAGGCAATTAAGGGTGGCAGCCTTGGTGGAGTAGAGGCATTGGGATTGAAGGTCTGAAAATGTGTGACCTAAAATACAGGGAAAACTGAGCTATGAAGGGCTTTAAAAATGAAGTCCGGTAGCTTTCCTTTTTGCAATGGAAAAAGGGTAGTCAGAGGAGTGTGACGAAAGGGGATGATGTGGTTGGAATCGGAGGTTTTGCTTGCTATGGGGCAAGGTGGGCAATTGCCCCCCATGCATTGGTTCCTTTCTCCCCCTCTCCCTTTTTTGAAATGATGCACCTGGTTGGAATGACTTGCCAAGGAAATATTTGCAGCAACATGTTGAATTGAATTAAGTGGGCCAAACGGCATTCTTCAAGACTAGAAGGGAGGAGGAGGCTGCAGAAGTCAAGAAAGGAGATGGGGGAGGGCCTGGACAAGAGTTTTAGTTGTGTGGACACCTCTTTTCTATATCTCAGAAGTTGTGCAGGAAAAAGCAGCAAGAATTAGATGTCGCGTGTAGGCGTGTGCAGTATATTGTAGTATCTTAATTTTGACTTCTGATAGATTTTAAGTACTTTGGACGGGGTGGGTTGGGTGGGAATTCTTTATACATACATCAGTAACCATGCAAACCAAATTGCTGTGCTTCTAGGTTAACATGTTTTAGCTACCATCCTGTTTGTCAAAGAAAACAGAATGTTGGACAGTTCCGGTATTTATCTTTTAAAAAATACAGAAAATAAGGTTCCCTGCTGTAGTCTAAGCATGGCATGTGGCATAGTGATATGCCTGGTGATTGGTATGTCCCAGCTTTTGGGATTTCCGACACTGAATATCCCTTTTCAAATATTGGTATAAACAGTCTAGTTAAGATACCTGACAATGGAAGAGATCTGAAAAGAGTAGTATTAAAGGAGGTTTGAGACTTGGGTGAGGTGAAAATGGTATGGATAAAAAACTAAATAGTAAACCAAGAAAGCTGATCAGAAGGTCCAATGTGAGTGACAAATTCCTGTCGTCTAAAAATAATTTCTTATTCTTCATGCTGTTTCTAAATTAACTTTGGCTGCATATGTTCATGTGCTAGGGAGACAGCTAACATTCTGGCTAGTTCTTAAATAACTTAACTTTATAAACTGGGTCAGACATCTACTCAGTCACTTTGGACCAGATTATTTTGAAAGGTATTTAGGTGGCTGAAGATGCAGATAGGCTCCTAGTGAGATTTTTCATTTGCTTCTTTAGGTTCCAAAATATTTTTAAAAATATGACTTTACCTGGCTAACTCATTGGGACAGAGAAAAAATAAATTTGAATTAAATCACTTACGCAGCCTGTTTTTTAGGATTATCCCTCCATTTTAAGTCCTAAAGAGTTGGGTGTCCTCTGAACTTCTGAAAATATCCTTCAAAATCTCTTAAGATTTAATGTCAGCACCTTAAAATCACAGAGACCAGCTGTACCTGTGAATAAATTCCGGAACATAGTATTTGCCAATTGATTTTGCAGCCACATGAGTAAATATTGGAGAATCACTTGAGCTGGTGTCAAAGAAACAGGCAGTGATGTGCTCTGTTAGGATGAGTTGAACCTCTGTTCTAAAACTATCATTATTTTCTTCTTAATTTTTTATTTCCTTTTCAGATCACTTGGTAGAGATAAATTATTTGCATCTTCCAAAGAATTATGGTTATGTGCCTTGTAGGGAGTCCATAGTTAGAATTGCATTTTAAAATGGATTGTAAGTAGGGCCCTTCCAAATTCACTGCCATGAAAAACGTGTCATGAACCACGAAATCTGATCTCCCCCTGTGAAATCTGGTCTTTTGTGTGTTTACCCTCTACTATACAGATTTAATGGGGGAGACGAGCGAGGGAGCTTCAGGGGGTCGCAAGCTTATTTTAGGGAGGGGGTCATGGTATTGCTACCCTTACTTCTGCGCTGCCTTCAGAGCTGGGTGGCCCAACTCTGAAGGCAGCGTCTCGCCAGCAGCAGTGCAGAAGTAAGGGTGGCAATATCATACCATGCCATCCTTAAGTCTATGCTGCTGCTGGGGAGAGCTCTGAAGGCAGCGCCACTGCCAGCATCAGTGCAGAAGTAAGGGTAGCAGTACCGCAACACCACCTACGATAACCTTGTGACACCTCCCTACTCCCCCCCCAACTCCTTTTTGGGTCAGGACCCCTACAATTACAACACCGTGAAATTTCAGATTTAAATAGCTGAAATCATATAATTTACAATTTTTAAATTCCTTGTGACTGTGAAATTGACCAAAATGGACCATGAATTTGGTAGGGTTCAAGTTATAAGTCAGGCATGAATTCCTGTTTTTCCTCTAAAGAGGGGTCAGTTGATCTAAAATGTCAATGTTGGTTTTTATGCCATTTTAATTTACAAGGTAGCTTTTATTTGGTTTCTTTCAATTTTTAATAGGAAGTGTTTGAAATTAGGCTTTGGTTTAATTTTTCTTGGCATTCCTACTTCTCTTTTTGACTTTCTATTTAACTGTCTACACAAAAACTGTTAGGCAGATTGATTTATGAATAATTGCCAAAAATTAACGTGTTATATTTTAAAGTTTGTTCTCTGTATGCAAGCCTGTTTGGGGATGGGTGCACATAAAATCTTGTAGCAAATCTGTACCCCTGTCCTTGGTGGTCTTCCCCTCTCTCCCAGTTTCTCCCTTGTTTATGCTTTAAAATATCCCATGAAATTTAATATGCAAGAAACTTCATTGTGAAGTAGTTAATGTGGTTGCACACATACTATAGTTAACTTTTTACTTTCCTGGTTTTTGAGTTTGTGTTAATCCACCTAACAAATCTTTATCCACAGGCAAACATCTTGTCATTACCACACCTATCGTACATCAGACCATACATTGTAATTTTGCTCACTAGAGTCCTCGGTGGGTTAGGTGCCCTAGCGGTCAGCGCACTTAATGCCACCTCCCTGACTTGCAGTCCAGGCCCTCTTTTAAATAGAGGTGGGCAGTGGTAGGGGAGCCTGGGTTGGCTCACTCTGTCTGGCTTTGACCCAGGCCTTAAAAGGGTCAACAGTGTCTGACCCCCAAAGGTGCCCTCTGAGTTACTTTCCCTGGGTCTCTTCCTACTCTCTGCTATCCTTCCCTACCTTCCAGTCCAGTGCGAAAAGAAGGTAAAGTATACCAACCAGTCAGCCCCAACTAGGCTCGATGTACAGTAATGATACTAATTGGATCTATCCATGGATTGGTCTGAGAATTTTATGATAAGAGGCGGGTCATTTGTGCAGAAGGCTGACAAAATAAAAAAAACAACCCCTTCAGCTGCCAATAAATAAAGACCTTGATTGCAATGGAAGTATCAGTGTTTCTATCTTTTAACAAAGTTTATAAATCATCATTATCTGTGTTCCTGGCAATCCCTAATGGGAGAGGTGACACTGACAAGCTCTGGGAAGCTTTGTGAAGAGTGGTTTGTAGGTCAGGGCAAGGTGCATGCACTGGTGAAGATGCTCATCTGTCTGGCGATTACTATGTTGGTTTATAACGTTCCTGGTAGAAAACCCAGATTTGCAGAGGTATGTTGATCCGAACATCATTTAAAAGATAGATGGCTAGATTCTGCCTATTCCAAAACTGGTCAGCATGTTGAGTCTAGAAATCACAAAGTCCCACTTCTCTGGAGCCTTACAATTTCTAACTGAAAGGAACTGTCATCAGTTGAATCAAGAATGTTCTTTGCTTCAGAAGGGCAAGGTCCACAAGATCACGAACAAATGAAAATTCCAAAGGATTTGCTTTTAAATCACATTTTCAAATTTTCGATCAGACTGTTTAGGAATTCTTGCATTATTTTCATCGAGGTTTCATCTGTAGCAGCAACGGTCGATGTGGGGAAAGTGCAACATCTCCGCTATTAAGTCCGTCTGAAAGATTTCAGGATTACTCTACTTTAAAAGACGCACACTTTTTCAAACAGATCCCCAACGCTGCTCGCAAGGCCTTGGAGCTGCAAGTTGAGGGAATTCAAATGACCAGTAATATTGCACAGAAAAGCTATCTGTGACAGGGGACATTATTAATAAATTCCAGGAACTCGCAAGCCTGATTGGTCTTGTGGTTTGAAAGAAATTCTATTTCTTTTTGAAGCACACACTAACATATGCCTCCTATTAACAAGCGAAGGTCATTGTGCTGCAACAGGTCACTGTATTCAGCTGAAACGTCTTGTAAAAGCTTTAAAAAGACAATGTTGCAAGCTAGAAGTTGAGCATATGTAGTTCACTAATCTCATCGTAATACCCATTCTTTTTTTTCAAGTCCCCAGACAACTTACTGCAGAAGACAGTCTGGTGAATAGTGCAGTGAAGTGTGTTTAATGAATGGTGTATCGCTGCCAAATATGAAGCAATGCCCTTCTCTTTCCCTGTCATGGAGGTACCTCCATCTGTAACAAACAAGTTTACTTTCTGCAGATCTAAGCCTTTTTTTTCCAGAGAGACTTTTACCTTTTCAGAAATGCTTTCTCAAGTGGTGTAGGTTTCTAATGGCATTAAGCACAAAAATTCTTCCTTGAAAATGTCATCATAAAATCTAAGAAACAGCAATAGCTGGGCAATGTCACTTAAATCACTTGATTTTATCCACTACAAGAAAGATGTCTATGGCATTTTTTAAAATCGGAAAGCAGTGCTGACAAACAATCCTCGTGAAGACTGGAGGTAATTTACACTGATGTGGAATAAGACAGGGGACATTGCTTCACACAGTTCACAATGTCATCTTTGTTTTTATCTCTAGCAAATAGCTCCTCCAGCATTTCCAAAATGTACTTCTTCAAAAGCTCGGCATCCAGAAAAGGCTTTTTCTTTTTAGTTAATATCAACATTATCCGAAGAGAAGCAGCTGTTGAGAATGACATTTGAAGCGTTTGGCAGTTTATAGGCCAGGCATCTCTGGGCTCCTGGCCAACAGCCAACGTCCTCCAGTCACCCAGCTCTCAAGGCAGCGCCACTGCCAGCAGCAGTGCAGAAGTAAGAGTGGTATAGTATTGCCACCTTTAGTTCTGCGCTGCTGCTGGCAGCAGTGCCACCTTCAGAGCTGGGTGTCTGGCTAGCAGTCACCACTCTCCAGTCGACCAGTCACTGATTAATTTATGCCAGGGTTTGAGCTATAGCACCTCTTTCGTTACAAATTGAGCATTGCCAGTAGGTTACTTACTAAAGAAGTCATAGGCAAATGATAGGCAGCGCATCAGTGTTTGTGAATGTAATTATAAACTTTTTTAAGGAGAGCTGGCAAGCCACAGAGGAAGACTTGGCGGGCCATATTTGGCCCACGGGCCGCCTCTTGAGTATCGTTGGCGTACAGTCTTAGTTCCTTGGGGAGGCTTCTCTGGTACCCTTGTCAGGAGCCAGGTAGGTTTGTTCTCCTCTCCTTTCTGAGCTGAGTTGTTCCCCTTTCTACCCTTTCTCCACTTGGAGTGTAGTGCTCCACTGTAGGGCTGGAGGGGCGGGGCTTCCTGTGTCCAGTAGTGTCTTTTAACTCCATCACGTCCCCCCAAACTCCTTATTTCACTCTTTTGCACATATCTCTTCAGTAGATTATTTTTTCCCCAACACTTGGTTGTATAGGGAGGTAGTTTAGTAAAAGGAAGTTCGCAAGAAGACAGAGGGTTGTGGAAATATGACATCGCTGATTTGGGGGAGGAGAGCAAAATTAGATTGAGTGCCTGTGATGGATGGTAGTTGTGATAGTGGCAAGATGTGTGCCTGGGAGAGGAATAGAGCAATTATGCTGTTGGGGGGTCTTAACTCTTCATTTCCTTGATATTGCAAAAATGTTATGTATGAACTTTAATTGTTTCATAAATCAGTTTTCTGTGTATTAATTTCCTAACAAGATTACAGGGTGGAATTTTTCAGCAGCACTGATGTGGACCTAAGTGTGCCCAGTGAAGCCAATGAATGGTTGAAAACTCCATTCCTAATGTTTAAGCATTAGATGTCACCCTCACATACAAATTCTCACAATCTCTGCTTCTCTTCCTGGTTCCCCCAACTTTAGAATGGTGGTTGGTGGCAGTCTTGGGTCAGTGAACTTCCCATGGTTTTCCTCAGGGGGACCTTTGTGGTGGTGAGCCATGGGAAGTTTGTCAGACTGAGGCTTATTCACTACGGGCTTGTCTACATTACCAGCTAGATCGACGGGCAGCGATCGATCCAGCGGGGGTCGATTTATCGCATCTAGTCTAGATGTGATAAATCGACTGCAGAGCGCTCTCCCGTCTACTCCGGTACTCCACCCGGGCGAGAGGCGGAGTCGACGGGGGAGCGTCAGCCATCAATTTACCGCAGTGAAAATACCGTGATAAGTAGTTCTAAGTACGTTATTCACATAGCTGAAGTTGCGTAACTTAGATCGATTTCTTCCCCCTCTCCCCCGTGTAGACCAGGCCAACGGGAATTTGGAGTTTTGCTTGTTTGGGGAGATGCGTGCTAGTTTCCCTTCTCCTGCAGTCTTTTAGGAGCTGGGATAGAGGGGAGAAAAGAAAATTAAGGATTGTGTTTGGGGAATGAGAGGGCAATAGAAGCAGTATTGCCAAATGCAAACATTCAAAAATCATGTATCAGACCTCCCCAAATCATGAGATTAAAAAACAAAAAAAACCCTCACTTTTGTAGGGCTTCTGACTTTTGAGCTGTTACGCAAATAGGGGGTGGGCTGCTTCCTAGTATGATTATTACAACTTCAAAATTCAACTTAAAATGCACAATGAGCCTCTGCCATGGTTCGCAGGACTAGCTGTGCCTTTGATCCTCTTCTGGTCTCTGAATGCTCCCCTTCAGGCGTTCACTTCTCTGTGGAATCTCAGGATTCTCCCACTCTGACTGGGTCCAAGGCTGTAGTGCCTGTTTACCAACCATGATTGCTCAGCAGATCTGACTGAGTTCAGTTACCTGCAGTTCTTTCCGAAGGCAGCTGTGATCAGTGGTGAATACAGTGACACAAAACAACCTTGTCAGCCCATAGTGTTTAATCTCAACAGTGGGAACAAGTATATCAAGAGGGAGGTTTTTAACACAATAAAAGATCTATTCACGTATATTTACCTAAGGGCTAGTTTTCCCATACACCCCAACATCTGGGGATTGAGGTTTAGTCTGCTCCCCAGAAGTCTCGCTCTCGCTCTCTCTCGCTCTTCTCTTTTTATCCACTCCAAAGTTCTTTGACACCTGCATTGTTCTTTAAGTACTGGTAAATGGGTAGGGTTATCTGATGCTATTGCCCCTTTCCTGCATAAGTGCAAGTAATGCCTGCTTGAATGATCCCTTTATAATTCTGTGGTAAACACAAAACAAGCAAATGGAACGTATAAAAAAACATTACAGGCAGGTTTCACAACTTCTGTGTTGGTGGCTTGGAAGGGCCTCTCCTAATCCCTGAGGTGGGGAGCTTCCATTCTGTCATCTGTCAGCCTTCTTTGTCCTCTTCCTCAGTCGTATTCTTCCTTCATGTTTCCCATGGTCTCATCTTCCATTTGTCTTTTCTGCATTGCGTGCTCAATTGTGTTCAATGTACATTCTGTTCTCGACAGAATAAGCTGAGATTCTGATTCCTGGCCTGGAGGGTGGAATTAAGGATGCTACCATATCTGAAAGCAAATTTTTTCAAAGGATCTGTTCCTTATGCAAAGCATTATAGAAATGAGACAGAAGTATGAAAGAATAATGACTCGGCATAGACTTTAGTAGTAGTCTTATTGCTATTCTACTTCGTGTGTAATGTCAGCACATTTTTCTTGAGCGTGTGTGTGTGTGTGTGTGTGTGTGTGTGTGTGTGTAAATATATATGCGTGCAGCATAGAGGGATAGTTGTATACATACTGGTATTTCTATGAGGAGATACTGAGCATTTCCAGGGACTTAAATTTAGTGCAGAATCGTGAAATTCATGTTGGTCTGTTTCATCCCCAGCTCTGTTGGGTCGTGGGCATCAACAATTTTCTTCAGGTGGGTCGCCAGAAGAAAGTTTGGAAACCACTGCTCTAGATCCACCATAGTTACGGTTGAGAGAAGCTACTGTTGAAAAGGCGACTTTTTTCCTTGGTACTCTAAAATCCATACGCATATTCACATTGTTGTGGAAAATTGGTTGTATCTTATCAGGGTTTGGGACAGGAATAGTGGTACGGATTTGGAATCATTTGATCAAGAGGTTGCCAAGGCAGGGCCATGGGGGAAAAAGGGACTTGTCAGTAAATTTAGGTTAGTCACCTGAAAACAGAGTTCTTCAGGATGACTTCTGCATATTCCCTGGAACCTTTTTTAATAGCAGTTCCTGTTGGAGCACTCTTGTGCCCCTGGCTCCCTCCCTCGTTTGGTTCCTGACATTTGGAGGATGAAGTTATAGAAGGGGGCATGTAAAGGCAGTCTTAACTGAGTGATGAAACCGGGAACATTCTCCCATGGGTACAAAGAAGGTTTCATGAGCTGACTATATTAGATTGAGATCCCATAGAGGTGTGGGCACTGTAACTGTAGGATAGACATTCATTATCTCCTTCAGGGATCTCTTTACTATAACATAGATAAATAGTCTTTTGTTTGATTTAAGCTGTGGTGAGCTGAGACAACAATATGAAGTGTCTCAAGGATTTCTGGTCCTGATGACTTATTACTGTTGCTTTTATCAGTTTGCTCCAAAACAATCTCTACTGACACCTCAATCTGGGACAGTTCCTCAGATTTGTCACCTAAAAAGAATGGCTCAGTCGTAGGAATCTCCCTCACATCCTCTGCAGTGAAGACAGATGCAGAGAAATTAAATGAAATCTTTGCAATGGCCTTGTCTTCCTTGGGTGCTCAGTTGTCCAGTGGCCCCACTGATTGTTTGACAGGCTTCCTGTTTCCAATATACTTAAAACATTTTTTTTGCTGTTAATTTTTGTCTTTTGCTAGTTCCTCTTCAAATTCTTTTTTGGCCTACCTAATTATACTTTTACATTTGCCAGAATTTATGCTCCTTTCTGTAATATGGTTTGGTCCTCAGTATTAGCCTTTGCTTTGGCTTGCACGTCTGAGACTGGAGCATAACTAATATGCTTTTGCACTTCTGTGCGCAGAACCAGAAGTAGTGGGTCCTTAGTGGTGTGTTCTTGAGGATTGGCTTTTTCAGCAGACACCTGTAAGGCCAACTGTTTATGCTTAGTTGAATCCAGTTGCTGTACAGTTATCTTAACCAGCACCTTAGATTTGGCTCCAGGCAAGGAGGCAGTAGTCTGTGCTAGAACTTTGCTGGTCTTTTAACCCCTTTAAGGGTCAAACTCAGGCTGGTCTCCCAGCACTTATGGATCCCTGTGCTTCAGCACAGGAAGGTTTAGCCAGTAATGCTTCCTGTAATAGCATAGTCGGAGGCAATTCTGACCCGTTCTTTCTGGTCCTAAGCTGCACTTAGAGGAATGAGAGAACAAATGCCTTCTCCCAAGCAGACCAAATAATGCATGTGTGCACCTGAAGCAGGAAAAAGGTTAGGGCAATAGGCATACCTCTTGATCCATGTTTTTTTGTCTTTAATTCTAGCATATCAGAATCAATCAAGGCCTTGTGCCTGTGTTTAGTGGAAAAACAAGAAAATAAAAAAAATAAAGAACTAACTTAAGAGGGTGGCACTGGGTATCATTTCCAACTAATCTGGGTCCAAAGTCACTGCAGTTTCTGGTCCGTTTTGTATCATGGTTGAAAGGAACAGTAGTCAGTATGCCACACAGTTAATAGCTTTGTCCTCCAAACTGTTGGAGGGAAGAGGAGGGGCCATATGAGCATTCTGATATGTATTGCTACTAGAGGGCTTCCTCAAGCTGCAGTGTTGGCACATCTCAGGAGTGGGAATGTGCAAAGGCCTCTTGAAAAAAAAATTTTTTTGAAGACACTTGGGGTTCAAACTGATATCATCTGAGGTTTGCACTCTGGATGCTTTGATTTAAATCAGTGCACCCCATTGCTACTTAAATTGCTGATATAAATCATTATTTAAATCTGCAACCAGGAAACTTTGATTTTTAAATAGACTTCGTGTGTTGCATTTGAACTCTGTAGTTACTTTCCTAAAAGTTGAGTCTCATTGGTTGGAAACCATTAAAACATGTTGATTTGCAACCAAATGTAGCTTTTGTGCTTAATCTGGTGCTGCTTTTTGCTAACCAGGATGCTCTATATGACATTTATTTAAGCAGTTATATAGCTTATCTTACATTTATTCCGATTATTTTTTTTTTTTTTAGAAAATGGTAAATGTTTCATTCATGTATTAGATTAATTTTTATGTGTGATATGAATGGAAGCTCAGCTTAAAAGCACAAAAGCATCACTTAATTTTGTATTAAATAAAACTACTTTAAATGTGGTGGATACATATGGTAAGAAGTTTATTAGCACCTGTTTTACATTTAAAACTGATTTATTAATAAAGGAGGTATGATTTGTAGTTAGCAAATTTAATGGAATGTTTCCAGTTACCATGTGCTTCAAGATTTTAGAACTAGTATATTTCATCCGTGGGTACCTAGTTTTTATTCATAGATCGGAAGAGGAAGACGAGCTTTCCTGCTTTTTCAACTGCCAGTCGGTTTCTCAACTTTGAATCAAGTATTTATTGAACTGAGCTAGTTGAATAAACTGAAAATATTCCCTCTGCAGCTGCAGAAGAGGCTACTGCTGTCCACAAGTGCTTTATCGTTTCAACAAATTCCGGTTCCATATACTTAGCCAGCGGCTTCCTCCAGTTCAGTGATCTAACTTTCTTTAAAACTTGGCTACAAACGTATTGCTTAATATTTTTCTATTGAATTTACATTATTTTAATAGAATATAATTTCCTCTGTATATTCTTGCTCCTGGGATATATTTCCCAATTGGTGCCGTTGAACGGTGCTGCATTCTACTAGCAGTGTCTAAGCAATTGCTTCTGTGCCTCCCCACTCTGTCTGAGCACATTCTGAGTGCATGGCTATAAAAGACAGCAGTTACCACCTCAGTTCCTTCCCGCTGCTGACATGGATGGATGTGAAGCCTTGTATGGATTCAAGATCCTTTAGTTAGATGGTTAATAGTGCCTTGTTTGTTGTTTTTAAATAAGTTAGTGTTTAATGTTAGTGCCTGTTATGGTGGCTCCAAAGATCAGGAAGCATGGGGTTAAGAGATGTGCGGCCTGTCTGGCATGATTTTCCTAAATCAGATTCCTATGCTCACTGCCTAAAGAGCTTTCACACTGTGAGCAGGAGAGGCAGAACAGACTCCAACTGCTCCTCTACAAGAAATCTTATCAATTAAGAACGCCGTATCCGAGGTTTCTAAGGCTCTGAATGATGAAAGCAAGAGGTATAGATCAGCTCTGAGCCATTCTGGTTCCAAGAAATCTTTCCTAGTGAGATCACTTGCCTCAGCACCGAGCTCCGGTTCCAAAGAGCAACCAGTAACAAAATCCGCTGGGCCGGCTCTGAAGAAGAAACCGGTGTCAAAGAAAACAGGCTTGGAAGATAAATGACCTATACCTGGAACTTTTATGGGACTGTCTTTATGCTCTCCTCCTCACAGAGGATTCAGATGACCCCTTAATAATGTTGCCTCCACCTCCCAGAATGCCTTCTGGCTCTCCTGGGACAGTGATATCTCCTATGTCAATGTTGCGCTTATTGACATTAGTAGTATCGCTTATTGTCTTGTTGTTTGATCCAGTCTCGGATCCTTATTCAGAGAAACATCTGGATCCAATGATGGGTCTGGGACTGCAAGTTCAGAATTATAGGCATAGGTATCCCCTTATTCTAACATCATACAGCAATGGCCAAATTGGCAGACTGGTAAGTGCCTCCCTGGATTCCTTGGCCTTATTGGTCAGCTTCAGGCTTTCCATACCAACTTCCCTCCAGAACCATCCCTCCTGTTCAGCACTGAACTGGAGATATTATGGTGGGTTTGTGACATTTGGATTCAAGTTGTATGGATTGGAGACACCCAGACTCTACAGAACACTCGCATCTGGGGTTCTCATATCCAGTAATGGGAAACAAGTGTCTCACTTTAATTCAAGATATCTTGCATGATAAGGAAGAGGAAATTGAAATTCCTCTAGAGACAAAATTTTGCATCATGACCAGGAGCCTACAGGTGAATTTTCTCCAGATGAAAATGTTGGAGTAGACTCAGCTGCTTCACTGCTGGGGGATGCCATTCAGTTCCAAGAATTCATCAGCAGAATGATTTCTATGTTGAAATTACCCTCGGTTCTGTTGGAGGAAATGTCACACCCTGTTTTTGACACACTTTGAAATATGTCTGTAAAAACGGTTTCTCTGTCCCTTTTGGAGGGTCTGTGATAACAAGTAAAATCAACATTGAATACCCTGGCTCAGGGGTCGGCAACCTTTCAGAAGTGGTGTGTGCTGAGTCTTCTTTTATTCACTCTAATTTTAAGGTTTTGCATGCCAGTAATAATTTTAACGTTTTTAGAAGGTCTTTTTCTATAAGTCTATAATATATAACTAAACCATTGTTGTATGTAAAGTAAATAAGGTTTTAAAAATGTTTAAGAAGCTTCATTTAAAATTAAATTGAAATGCAGAGCCCCCTTTGCCAGGACCCGGGCAGCGTGAGTGCCACTGAAAATCAGCCCATGTGCTGCCTTCGGCACGCGTGCCATAGCTTGTCTACCCGTGCCCTACCTTCTTGTCAGCCAGTTGCAAAAAAGTCAGATAACTTTTATCAAATTCCATATGAAGCATTTTTTCTTTCCCGTGCACCCTCCACCTAATTCTCTAGGGGTGATTGCAACAATGCAGAGACTGTTATAAAGTGGAAGGCTGAGACACAGTTTTGTATTATGGCTGGGTTCTGTCTACATGGGTAAAACCAATTTGTTATAAAATGGTAAAGGCTCTTCTGTGTTTATAATAGGGCCTTCTAATATGATGGTGATAACTAATAATGCTGCTTTTTAATAATGTGATGAAACTCATTGTGTAGACGTAAATTGTTTTTGTGCTAATCTCTCCTTTTTCTCCTCTTTTCATATTTTTCTGTCCTCATTCATGTGATTCTATACCAAATTTAAACTTTGTCCCTTTTTTTGAGGTTTATTATAGTATGTTTGTGTGCAATGGGGTATACAAACCCCATAGTGGGCCTGAAGTGGTTAAAGGGCAATCACTGGGCCCAGGTAGTCATGTGGGACCTGCAGAGCATGCTCTGGCTGAAGGGATAAGTAAAACAAGCTCAGAATCCTAGGAAAGGCAGGGAATGCAAACAGGTTGGAGGGAAGACAGGCCCTTCGCCTGAAGAGCCACATAGAAGATTGAACTTGTGATGGGATTACAGTCCGGGTGAGGCTCACAAGCAGTGCCTTCTAGAACACCCCACGTCCCCTGTTTTCTAGCAACCAGCAGGCACTGAGGGGCTCTGTTCGTTTGGACTGTTGGGGATTACATCTGAAGAAGAGTAGAGGTAGGAAGTGTCCCAGTGCGGCAGACTTAGATCCTCTGAGTAGAGGATTTGTCTGTTGTTACTTCCCACAGGGTCTTAAGTTGGGACCTGGTGGAGTGGAGGGCCAGGGTCCCCCTACCATTTCAACTTGAGAGCTAGGCCCAAGATGCCTCCAGCTTAGGGGCAGAGATAGGCATCTCTACACCCCCTTATTGGGGTGAGACTGGAAACCAGGTTTGCTAACCACTAGGCCATTCTGCCTCCTGAACAAACTATTATGCTTGATGGAGAATGTGGGTATCATAGAATCCAAAGCCTGATAATAGACCCCCTCTGCTCCCAAAAAAGGAAGTGGGGGGGAGGAGGAGGGAAAAGACAAGTGTAGAAAAGGGGACTAGAAATGGAGTTCCTTGAGAACCAGTTACAGCAGGCAAACCAGCAGCAGAGTCAATTCCTCAAGTAGCCCAGCGCCCAACAAGAGGGGAGGGGCCAGGGGCTAGCCTCCCCGGCCAGGAGCTCAAGGGCTGGGCAGCCTCGTACCTACCTTGGAATTTCTTCACGCCTCCCCAGGAGGGCCCCCCCTCCCCCGTTTGGGAACCAATACTTTAGATCCTACATGTCCATTCAGACCTACTTCTTGTTCAGCCAGTCACCCAGACAAACAAGTTTGTTTACATTTGCAAGAGATAGTGCTGCTGGCTTCCTTTTTTACAATGTCACATGTAAATGAGAACAAGCATTCACATGGACTGTTGTAGCCCATGTCACAAGATTCATATGTCCCTTCATGCTTTGACCACCATTCCAGAGGACATGCACCCATGCTGATGACCGGTTCTACTCCAGGGATCAGCAACGTTTGGCACATGGCCCGCCAAGGTAAGCCCCCAGGCGGACTGGGCCGGTTTGTTTACCTGCCACATCCGCAGGTTCGGCCGATCGCAGCTCCCGCTGGCCACGGTTCGCCGCTGCAGGCCAATGGGAGCTGTGGGAAGACGTGGCTAGCACATCCCTCGTACTGCGCTGCTTCCTGCAGTTCCCATTGGCCTGGAGCGATGAACCCCGGCCAGTGGGAGCTGCAATCAGCCGAACCTGCGGACGCGGCAAGTAAACAAACTGTCCTGGCCCGCTAGGGGGCTTCCCTGGCGGCCCACGTGCCAAACGTTACCAATCTCTGTTCTACTCGATAACGATCCAAAGCAGTTTGGATTGATGCATGTTCATTTTCATCACATGAGTGAGATGCCACTAGCAGAAGATTGATTTACTTTTTTTGGTGGTTTGGGTTCCGTAGTTTCAGCATCGGAGTGTTGCTCTTTTAAGACTTATGAAAGCATACTCCACACCTCATCCCTCTCAGATTTTGGAAGGCATTTCAGATTTTTAAACCTTGGGTCCAGTGCTGTAGCTGTCTTTAGAAATCTCACATTGGTACCTTCTTTGCATTTTTACAGATCTGCAGTGAAAGTGTTCTTAAAATGAACAACGTGCTGGGTCATCATCCGAGAGTGCTATAACATGAAATATATGGCAGAATGCGGGTTAAAGAGAGGACGAGGCATACAATTCTCTCTCCCAAGGAGTTCAGTCACAAATTCAATTAACGTATTATTTTTTAATGCACGTCATCAGCGTGGAAGCATGTCCTCTGGAATGGTGGCCGAAGTATGAAGGGGCATACAAATGTTTAGCATATCTGGCATGTAAATACTTTGCAATACTGGCTACAAAAGTGCCATGCGAACACCTATTCTCACTTCCAGGTGACATTGTAAATAAGAAGCAAGCAGCATTATTTCTTGTAAATGTAAACTAACTTGTTTGTCTTAGTGATTGGCTGAATAAGAAGTAGGACTGAGTAGATTTGTAGGTTCTAAAGTTTTACATTTTGTTTTTGAGAGCCTGCAATACCACAGATTTCCGCTGTTTTCACTAGTCACTGGCAAAGTGACTCTATGCTCTCCCCAACCCTTAATTCCCCTCAAAATGTGTTCTGAAATGTCCAGCCCTGCCCTGGAACAATTAGAGAAATGTTTTAAAGCTCATTGCTCCTTTAAAGAGTCTGTATCCAACAGTTTTGTTACTTTACTGGAGTTACCAAACAGTTCAGTTCAAACACAGTACTGGATTGGTTTAGATTAAAAATGAAATAAATTAGGTGTTAAGTGAGTACTAGTATAAGGATTAAAGCCAGAAATGGTTACAAGAGAAAAAAGATAAAATGCTGTCTAGTATCTAAAACTTAACAAACTAGACTTGGGTCAAAGTAAAATCCTCACCAGATGTTTCCATCAAGATGGCTGATGGAACTGCTGGGTCAGGACTTATACCCGAAAGTCAAAGGGCTGGTACCTTTTGTAGTCTTAGGTGAAAGATAGATAATTTAGGATTCTGTACCACTCTTTTTACATTGAATCTTTGAAATGGATTCTTCTGAAGGACATCTTCAGATAATAAATCTGTTTCCAACTGTGAGGTAGGCTACATAGACTTTGTTTTGAAGGACGTGTCCTGCTGCTGCTCAGGGGTGCCGGAACAGGAGGGCTATGGCCCCATCACTTTGAAAAACGTGGGGAGGGCAGGGGTGGCAATTTGGGGGAAAGAGTGGTGCAGGGGGCGGAGCCATGGTTCCAGCGCTGGTGGCCACCCCACTTTTAGGGAGCTTCTACTAGGGTTACCATATTTCAACAATCAAAAAAGAGGACACGGGGCGCTGCCCTAGCCCCGGCCCAGCCCTCCCACTGCCTCCCACTTCCCGCCCCCCTCAGAATCCCCCTATCTGTCGTCTCCTCCCCCCCCACTGCCCCCAGGACCCCAACCCCTATCTAAGTCTCCCTGCTCCCTGTCCCGACTGCCCCAACTGCTCTCTACACCCCCTTCTCCTGACAGCCCTCCCTCAGAACCCCCAACCAATCTAACCCCCATTCCCTATCCCTTGCCTGCCTCCCCCCACCAGGCCGAGGGAGAGCTGCGGGCTCCCCTTGCAGCCAAACAAATAAGGCGCTGCTCTGCGGGGGAGGAGGGAGAGGGGGAGGGACTCTGGCTGCTAGAGGCCCCAGTGGCTGCGAGCAGCTTTCAATCAGGCCTAGCCGTCCAATCAGCCACGCCGCACTCTGCATGAGGGGAAGGGGGAAATCCCGGACATTTCTACCTTATTAGAAACCCGGACAGATGGTAACCCTACTTCCTCTACTGCTGCTGCTGCTTCCACTGGGATTGTCTGCTAAAATGCAAATTATTTAGTTCCTGTCCCTTCATGCAACTAAATGAATATTAGACATGTGATTGTCAGTCCCCTCCCCCTCTGTAATAGTGTTAAGTTTGCCTCCATCCCTTGTTAGCTTGATGTTTATGCAATACGTAAATGCCTTCTCATTCTCATTGTCTTGTCGTTGTCTCCTGCTTGGCTGGCAAAGATATTTTAAGAATTTTAATTTCAGTTTACATCAAGCTCTTTGCATCAGTTGCTTGCATCTACATTATATGATTCTATTAATAACCAGTGAGTAATGAGCTTTTCATTGATACCTTGCATGACACTTGTCAGATACATTTCATGGCATTAAAGGATTGGGATAAAGTAGAACTGGTTAAGCCATCTGAAATTCATTAGTTGTTATGAGGGTGCCACTTGCCTTCTGCACTTGAGCTGTTCTTAATGTCACAATATGCAACAGTGAAAATCTAATAGTAATTTATAGTGTCGTCTCTGAACAGCCAGAATCTTTGTGAGAGAAGCTCATACTTTTATCATGGACAGAAATAAATTTGCTTACATTACAGTAGTTTGGTAGGAGGAAGTAATTGTTTAGCAGATAATTTTGGCAGGTCAAGACTTCATGCATGGAAATGGAGGCTCTGCTCTCACGTGTTCACTTTTCAGAAATAGCTGGGAAATGCAGAGGAAAATTTGTGTCTAATTCAGTGTATTCTGGGCCCAAAGACAGAATTTTCAGATTCTTGGGATAAGTTTAACTTACAGTTCCACAGCTGCAGGAATTGCTCTGCAAAACTGTTCTGAAAATTTGCCTGCCATTTACCATGACAGATTTTGATTTTTTTTTTTAAATCTTTAAATGAGTGCTTACTGTAGGTGAGGAATTTAGCAGGGTTATAATATTGTCTGCCTAGCCAGTAATGCTCACCTTAGTTTGGTTTGCAGGATCTGGTGCAAATTGCCATAAGAGAGCCAGTTCTCTTTCTGTTGTCTTCAAATTCAAGGATAGGTTATGTTATCTAAACCTCGTGATTCTAGTGCCAGGCTGGTGATAAGGGTGTTTCTGATAAGAAAACATCTTTATTTGAGCATCAACAGTGTTCTCACTACTGTGCAGAGAGGAAGAAAATGTACTCTATGGAGCACTCATTCAATATATCCTTTCAGAAAATTTTGTTGGTGTGCATGTGTCTGAAGATCTTGGGTGAAAAAGCCAAATCAGAGATGAGTTTTGCTTTTTGTCTGACTGTGGAAGGACCTGTAATGTGTGTCTGGCAGGAGTGAGTTCCATAATTGAGGTTTATCACCTGAAAAGTTATGACTTGTGTTTCATGTTCATAAACGTCTGCAATTTGCCTACAGTTTCATCTTTTTATTAGGCACTTATATTTTTTATGATTATCTTAGGTTTTAGATATATATCCCATAAGTTAAAAACACACACACAGATTGCTTATAGATATTCATTAAATCTCCATCTAGCTCTTAGCCCGTATTCCTCTTTGGTAGATTGATTTTTTTTTTTCATTTTTTTAATGGGCTTTTTAGTATGCTTGTTTGGTTAACGTTTCTGGGTTGATACTGACTTGGGGTATTAGTTCCAAAATTGAGAATCCCTCAGAGAGAATTCCTTATCAGCCACTTCCTTTATATCAAGGGGGCTCCAGGCCAGGTGCCTCTGCTGATCTCAGCTCCACAGGTAGTGAGGCAGTCTCTCTTAGGTAACTCTTAGGTCCTAAACCTTTTAGGGACTTCTAGTGAAATGCAATTCATGTTTTCAGCCTATTCTTCCAATAATGCATGCAAATTCTCTGATGTAAGGATTCTTGACATTCTTATTGTGCTGTATTCCTCTGATAACAGCTGTCTAGACTAGTCTCTCTTTTACAGGCCTGTTCTCTTTCCCTTCCCTCTCCCTCTTCCCCCCCCCCCCATCTCATCTTCCTCCTTTACATTAATTGCCATTGGGTAAAATTTTCAAAAGTGCTTAAGTTGCTTTTTTGAAAACTTTACCAGTGGTCTGTTGGCTGGTCCTGCCTCCCAGTTCCTTCTTGGATTCCCAGCCAAGGCTGACTAGATACCTACTAGTTAGAGAAATAAACTAAAGAGTGCACGTGTGTGGTGACTCCAGTAAAGTTTCGAGGCAGTAACCTTGCAATCCTAAATAGAATTTCCTATGAGAATGTTGTCCCTGGATCTGTTCAGAGACTTTTTTTCATTTATGTGGCTGAATGTTTGCTATATCTGTAGGCCCCATCCCCTGGCTGCTAGGAAGGAGAGAGCTTTTCCTCCTTCCCTCCTCTTCCCCTTTGCCCAGAACCTGCTGGCTAATACTATGTGTATTGGGGCAAACTGTGCTACTTCATCCTTTTCCCCAGTCTGTGTCTCGGAGTTCCTCACACACAGGTACCTCCTGTATATCTGCTTCAGGTGATTGCTTTCCCCAGTAGCAGAATAAAATTGAAATGATTCTGATCAGTTTCAGTAGTACCCATAGGGTTCCAAACAGTGAAACTGTCTAGATACCTTTCTCTGCTGCAGTTGGGTATAGCTGTCATAATCAGAGGCATTGGGTCTGTCAGCTGACTTAGGAAGATGATGCAGCAATTTCCATTGCGTTCATACCCTGTAAAGTTATCTCCATAGCTGTGAGATTAGAAACTTACTTAAAATGGAAGCTTGTAATTCTGCACAAACTGATAATTAAGCACCAACAGTAAACTTAGTGTGGTGAAAGATTGGACAATCCCTGCTCCAATGGATAGGTCTAGAGAAGAGGTGTCAAATTCCTTGAGAGAAGAGGGCAGATACTATGTTTATGGTCAGGATATAAATTAAGGACTTCATACTTTCTTCAGTCCACAACAGATCCCTACCGATCTCTCTGGGAAGTTTGTACAGAGATTAAGGGGAAGGATACAAGATACAGAAGTATTAAATATTTCTGTTCTGAATCTGGAGAGAAACAGGATGATGTATTCCTATTTTGGAGTGATAAGGAAATAATTTCTATTCCATTAGTAACTAGGAGGATGATTAGCAGTAATTATAAGGTTAAACTTATTAAAGTAATCAGGACAAGATAACTTGCTCTCCAGAATCTTAAAAAAAAAAAAAAAAGCACCAAGAAGCTCTTTGAACCACTAATGTTGATTTTTAATAGTTATTGGAACACTGGGAAAGTTCAGAGGACTGGGACAAAGCTAATGTTGTTCAATTGTTTTAAAAATGGTAAACTGAATGACACGACTGACTATAGGTCAATTATCCTGATGTAGATCCTGCGCAAAATCATGAAAAGGCTGATTTGGGTTGTAATCAGTAAAGAATTAAAGGGAAGGTAGTGTAACTAACGCCAATCAACAAGGCTATGTGGAAAATAGGTCTTGTCAGCCAAACTTCAGATCACTTTTTATGAGATTACGAGTTCGGTTGATAAATTGACTCTGTTTTGTCCCATCTAGCAAATTGGGCCTAAATTATGGGAAGTGCATAAAATTATGTAGCACTTGTCCTTTCCCCCCCTCATTGACCCAAACCCTAGTTCAATCACTAAAATATTCTTTGGTTGTGTTTACTTTAATATTAAGTTCAGTTTTATATTGTGATGCATTCTCTTTTTTGCATTCACCCATCCTTCCTCTCTTGGGCAGCAGCAGCAGTCACTTTAAGTTTCAGTCATAAGGGGTTTGAATTTCTTGTTCCTTGGTCCAGAAACCCTTGACTGGAGCTCGATGCCCCACTATACTCTAAATATTTGCCACATCATCAAACAGTGATAGAGAACATTAACACTCTGTTTTTACCAAAATGATCAGTAGTGAAATAGCTAACTTTCACATTTGAAATTACCATTGGTCTTCAGGTATGAATGGGGGCAATTCACAAATTCCAGAAAAGGTTCAAGGTGTCTATAGATGTGGGTGGAAAGGGTTGCATCAATTAATGTTTGGCTAATGTTTCTAAAGTTCTTTGCAAACAGAAGGTCTAGAGATTTCACTTTCTTTTAAATGAAAATTTAGATTTTGAAGCAAAGTGATGTTGCATTTTAAAAAAGCACAAATGTTGTAGTTTACACACCTAATTTATCCTGTTTTATACTTTGGACTCTTTTAAAGATTTCAAGTGATGGGAAATCCACCACATCCCTTGAAAGTTCCATATTAAAATTTCACACTTTATTTCCGGTTATAATTTGTCTAAAATCAGTTTCTTCTGGCTCCAAAGGCATTCACAGTAGCCAGGGAAAACAGATTAACTGTAGCTTAAATGAACTGTGGAAATTGTTCTGTCAAAAATACGTTACTTGCTATTGTAAGCAGACCTGTATTTCCCTATTCATTTGAGAATCACTCAAAGTAGTCTCTCTTAAAGAAATGCTTTTGAGGGGTATGATGTTGTCATGCAGGAGTTTTCATTGAATAAGAATGTATGTTGAAATATGCTTGCATTGATTACACTATATACTATGAAAATGTCTAGCTCCTCAAAATTACTTTATTTAAGTGTAATAGTTGAATCACTTTTGAAGTTTTTTTGGGGTTTGCTAAACTACTCTATATTCATATTGAGGTGGTTGTTAAAAACTACTTAAATAGCTATATGGCTAATTATAGCTTGGGATAACACAGAATTTGCATCTGAGTCCAATAAACTGCTGCTGTAGCTGTCTGATTCTCATTTAGCCTAAATTTATAGATACATGATTTTTCCCTAAAAATATCTGTGTAATTACCTTTATACACTATGAAATTTTATGTGCTAAGAGACTATAATATTGATATATTTTATTACCATCTACAAGCCAGACAATAAGTGAACTAATGACATTCTTTTTTTACCCTTAATAGTTAAAAATCCCTTCAGTGAGCAGCTTGAAGAAATAAAAGTAAGTAAATATGATTTCAGTACATTGTGCTTTATGTTGTTTGTTAGATATTTGTATGAAGTCAGTGCAAACACCAATAACTATTAAGATATATGAAATTTTGGAATGTATGTCATGCTTCTAGCAGAGGTCATTGTGTCATACAGGACAGTGAGAAAATTAAGTAAGCTACTGTTATGTTACAAATGGCTACTGCAAGACCTAGGCACTACAACAATTATTAGCTTAAAAATGCTAGTTATGTTACACCTAAGACAAATACGATTGAAAGAATGTAAAAAATTAATGTACTCTTCCCTTTGCTGTCTTAATTTTTAAAAATCTTGAGCAGTAAAACTTGATTTATAGATTTCAACCTTGTCTTACAGTCAGATTGCTTTAACGTAGAACAATCCTGCTGTGTTTGTGTTGTAAAATCCTGGAAAGAATTGTATTAGTCTTCAGGTTTTTAAGCTTAATTCTACAAAACCCAGATCTGACTTGGATAGTGTTTTAAAGTTAGAAAGAAATACTCTATATGAAATATCAGGAGAATAAACTCCTCCTACTTCTGAAGAAACTGCTTGATCTTGGTTCATGAGGAAGGGTTTCAGAAGGTGGATTTCACTGAAGAGAATTTGTCATAGAATCATAGAATATCAGGGTTGGAAGGGACCTCAGGAGGTCATCTAGTCCAACCCTCTGCTCAAAGCAGGACCAATCCCTAACTAAGTCATCCCAGCCAGGGCTTTGTCAAGTCTGACCTTAAAAACCTCTAAGGAAGGAGGTTTCACCACCATTCCAGTGCTTCACCACCCTCCTAGTGAAAAAGTTTTTTCCTAATATCCAATCTAAACCTCCCACACTGCAACGTGAGACCATTACTCCTTGTTCTGTCATCTGCTACCACTGAGAACAGTCCAGATCAATCCTCTTTGGAACCCCCTTTCAGGTACTTGAAAGCAGCTATCAAATCCTCCCTCGTTCTTCTCTTCTGCAGACTAAACAAGCCCAGTTCCCTCAGCCTCTCCTCATAAGTCATGTGCTCCTGCCTCCTAATCATTTTTGTTGCCCTCCGCTGGACTCTTTCCAATTTTTCCACATTCTTCTTGTAGTATGGGACCCAAAACTGGACACAGCACTCCAGATGAAGGAAGCCTCACCAATGTCGAATAGAGGGGAATGATCACGTCCTCTGCTGGCAGTGCCCCTATTTATACAGCCCAAAATGCTGTTAGTCTTCTTGGCAACAAGGGAACAATGTTGACTCATCCAGCTTCTCATCCACTGTAACCCCTAGGTCCTTTTCTGCAGAACTGCTGCCTAGCCATTTGGTCCCTAGTCTGTAGCAGTGCATGGGATTCTTCCATCCTAAGTGCAGGACTCTGCACTTGTCCTTGTTGAATCTCATCAGATTTCTTTTGGCCCAATCCTCTGATTTGTCTAGGTCCCTCTGGATGCTATCTCTACCCTCCAGAGTATCTACCACTCCCCCAAGTTTAGTGTCATCTGCAAACTTGCTGAGGGTGCAGTCGACACCATCTTCCAGATCATTAATGAAGATATTGAACAAAACCGGCCCCAGGACCGACCCTTGGGGCACTCCGCTTGATACCAGCTGCCAACTAGACATGGAGCCATTGATCACTACCTGTTGAGCCCGAAGATCTAGCCAGCTTTCTATCCACCTTATAGTCCATTCATCCAGCCCATACTACTTTAACTTGCCGGCAAGAATGCTGAGGGAGACTGTATCAAAAGCTTTGCTAAAGTCAAGGAATAACACATCCACTGCTTTCCCCTCATCCACAGAGCCAGTTATCTCCTCACAGAAGGCAATTAGATTAGTCAGGCATGACTTGCCCTTGGTGAATCCATGCTGACTGTTCCTGATCACTTTCCTCTCCTGTAAGTGCTTCAAAATTGATTCCTTGTGGACCTACTCCATGATTTTTCCAGGGACTGAGGTGAGGCTGACTGGCCTGTAGTTCCCCGGATCCTCCTCCTTCCCTTTTTTAAAGATGGGCACTACATTAGCCTTTTTCCAGTCATCCAGGACCTCCCCGGATCGCCATGAGTTTTCAAAGATAATGGCTAATGGCTCTGCAATCACATCTGCCAACTCCTTTAGCACCTTCAGATGCAGCGCATCTGGCCCCATGGACTTGTGCTCGTCCAGCTTTTCTAAATAGTCCTGAACCACTTCTTTCTCCACAGGGGGCTGGTCACCACCTCCTCCCCATACTGTGCTGCCCAGTGCAGTAGTCTGGGAGCTGACCTTGTTTGTGAAGACAGAGGCAAAAAAAGCATTGAGTACATTAGCTTTTTCCACATCCTCTATCACTAGGTTGCCTCCCTCATTCAATAAGGGGCCCACATTTTCCTTGACTTTCTTCTTGTTGCTAACATACCTGAAGAAACCCTTCTTATTCTTAACATCCCTTGCTAGCTGCAACTCCAAGTGTGATTTGGCATTCCTGATTTCACTCCTGCATGCCTGAGCAATATTTTTATACTCCTCCCTGGTCATTTGTCCAATCTTCCACTTCTTGTAAGCTTCTTTTTTGGTTTAAGATCAGCAGGGATTTCCCTGTTGAGCCAAGCTGGTCGCCNACAGAGGCAAAAAAAGCATTGAGTACATTAGCTTTTTCCACATCCTCTATCACTAGGTTGCCTCCCTCATTCAGTAAGGGGCCCACATTTTCCTTGACTTTCTTCTTGTTGCTAACATACCTGAAGAAACCCTTCTTGTTCTTAACATCCCTTGCTAGCTGCAACTCCAAGTGTGATTTGGCATTCCTGATTTCACTCCTGCATGCCTGAGCAATATTTTTATACTCCTCCCTGGTCATTTGTCCAATCTTCCACTTCTTGTAAGCTTCTTTTTTGGTTTAAGATCAGCAGGGATTTCCCTGTTGAGCCAAGCTGGTCGCCTGCCATATTTACTATTCTTTCTATACATCGGGATGGTTTGTTCCTGCAACCTCAATAAGGATTCTTTTAAATACAGCCAGCTCTCCTGGACTCCTTTTCCTCTCATGTTATTCTCCCAGGGGATCCTGCCCATCCGCTCCCTGAGGGAATCAGTCTGCCTGTCTAAGTCCAGGCTCCGTATTCTGCTGCTCTCCTTTCTTCCTTGTGTCCTCTATTCCACGTTGTTTTTCTTCCATCATGATACTGACTTATCAGCTAGAGAATTGGGGCAACAATTTCTGAGGTGGACTCACTCTGAGGTGTCTGTATGTTGTAACATGAAGTTGGCAACCAGGTCTCTGACCTGATGCAATCTTCTTGGAAATACAGGCCTGATGTTGCAGGATACTGTGTTTCAACTCCGAATGCCTTCTTACAAGGAGTCCAGTAGAAAGGCCCATAAGCACTGGAGGAAGAGAGATGATTCTTTGACATTATAGTCTCTTGGGCACCAGATTTGACAGTCAACCCAAGAACCTGTTTTCAGTTTTCCCTTTCCTTCTGGGAATCTTGTCAGTTTCCTTCTAGTATGGAGTAGAATTGCTATGGATTGTTCATTGGCCAGAAGGGTTAGGCTCTCCAGTTCCCCTCCATACTGCCTTCTAATCCACATCATTTGTCAATTTATTATTGTCAGACATTAAGTTGATTCATGAAAACAGTTCTCACAAGTACCTTCTTGAGCAAGAGGTCATCTACAAAGCTATGGGTGGCTTCTTTTCCCCTAGAAACAAAAGAATTGAACAGTGTGTTCTAAGCGTTGCCAAACTTTGCTAGTAAGTTGATTTTTGTTTTGTGTTTGCTATTTTCCATCTGGGAAATGAAATAAACAAACTTGCTTTTCCATAAAATATTCTCTAGGAAGTTGACAATCTCCATCTACCGGTTGTTGAGAGAGAACTTTTTGAAATCTGGTATTTGATCCTGTTTGGCTCTTGGATCATTACATGTTTTCTAGCTGTCAGATCCTAAACTCCCGGTAAGATCCTAGTTACATCTGAATGTCTAGTGCATTATTACGTTGTCAGCATGGCCCATGAATGCTGAATTGTTCAGATGTTTAGTCAATGAAGAGAAGTATTTTAACTTTCCAGTATCAGTCGTCTTGAATAGTTCCACTTTCTCTTCATAATCTTAGTAACCACTATGTTTGATAGCAATCATTCCTTGACCCTTGAAGTTTTACATTTAGTTTGCGGTTGTTGAATAAAGCCAACAAGTCATTCAACCATTGCAAATTATGTAAAACTAATCAGTCTTCTCTTTTCTGAACTAAGAATGTGATTTTTAGTTTAGACATCTATCTGATGCTGCTGTCTATAGGAATCTTTCACTGCAACTACATTTAAGAGTTCCAGTAACATTGAAATTCTCAACCTTTCTGTTCATACCTTCGTTACTTCAAGCATTGATAAACTTTCTTTGACACAGTGCTTCTTAATGCATGCTGCAGTGAAAATGGACTTCTTTAACAAGATACTGAACAAAATCTCCATTACAACTGACAATGCTAGGCCTTCCATGTCTTATTTGGCATCTCACTGTCATGCATATTTAGGGAAATAGGTCTTCAGTCTTTGTTTAATTACTCTTCACTTGTTCTCCTAGGGGCCTACTGATAAAATGTTCATGAGATTATTTAGATGTATATAGAGTGTAATAAAAGAACCCCAATCCATTATTCTGGGTGCATTTAACAGTTTTTTAACAAATAAATTAAAATAAATACATCATGTTCACCTATAGCAACAACATAAATGTAACTGAAATTAACCACATGCACAATCTCCAGAGCCCTACACCCTGCCCTACCCAACAATGCCAGTGTCTTCATGATCCATGAAGAGGTGTGCATTGCGGCATGCCCTGAAGTCTTACAAAATTGGTTTTCCAGAAAATATTCTCTAGGAAGTTTGACAATCTCCAGTCTTAAAACTTGGACTGTTACATATCTGGGGAAGGAAATTTCTGGGGCCATAACAGAGCGCTATGCCAGCCATTACACCCCCCTCATGCCAAAGGAGCTTCAGCTCAGGGGCCTTCATGGATTGCAACTGCAGCTGTATGTCATAAGAAGAGAGGTGGTTTCCTCTCTGAAGTAACCATTGTAGAAGAAAAAAAAGTTACTCATTGATAGCTGTTTAGTTTTATGGAAGCAATATACTCTACTTCTTCCTTATGTCTTTGGAGTCTTCTGTATCTTTTATTTTATCATAGTGAAATGCAACTGCTTGGGGGCTTTGGATCCCTTTTATTTAGCTGGTTCTGAGAGTTCAGACCACACAGGAGAGCTTGGTTGACCCTAATAGATGCTTTTTTCCCCCTAAATAGTTCAGAGCTAATAGCACAGTTTACATCTTACAAATAAAAATGTACAGACATAATATATGCAGCTACTGACAAGTAAATCATCTTAATAGAACATCTTTAATCCTGAGGGATCAAAAGGCTATGTAGTCCAAACTGCTCAAATTCATCCATTTCTGTGGTGAGATGCTACACAACACAAACTGTTGAAGTGCAGCCACTTCTGTGGCAAAATTCCAGAAAATTACGTACTCTTTCCCCATTTTGGATGCAAATGATGATTTCACTGTAAACAGCAGGAACTTAAGTAGACTTTCTGCATATATTCCATGCTGGAATCTGGCCTGGACTCAAGGGTAAACACTACTACTCTTGCAAAATTTTATTAGTGGAGAGATGGTAACTACTGGTCTGACATGAAGGATCTATCAGTTCATCTATTTTAGGGGTGAGATTGAAACTTTTCAAAATGTGTGGGTGTGTCTGTGCGCTACTGCCTTTTTTTTTTTTTAAATGATTTAAATCTTTTGAATTGGTGGAAGTATCTGTCTAATCACCTAGGTGCAGAGCTTTGGGGCTGAAGTAGGAGAAAGATACTTATATTCCTGAATGTATTTTTCCTTCATTAAACTAATTCAGATTTGAGAAACTGAGAATGAAGAATACAAAAACTAGTCTTCCTGTTGCAAGCAATATACAAAAATGAGATTCTACTCTAAACCTCATATGCCTGAGCTAATTGTTAAATTGAAAATATTGTGGTGGTGAAGTAGATAATACAAGTCATATTCTTGAAGAATGTTTTTGAAAAGTGTTTAGTTACCACATACACTTAAACATTTTGCACTTTAAAGAGTGCCTTCCATCTGAGAATTGCAAAGCACTTTACAAGCACTAATAACTAAACCTTATAAAATTCCTGCAAAGGAGGTATTAACACGATTGTACAGGTAGAAAAATTGAGTCAGATGTTAAGTGATTAGCCTAAGGTCACACACGAATTGGGCATACCTGCAGTAACTGGAGATATTAGAATAATTCACTGCTCAATTTGCATCATTCTCTATTCCTGACTCCTATTCTTCTGTTTTGTCCACAAGATCATTCTGCCTCTATAGAATTGTCTTTCTCCCACCTTTACACTTTAGATGCCACAGCTTTTCTTTCATGCAAAATGAGTCAGTCAAGTTTGAGGGTCGATAGTGTAATGAGTTTTTGTTTTGGCCTTGCAGAAGTCTAATTTTGGCCTGAATTTCCCATGGATAGAACATAGTTGAATAGAAATTCAGCTAGGATGGTTAACGTACCTTGTTTTGCCTAAAGTGTCATAGGACCTTTAATAAGAACAAATATCCAAGGGCTTTGTTTATTTATTTATTTATTTTTTTTAAGATTAGCACCTCCAATTATTTAATACCTATTAAGACCATTCCAGGGCATTGTTTTAGTACTACGTTAGAGAGAACAGTGCAACCACCTAAATTGTCAATCTGTTTCCTATAATTTTCCTCTCTAACGCCAAGAACTAGCTTCAACTAGCTCAAAAAAAAGATTACACCTTGAATGGATACAGATAAATGCAAAATCAGTTGCGTATACTGTCTTTTTGATGCACAAAACACTATTTGGCTATCTTATCTAATTCTGTAAATAAAAGTGTTTTACTGTAAATAGCTTTAGGTTCTGCATAGATGAAAAATTAATTTCTCTTGTGAAGTTGTAAATTGTCTTAATGTTAACCAGCTTTTTTAATTCCAGGCAAATGAAAAAAGTCTCATGATGAACAGCTTATATAAACTTCATGATAGATTGGCACAAGTAGCAGGTATGTTTTTAAAATTAATATTGACTATAAGAGAATAATAGTTTATCAATGCAAATAAATATATATGCAGGCAGTGTTTGTGGCAATAGATAAAATCCCAGGGCTCAAATTCTTGGATGCAAGATGCAAATTACTTACTTCTGTTGAAATCACTGGGAGGTCACGAGTCCCAGTTCTAAATTACAAGCTGTCTTTTCAAGTATGTAACCTTTTTTTATCTTGACAGTCTCAAAGGTTTAGTTCAGCAGGATTCAAAGATTCTAAGGGCAGAAGGGACCATTGTGATCATCTAGTCTTAACTCTGGCATAGATAGCATAGGCTGTAGAACTTTCTCCAAACTAATTCATAGACCATATCTTTCAGAAAAAAATATCCAATCTTGATTTAAAAATAGTCAGTGATGGAGAATTCTTTGTAGATTTTTTTCCCCCAATGATTAATTACTCTCTTGCTGTTAGAAATGTACACCTTATTTCTGGTCTGAATTTGTCTAGTTTCAACTTCTAGCCATTGGATTGTGTTATACATTTATCTGCTAGATTGAAGAGCCCATTATCTAATATTTGTTCCCCATGTAGATACATATAGATGGTAATCAAATCACCCCTTAATCTTCTCGTATGACAGCCAATACAAAAAAGTTAAACACTTAAGAGCTCTGGAACTGTTCCATCTACTGGCCCTTGCTTAAATAAAGCAATCAAGTTCTATTTCAAGGCTTAAATATACTGTAATGTAGGGAAGATGGCATATTTGTTAAAAGCTAAACATATTCGACTGTATTTGGAAAAGAAATTACCTGTTTTATCTGGTACACTGTGCTATACACCTCTACCTTGATATAACGCAACCCGATATAACACGAATTCGGATATAACGGGGTAAAGCAGTGCTCCAGGGGGCGGGGCTGTGCACGCTGGTGGATCAAAGCAAGTTCAATATAACACGGTGTCACCTATAACACGGTAAGAATTTTTTGGCTCCCGAGGACAGCATTCTATCGAGGTAGAGGTGTATTTTTCATACTGATGTTTAGAAACAAATAACACTGTTAGCATTATTCGTTATGTACATAAAGAAATGAACAACAGTTACATATGGAGATATACCTATTTCATAGACCTGAAAGGGACCTTAAAAGGTCATCGAGTCCAGTCTGCCTTCACTAGCAGGACCAAGTACTGATTTTGCCCAAGATCCCTAAATGGCCCCCTAAAGGATTGAACTCACAACCCTGGATTTAGCAGGCCAATGCTCAAACTACTTAGCTATCCCTCCCCCCAATATTTTGTGGTGTTGCACAAAATAGACAAGTTCATTAACAAGAAGTCTGCATTAAGAATGCTATGTGTTAATGTAAACCCTATATATACATATTTTGTGACAAATTATAAAGGAACAATTATTACAATTACTGTTAAAATAGTTAACCATAATGACGCATTAAGAAACAATGTGTGTTTTTTGTCCAGTGCAGTGTGGAAGAAGCTTAAAGTTACACAGTGAAACTCTTAAAAAAAAAAAAAAAAACTTAATCTTCTCCAGAAAATGGAGAAGATTAAGTTGTCTGAACAACTGACATCTTGTGAGAATGCATTAAAATATAGTATCATATTGATTGATTATATACTGTTTTCTCCATAGGACTCTTGCCTGTTTCAGTGCATAAACTGGATGGTGCGTAGTGAAAGAGGTTGCTGTTGAATAATGAGGATAAAAAAAATATTCATTTTGTGGCCCCAAGCCTTTACTGCATACCATCCAAACGCTAAAACGAATGCAGAATTTTTTGTTGACACATCTGTGACACCCAACATAGCATAAGTGCCTCACAAACATTAAAAAACAAACTTTGCAGATAGCTGAGTATTATAGATGAGACTGAAAAACAGCATGATTTGCACAAGGTCACATGAGAAATCGATGACCGAGGCAGCAAAAGAACCAAGTTCTGTTTGATTCCAGTCCAGTGCTTTCCTCACAAGAGCATTCTTCCTCTTGCAGCAGGTCCTGTCTTGCTCACTGTACACGTAGAACATCGCCAGTGACTGGATACTACTAGAACAATTCACTAATCAGTTTGCATCATTCTTTTATCAACATAATGAAGCAAGTGTTATTAGATATTACTCTATCATAATGCATACATTAATGCACAGCCTTAAATTTGTCATTTCCTGAACTGAATGCTTCATGCTACAACGTCCTCGATCTCTTTAGTTTTTAATAGTGTTTCCTAAGTTTCCTACATTCTTTTTAAAACAAAACAAGAGATTCCATTTTCAGCTATTTAATAGACAGTAGTAGGTTTGCATGTTTATCTCTCCATGTATGGGAAGGACTTGAGTCATAAATAATCTCCCAGCAGATCTTCTCTCTTTATGTAGAACCCCAAAAGACCTACCTTATCCCTATTTAGTCATCCCGCACCCCAGTTATTTTCTGAGACCTGCTTTCTGAAAACATAATTTTTCTCTACACAGCCCTTCTTTTTATTAGACTATCCTCTGACAGGAGCCACATCTCAAGGATTACTTGATCGCTCTGACTAGAATAGCTTTTGTGTGATTGATAGATCCGTTATAAACCATTCCATGTGTTAAACTGCTGAACTTTTCTGTGGCGAATCAAGAAGAGTTTATGCTATTGGAGATATCCTTTCCTGTTCCCTTAACTTCTCCTCTCCAAAATACAGGATATGGAACAGCTGCCCACTCTACTGCCCTATTTGGTGCACCTTGTAAGCATGAGATCTATTTAAGCTTATTGGTGCCTATTAATGTCATTGCCTTATTGCATTGGGTCACTACATCACACCCAGATGTGAATCAGCAGTTGGTCACAAATTCCAAATTTTCCTCAAAGATTTGGATGAGCATTTGAGCCTTGTAGATAGAACTTGTTCAGATAAAGCTCTATTTAAATATTAAATTAAGTTAATCTTAATACAAATAAGAAACCAAAAATAAAACTGAAGCACAGGCCTTCAGCCTTTACTTTAACAGAGGACTATGCTTAAGGCCCTGATATTAAATAGAGAGAACCAAAGGCCTTGTACATAAAGCTCTACTAGTAATCAGAAAACAGTTACCAAATTTATTTTTTAAAAAAGAAAATGGATCAGCTCTTCATTTAAGTAAGGAGATCTTTCTGAACCTTATCTATAAAGTTGATGATGAAGTATGTGATTGTGTCCCTACTGAAGATTTTGAGATATGATGGAACAGTCCATTTACCATCCTCTGATGGAGGAGAGGGAGAGAAATATACTTGACACTTTAACTTGGTGAATAACTGAAAGAGAACAGATATGAAAACCAAGAGACAGAAAAAAACAACCCCACCCTCAAACCCTAAGCATTTTCCTTGCAGGATTCATTTTATTCTCCTTTACTTTTGGTGCTTTAAGCAAGCTTTGAGATTAATGAGCAATGGCTAAATAAAAGCCAGAAGAGTCAATAGCAATTTCAAATGTTTAGACAGCGCTGAAAAGCAAATTTAACTTGGTTTATCTTCTTTCCTCTCTAGTGAAGGATAGAGTAATCTTGATTCCTCCTGTAGACCAGAAATGCTTGGACTTTCTGGGGGGGGAAATCTTACTCATCGTCAACCCTACAGTTCTGTACTGCAAATTATCAGGCGCTGATGGTCAAATACAACTTTACAAATCATGCAAAATGTGGCTCCTTTATTCAACATCTTCCTTCAGACCAAAGTGAACAATTTCAGGCTACCATTTCTGAGGGACAGTTATTGGTCAGGACATCTCTTTAGGTGGCACTTGATACTGCAGCCCATTCCATTTCCATAGCAGTGGTGATATGCAGGGCATCCTCGCTACGGTTGTCTAGTTCCTCCAGAGAAGTCCAGGCTATGGTAGAGGATCTCCCAATTAATCGTCCAAAGTTGTTCACAGAGAATATTGATGAGTTGTTGCATGTTCTTAAAGACTCTAGGGCAACATTACATTTGTTAGGCATCTACACTCCTGAAAACAAAAGAAAATTCTGTAGATCGCAAACAGCTCAAAGTTCCTACCTGATGCAATTCTCTGGAATCAAGATTACTCTTTTTTCCTCTCTAGTGAAGGACTGAGTAATCTCGATTCCTCTTTATTCACCTCAACATGCTGCTAGTTCTTGATCTTGAATTTTAACAAGATATAGTAGCCTATCACAAGATATAGTAGCCACTCCCTTGTCTTTAGTCTGTCAGCTGCAATGATTTGCCTACCTCCTTCCCCCATTTGGGGACAAACTCTCCCAATTCCAACAAGCATGGGGAGCCTATCACCTCAGACAAATGGGTGCTGGATATAATACTATTGGGCTATAATCCATTTTACCTCCCTCCCTTCTAATTCCCTGTCGCTGTTCCTCTTTAGGAACCCATCTTAAAAGTTCCAAAGACAGGAAATAAACGAAGAAGAGGGTTTAGGAACAATAGAGCTGGTCCCTGCTGAGCACAGGGGATGGGGCTTCTACATGAGGTACTTTCTCATTCCAAAGAAGAGTGGAAGATGGAGACCAATCTTAGATCTAAAACTCCTAAACAAATTTGTGAGGTCTCAAAAGTTCAAGATAGTGACTCTGGCAGCTATAGTTCCTTTTCTAAATTCAGGGGATTGTTTTTCAGCCCTTGACCTTCAAGCATGTACTTCCATATAGCAATACACCTGATGCACAAAAGGTTCCTGTGTTTTTGTCATAGGGCAGGATCATTTTTTGAGTGCTTGCTCATGTCGATTCCATTCTAGGTGTGCGCACGCCCACGTGTGCAGCTATCGGAGATTTTTGCCTTAGTGGTACCCGTAGGGCCGGCTGTGGTGCCCTCTGGAATGCCGTGCTCATGCCGTGGTATATTAGGTACTGCCGGCCAGGGGTGCTGGAACAGTTTTTACAGTGGAGGTGCTGAGAGCCATTGAACCAAACTGTAAAACGTGTATATAATGGAAACCAGTTCAAGCCTGGGGGTGCTGCAGCACCTCCCACACTCCTAGTTCCAGCACCTATGCCGCCAGTTCTACGCCCTCAGTTCCTTTTTACCGCCTGTGGTGATCAGTTGGAGCACCTCTGTTGCTTGGCAAGAGCTAGCGGTTGTCTATCATTTTAAACTTCGTGCCTAAAAGCCATTGTATATTGTTCGCTTTGATAGTCTTAAGGAGTTCTTAAGTAGTTAAGTGTGAGTTGGTTAGTAGTTAGGGTCCCAATTGGACTTTGCCCCAGACGGGTCTCTCGGGTTCAAGCCCTGTTCAGACTGCAGCAGGCCTATGCCTGTGAGCGACCCCCCCAACAGCAGCTGCCTTAAGTGCCTGGGGGAGTCAGACGTTAAAGAGCGGTGCCGGATTTGCACTCCCGCTACTTCATAATCCTGAAGGCCAAAGGGGGCCTGCATGGCCTCAACAAGTCTCTCAAGAAGTTGAAGTTCCACGTGGTCTCTCTGGCCTCCATCATTCCTTCCCTGGATCTGGGGGACTGGTATGCCACTCTCGACTTAAGACGCTTACTTTCATGCGTCCGTATTCCCAGGCTACAGGTGCTTCCTGCGCTTCATAGTGGCCGGGCGTCACTTCCAGGGTGTTCACAAAATGCATGGCGCCAGTAGTGGCTTACCTGAGATGTCAGGGTGTCCAGATCTTCCCGTATCTCGACTAGCTCTTCAAGGGCAGGTCTCCGGGGCAGGTCCAACAGAGCCTCAACCTGGTGCGATCCATCTGCAATGATCTGGGCCTGTTAATAAACACAGAAAAGTCCATGTTAACGCTGGTCCAGTGCATAGAGTTTATCGGAACAGTTCTTGACTCCATGCCAGCCAGGGCGTTCTTCCGGAGGCATGCTTCCAGGCCATGTTGGACTTGATTGCCTACGTAAAGAGCATCTGCTTACCACAGCCCACACGAGCCTGTGACTGATGGGCCACATGGTCGCATGCACGTATGTGGTCCACCATACCCGTTTTCATCTACGACCTCTGCAGGCATGGCTGGCCGCAGTCTATATTCCCAGGAGGCATGCCCTGGACTGAGTGGACACGGTGCTGAGCCGCATCCTTTTGTCCTCAGACTGGTGGCTGGATCCAGAGTCGGCGCTGCATGGGGTTCCTTTTGTGACCCCGTCTCCGTCGCTTACCCTGGTTTCGGATGTGTAGGACCTGGGCTGGGGAGCCCATTTGAGTGAGCTCAACAACCAGGGCTTCTGGTTTCACAGCGATCTGGGCCTTCATATTAATGTCGGGGAGCTCAAAGCTGTTCGCCTGACCTGCCAGGCATTCTTGCCCCACCTGAAGGACAGGTCCTGACGGACAATACAGCCGTGATATACTATATCAACAAGCAGGGTGAAGCTAGGTCTTCGGCCCTTTGTCAGGAAGTGCTCAGCCGCTCGGACTTTCGTGTGTGGCATGCCATTCATCTGCTAGCCGCCCACCTGCCTGGAGCCAAGAATGTCCTGGCAGATCACCTCAGCAGAACCTTCTTGTCTTGCCACGAATGGTCTCTCCATCTGGATTTGGTCAGCCTGATCTTCTGCAGGTTGCGGACTCCCCTGGTGGACTTGTTCACGTCCAGACAGAACAAGAAGTGCCACGTGTTCTTTTTCTCTGCAGGGCAGGGACTAATCAAGCGATTTAAGTGACACTGCCCAACTATTGCTGTTTGTTAGCTTTTATGATGGTGAAATTTTCAAGGAAGATTTTTTTTGTGTTTAATACCATTAGAAAGCTACACCACATGAGCGATCATTTCTGAAAAGGTAAAAGGCTCATTTGAAAAAAATGGTTTAGATCGGCAGAAAGTAAACTTGCTTGTTACAGCCTGAGAACATGACAGGGAAACAGAAGGGCATTGCTTCACATTTGGCAGTGATGTGCCCTTCATTAAACACACTTCACGACATCATTCCCAAGACTGTCCTCTGTGGTAAGTTGTCTGGGGACTTGAAAAAATGGGTATTATGATGAGATTAGTGAATTACATATGCTCAACTTCTGGCTTGCCACCTTGTCTTTTTAAAGCTCTTTTACAAGTGACCTGTTGCAGCACAACCAGTGGCGGATTAGCCAGGGGGTCTGTAGCTGGGGCCATGGCCAATTGGGGGACTCTGGAAAAATGGGTGTCCCCGTGCCCAGACCCACCCTGCCTGCCCGGCGCGCCTGCCGGGGAGTGAGGGAAGCCACCACACCCCAACCCCGATCCCCAGCAGGAACGCCAGGCGGACAGGCAGGGCAATCCCCCATTCCCCAACCCCATTTCCACGGTAGGAGCATGGGCAGAGGGGATTACAGGTGGATTTTCGCAATATGTCTCCTGGGCAGGCAAAATACAACAGCCATCGCTTTTAGCAGGTGATTTTCATAAGGACAGCCATCCTGGGTCAAACCAATGGTCCATCTTGCCCAGTGTACTGTCTTTCGATAGTAGCCGGTGCCAAATGCTTCAGGGAGAGTGAATAGAACAGGGCACTTCATCAAGTTATCCACTTCTTGTTGTTTTGTATTCCCAAGACTACAAATGGGTGTTGGATTTCTAGATCCTTGTCAGCATATTTCAGACATGGGGATTTCCAGAAGTGGACCTCTTCACCACAGCTATGAATAAAAAATGCCATCTGTTGTGTTCAAGGTGGGGGATTTAGTTCGCAGTTCCTTCTCACTTGGATGAAAAAGCTGTTTTATGCATTTCCCTGATGCCGCTGATTCTCAAAGTGGTGAACAAAATCAGACAGGACAAGACCAGAGTTATTCTAGTGGCCCCAACGTTATCAAGGTAGGCATGGTTTCCTTACCTGTTTCACCTAGCTCTTTTTGTCCATCAGTAAATCTTTCAGTCACTCCTCAGGTGCCCTCTCACAGCACTGGTCGACTGCTGCATCACAGCATTCTCCACCTCCAGGCCCCTTGATGGTTCGTGGGGTAGTCAGTCTCTTCTGCAGAAGAACAATAAGTATTATTAAATAGTAGGAAAGATTCTTCTGGAAATACCTTCAAAAGTGGAGAAACTTTAAGTCACTGGTGTGAATTCCCGAATGCTGTCCCCAGATCTTCCTTGATTCTGCTTGTTCTGGAATATCTGCTTCAATTAAAGAAAATGGGACTATCAGTTCTTTCAAGGTTCATCTGGCTGCCTTAACAGCTTTTCATAGCACTATTGAGGGGTTCTTGCTGTTTGCTCACCCTACAACTGTAAGGTTCACAAAAGGTCTGGGAATCTTGTCCACTGGTCACCCTTGTTTGGGACCTTGATTTGGTTCTTAAGTCTCATGAAATCAACTTTTGAACAATGGCAAACTGCACCTTACTGAATTTGTCCATGAAAACAGCCTTCTTAGTGGCTATTGAATTAGCCAGCAGAATCTGAGAGATTGGAGCTTTAATGGCAGACCCTCCTGTGATGGGTTCCCCCCATCCTGGGGTGGCACTTGGAACTGGGGTATCACTGAGCCTGCCTGTCCCACCAGCCTGGGTTCCTTTTACATTGTACTGTTGAGGCAAGCCAGCCAAGCCCTCCCTCAGGCTTCAGACTGCCCTTTACTAGCACACACACAGGTAGGGACGCGCCCAGCTGCAGTTTCACACGGATGCTGAGATCAGCTCTGCATGGGAAAGCTCAGCTAAGGAATTGCCCAGCAGTCGAGTGCACACCCCCTCTGGAATGTAAATCCATAATTGTATCGTCTTGCTCAACACAGAGAACTATACAGAGTAAGTTCATTAAAATTTGCCCCCTCCCTCAATACGGAGGAAGATTGCACAGCTTCCCCACCCTCCCAACCCCCACTCCCGGTTATGAATTCCACAAACTGGTTTTAGAGAAAACAAAAGCAAGTTTATTAACTACAAAAGATAGATTTTAAGTGATTATAAGGGATAGCAAACATGAAAGCAGATTACTTAGCAAATAAAACACACGCAATCTAAGCTTAAGATATTAAAGAAACTGGCTATAAGTAGCACACTCTCACCCTAATGTTTTTAGGCAGATTGCAGAGATTTTTGAAGACCCTCTGCACTTGCCTGCAGCTTAAAACTTCAGATATTTCATTCACAGGCTAGACAACCTTCCAGCCTGGTCTCAGTCCTTCTCCCTTCCTTATCTTTGTTTCTTAGACATTTTCAGCAGTCATCCTGGGCGGAGATTCAGGGAAGAACCAACCACGATGCCTGCCTGCCTCCTCTGCCTTAAATAGGTTTTACATATGGTGGGAATCCTTTGTCTTCCAGTGTGATTCCCACCCCCGGTCAGTGGAAAAGTACTAATATCAGCATCTGTCCATATGAAGAATATGGGGCATAGTGTCATACCCCCTTTCACAGTATCCTACAAGGACAAAGTTCCCTTATGACCACATCCCAGGTTTCTTCCTAAAGTATCTTCTGAATTTCATCTGAATGAGGTCATTTACCTACCAGCTTTCTTTCCCAAACTACATAATTCCAACCTGGAGACCACCTGCCATGCTCTAGATGTCGGAAGGGTGCTAGCCTTCTATCTAAATAGGACTAAATCGTTTTGTAAATCTCATAGATGACTCATTTTGTTTGCAGAGAGATCTAAAGGTTCTGCTGTTTCTACCCAAAGACTATCAAAATAGATTTTGGGGTGTGTTGTAGCTTGTTACAGTACTGCCTGCAATGCACCTCCTGCTGGCGTGTCAGCTCACTCGATTAGATCAGTCTACATCTGTGGCTCTACTTAAAACTGTCCTGTTATCTGAGATCTGCAGAGCTGCTACATGGTCTTTGGTACATACCTCTCCAGGCACTATGCCTTAGTCGATGCCTCTAGATCTGATGTGGCAATTGGCAATGCAGTTCTTTCCTGTGTGCCAGATTTGTTTTCGAAGCTCCCAAGCAGTATCCCCATAAGGAGGGGGGAGTCACCTAAAGTGAAGCACCTTTAGGGACACTATTTGAAGAAGAAAGAAGTTATTCACCTTGTGCAGTAATGGTAGTTCTTCAAGATGTCTGTCTCTATGGGTGCTTCAATACCCACCCTCCTCCTCCGTGGCTTTGGAGAAGAAACTGAGGGTGATTCACCCACAGAGCCTGATATAGCCTTGGTGCGGGACACACAGATGTCAGCAGCGCATACGCAGGCTGAGCTCAAAGTGCTAATGAAAATCTCTGATCAAAGGTGCGTGAGATGCACATGCACCTCAGGTGGAGCTCCCATAGAGTCACACATCTCGAAGAACTATAGTTACTGCACAGGGTGAGAAACCTCTCTTTTATCATAGTGTAAATCATCTACCTTATAGGTTAACTACCACCTTTCTGTACAGGTCCTGCACATCCCATTGTTCGTTGGTCAAGAATATTGAATCAAAACTTCAGGAGCTTCATCCTGCTTCAGTTCAACTAGAGTGAAAAACTTCACTTGATTTCGGGTGGCATGGGATCAAACACTTATACAAGAAGTATCTTTCTTAAAAACCATATCCCCACTTGTTCTCTGCCAGCCACCAGTCAAAAGAGAAGAAGCCTGTAAGACATTGATAGCTTTGTGCTTAAAACACAAATTGCAAAGGCGTACAAAATCAGAGATGCAATTTCTAAATCTATAAAAAGTGTATTCAACCAAATCATTGGCTTCATCAGTCTGTAAAAAATCTTGCTTTACATAAATATTTCTTATTCAAAACATGGTTGTGCTCTGGGACATCACGGCTGTTTAAAACCCACAACAGGGTTGGCAGACATGGTGCTATGCCTTTCCGGAATTATTTGCTTGTAATATTTGACTGCTAACCTGATCCACTGAGAAATTGTTTGAGCACTATTCGTTCAAACAGTTATATTCAGCTACTCCATTTAAATTTAAGTTCTAGTTTTACCTTAAATGGTGTGTGTCTGTGTGTGTGTAAGAAAATTAAATAGCTAACATTTCTTAGCCTTGTTACCGCTTTGGGGTTTTCCATTCTGGAAAGGATTTTAGGAGGTGGAGTCTGTTCTTGGGTCAGTGAGTGTTCTGGTTTGGTTTCCCTATCTGGAGAGAGTAAAATTGCAGACATGGATACTAGTACAAAAAAATAATTTTATTAGGTAAGGTGAAGGGGGGAAAAGCTTCCATGGGGTTGCAACTGCCCAGCAGATCAATTCAAGGACAGATGGAGGTCAGGGATAGTCTTTTCTTCTCTTCCCACACTGGTATGTGTGTGTCTATAAACTACAGTTTCTCTGGATGATTAAAGAGGTGCATTTAATCTAGAAGTCTAGTCCTGGTCAAGCCTACTAATAGAATGATGGTGATGTAATTCTTGAAGTTTTCCAGACTGACTCGAGTATGCAAGGTCTTACGATTTCTGTTTGCACATCTTTATTATAAAGACATAAAATAGAAAGTTCCAGATATAATTTGGACTGTTCAAGAAGCTAGTGTGCCTTCACACATTGATTTTTTTTCTTAAGGTTGACTCGCATTTATTTTATGATGACAGAGGGGCATGTGTGTAAAACGCACTCTATTGGTTCTAGATACTTCTATTCACTGTAATTTTTTTAAGGTGAGCTTTATATAAGAAATTTGCAAGACGAATGTGCTAATAAGTTATTACACAAAAATGTGTTCAGAGTAAATTGGAAATCTGCTTTTACTTTACATTGGTTTGCATGTAGAGTAACCATTTTTTATCTTAAAATACAAAACTGTATGGTATGTATATGTATACTTTCGAGCCTTTTTCAGTGCATTGAATTTACTTCATGTACTAGATTCACTTTAGAAAAGGAAATTTATAGAAACTCATGACTCTCACAATTTTGAAAGAAAAAGTCAGGAAAAATTATTTCATATGTGTAAGAAGTTTTTAAGTAATTAGGCACAAAATGGAGGATTATCCAGTTATTTAAGGTGCCCTTTTGCGGTAGGGTATTGAAGAGGACCAAGTGTTCATCCTTAACAGAATCAGTAATTCTTCTGTTTTGCCTCCAAATCTTAATTTTTCTTTTAATAAAGTTCTGTAAACTACCTTTTATTTCACTTCGTTTTTAAATGTTTTTAAAAACCTGCTTCTGCTCTTTCTTTTTGTTTAGTACCTGAATTTCTAATCATATTTGTAGCATCACAGTTCATAGTTGTGGCAATCAGATGTTTGGGGAGAAAAGCACCCAGAAGTCTCTCTTCAACATTCTTATTTTAAATACTTAGTGCCTCCAACTATTCTTTGCTTGTGTAGATTGCGTTAAGTGTGTACGTTTGTACTTGCAGGCTTTTTAGTTTATATAATAAAGTAATAGATCAAAATAAATAAAAATTTAATTTTACTAGGAGATCATGACTGTGGCAACTCTATACAGCGAAATCTTTCCGTCCAGGAGACAGCTGCATATTTAAAAGTAAGCAATTGGAAAAGGTATTTTTTCATTATTTTTACCTTTTAAGGTATGCACAAATTAACATTATCATTTGTTTTTAAAAAGCTGGTTTCACATTCAGTGTAGCAGTATAATCAAAATTTAACTACTTATTGCACATCACTTTTTGTATTTCACAGGAAATGAACATACTTTTCACACAAAGCCCTTATGGTTTTTATTTTTGGGGAAAGGGAAAAGACGATTTCATTAAACTACAGAATTTCTTCTGTGAATGTGAGTGTAAATGTAGAAAGTAAAGGTGCTTGTTACATGCTTTAACCTTTTCCTGTTTCATGAAATGAGCCAGAACACCCTAGATGTTGTATATAAAATCTTAAGAGAACGTAGATTTTAAAATTGGAGACATTGCTTTATAAGCACAAATTTTGCTGTAATCTTCTGAATTACAAAAAGTGTAAAAGGACAGGTCATAATTCAATAGACAGTAGCATTTTGCTATTCTGTGTCTTCATTCTGTTTTCAGTTGCCTGGAGCAAAGAAGAAGCAAGAGTGATCCTCCTTTTTTCAGTGAGAAGAGAATGGTCTCTAAGTTTACCGGATATGTACTAGCCAACAGCATGAGGCTCTTTGACAGGACCTAGAGGCAATAGTCTCTTAGGAAACCCCACCTATATATGCCTTTCCTAATAGATAAGGAGAAGATCATAACAGTAGAGCTGGTTGAAAAATGGAGTAAGGTTTTTCTGAACATTTTCACAAAAAAATCCAACTCTTTATTTTGAAGTGTCAAGTCTGTATTTTTCAACCACCTCCATGAGAGAGAGAGAGAGTTGTGATGCATTTGGAACCTTCTGAAAGGAGAACTTTGTTTCACTCTTCCTCTTGCTCCAAATTGGAACAAAAATACTATTAAGTTGCTACTCATTTTAATCTTTTTTTTTTTAACCAAAGAATGTTGTATTTGAAGATTTATTTATTTATTTATTTTGTATTCTCATTTTAACAGCTAAACAAAATATTAACTACTTGGCAAAAAGTACTTAAACTGTGAACAAAGGGACAATTTGAACAGGATCCCAAAAATTAATGGGAAGGAGTGGAGGTGGTGCTGGTTGCACTTCTGAATGATGGGCGAAGATGGATAGCAACATTCTGCATCTATTGGTATGCAGAGCTGGGCTTAGCCTTTTGAGGGGGCGGTAGAAAAAGGTGTTAATAGTAAAGGTGAGAGATGAAATGCATAGTAGAGGATTTTAGCAGAGGGAAAGTAAAGGCATTTGTTATGGTGATGAGATTTCAAATCTGTAAATGTGAGAGGCTGTAAATTGGTATACAGATTTGTCATTTTTAAATACAAGTTTCATTTACTCTTGAAACTCTCCCTTCCTGTAATTGGAATATAAATATAACATCTGATGTGCAGCACTTCACTAATTGTGTGCAGTGACAGAATTTTAAAGCAATGCAACACATTCTGCACATTAGAATCTACTCAGTGCTTTCATTCTTGGTGCGAAAATAAGTTCACACATTAACTTTTGTCCTCTAATTTTAGGACAATTTATATCAGTTTGATCCTTAGGTGATAAAATAAGACTTACTGTAAAATCTTTTTTCAATTTACATTTTTCTGGGAAGTAGTCCTTAAACTGTGTTTCAGCTTCAGTCTGGTTGTGCAAAGGATATTTAAAGGTGAATTGTGGAGCTTACCTGCCAAAAAGTAATGAAGGCTTTATCCTACAACACATGATGTAAAATAATTTACAGTAGAAACATTAGTATGCTAGGAAAGGAAGGATTAATTAAAATTTTGATAGTATATTATGCATTTAAAATTGAATCAACCTTTTGTTGCAATTTATCTTCTAGGATAAATTCTATATCTAGGTTCATATCTCGTTTTGGTTTTAATTTTACAGAATGCTGAGCTCCCCCTAGTGACTAAATGGTAGAGTATTGCTGAATGTTGCGATTCATAACTCCTTAAAATTGAGAACGGTACACCTCTCAAATCTCTCTCAATTCAAGGGATTAATTTTAGTCCCAAAATTGCATATAATCTGCATATATTTGGTGTCCCTTTGTGTGCATTGTTGAAACTTTATATATAAAAAATAATTCGTATTGGCTACTAATCCTTCTTATATGGTATTACATAAACTTATGTATTAGTGTTACATGATTTATTCTGGTATATTAAAGAAACTTTTCACTCCTACGACTTGTTTTTGACAGAGTTTAGGTCCAGAATATGAAAAAGTACTTAACACAGCGCTACAATGGATTATGAGTAGGGGAGAAGATGTTGGCATAAAGTAAGTGATTTTATTTTGTAGGCTTTTATTTTCACAATAAGTGAATTTAGCCCTAACACTGTTAAATGTTTTTAAATAGGTGTATTGGTAATGACCCCAGTGAGGAATTAAATAATGTAACTGATGTGAAATACCTGGAATCTACTAGACCACAGATGTCTTTCAGATGTCGTTTTCGCCGTGCATTTATTACTGTAACTCACAGATTATCAATATTGCTTTTGGGTAAGTTATTTAAATTCAGCCTATTAATGGTTATAATTTGCATTTAAGTGTGTGGGTGGGGACAGGGTCTAGCAATGTTTGCCTTCTAATTCTGTCAAATGTCGTGTTCCTTTGTATGGAGTGAGTTGGCTCACGGTTTAATTGAAGTAATAAATTGATATGACTTGATTGTAATATCTGAAATTTTTGGTATAAGTCGTATACAATTAGTTTTACAAACATTTATAGGAAGGAGAAATTTTATTTTTTGTTATCCTGGGGGCACTGATTTGTTTAAACTTTTATAGACAGTAGTAATGAAAACTAACAAAAATAATATAACCTTAAAAAACATTCTATGTAGGGGTTGACAGAGGAGGGGAGATGAGACTTTCTACATGGAGAAATTCCAGAGTACCTGCATATTATTTCTGTAGAAAGCACTGAAAATAAAAACTTTCCTGTAAAGTAGCACTTGTGTGAAGCTTGATTAATTAAAGCTGTTACCTGTAGATCAGATATTCTTCAATCAACACCCCAATCGCAACCAGGTTTGACTTAGGGGTAGAAAACTAGGTCTTTAACATTTATTTTTCTGTATGGAGCACCAGTCACTTACTCAAGGTGCGATGCAATGATTAATGCAAAAATACAATTCACTGTACAAACAAATTCACTGCCTAGTCAAGGCCATCCTAACTAAAATTTATCCCACAATAGAATAACTGAGAGTTCACTTATCAGCCCATTGCATGCTCCTTATCAATAAATCTGGGCTATGACAGACTGAGGCAGAACATGGGTTAGTGTAATGAATCATTAATAGAAAATGCCACTCTGATGCTCTCCTGTTTAAACTGACAGGGCTCTTGCTCAATTGTCACTGCTGATCTCATCAGCAGTAATTTTGCATGGAAAAGAGATTTTCTTAAGTACCTGAATCCCAAACTATTTATGATTTAATAAGCCAAAATCAGAGCCTTGAACTTGGATGCAGACTACTAGCCACAATTTTAACATTCTTACTGAGAAATCCTGCCGAATGAGCAGCCCCATACATGCTCTGACTTGACTGGATTGAACTTCGGATGGTATTGCTAATAATAAATAGCCTCTCAGATCCTTTGCTTAAAAGGGATGGAACCACTCAAGAGCCACTGACTTGTTCCTGTGTGGACTGCACATGAATCAAAAAAGATCTCATGGTCAGTGTATCAAAAATGGCTGGAAGAACCAAAAGAATTTCCTTCAACACTGTTTCTTCATTGCTAAGAGATCATCGACCAGTGCAATGCCTGTCCCATACTAGGGTAAAGGGGAAGAGGAATCAGAACTCCAGTAACCATCAGAAATTTCCATCCATGACTTTCTCACTAAACATTTCCCCCCAGAATTTGATACAGATCAGTAATAAGATTGTCCGCTTCAAGAGATGACTTCTTGAGCAGAGAATTCACAGTTTCATCATTGAGAATAGTGTGGCACCTTGTTTTCCTTTTTCTCTCCTACCCCCAGCTCCTTTATGCGCATTGGAATGTTTGACAAGATTGTTAATGAACAGTAAGCTTAATTTCCTGACAGGTGAGATGTCCAGTGGGGAAAAACCTGGGTCAAATTCTGAGTTGAACATGTAATGTATGATAACTAGAATACTAGACATTTCTTTCTGGAACTGAAGCAGGGAAGGACTTGTAGGCTTGGCAGAATTTGATATTTTCCCCTAGTTTTAATATTTATCGATGTTTGTTTATTTTTAATTATTTTTATTTTTATAGTTGTTGGAAATAAAGGGGGTAGTAGGGTTGGGGTTAAGTGTAGGGCAGTGCTGGAAGTGGGGCTTCAGGGGTCTCCCAGCAATGGCAGCAGGACTGCAGGGGATTCCTTGAATAACTGAATGTCCCAAGACACCAGAGCACAAGGTGCGAGGGAGGCTATTGTCCTGGTGGAGCAGACACCCCTGACTGGGACCGCAAGGAGGATACCTTGATGGCCAGATGTTGCTGAACAGTTCCTTGTCTGGGGATGGCTCCCACACTCCTGGCCTAGTGAGTGAGTTAGCAGGGCCGTGACAGCAGAGCTACAGAAGGCTGCCAGCATAGCTGCAGAGCCAGTGATGCCTATTCTCTGCAAGTGTAAGGTATGGGCAAGGCTGTGGTCCTGGGATGGCAGAACAGACCACTGGCCAGGATTGTGAGGAGGAGGAGGATGAGCTCCAGCTGCAGGGGAGGCCACCCCACAGCTGAATGGCTCGTGCCTGGGGATGGAGCCATTCAGCAGTGAGGTGGCCTCCCTTGCTGCCTGGAACTCGTCATCCTGGTCAGGTGTCTCTGCTCTGCCCCATCAGGCCCTCCGCCTTCCCCACACTTTGCGCCTGCAGGGATAGGCTGTTACCGGCCCACTGCAGCTCTACTGTCATGGGAGTGAGGGAGGTGGTTTGTGACAGTGGGGCTATGGAGCGCTCCCTGCTCTGCTGCAGTACCAGTGACACCTGATCCATATAGGCACAAACTGTGGAGGCTGCACTACTGTCAAGCCTAAAGATTTGTCACCTCTATGGAGATAGTCTAGTTAGGATCAGAATGATTTTCATCTGTAGAAATACATACAATACTTCACAGCAAGAAACATTACTGAGTTGAAGCTGTCCACGTTTTATGAGAAATGAGACATTCCCATTTACGAACATCTTGCCTCTACTCGCAAACGCTTGCCTGTAGCCAATAGATAGAGTCCAAAAGCTGCAAAGCATGTGCTTTTTAAAGTTCCACAGGCTGTCAAGCCAATATCCTCTCTAAACCTTCAGTTTATGTGAAACCTTACTATTTTCTCTGTCAAGATAATCCAAATTGTATTGTACTTCATCTCAGGGAAAATTAAATGGTCTTTAGTTTACCAATAATAATAGCAAAATGTGATGCTCAGCAGAGGGAAACTGTCATTTTAGTGATATTAGTGAAGTATTTAAAAAAAAAAATCTAATAACCTATTTCCTATTCAGCCCCCAAACTAGCTTGTGTGCTGCTTTGTTGCAAAAATGCAAACATTAACAGTAATGTGTAGTATGTACTTCTGATACATCAAGGATTTTGCTGAATTTAACACACCAGCTAGTTAACCAATTTACAGAAGTATGCGGTGCACATTTAAGAATAGCTAAAGTTCTAAGTATATCTAAATGAATATTATTCATTTTAATGCAGGTATAGGGATGGTTTGGGGAGTTTTGCACTACATGAAATATCGCTGGACAAAAGAGGAAGAGGAGACCAGGCAGATGTATGATATGGTTGTAAAGATTATAGGTATGAATTTTTAAAATATACAACAAACATTGGTTTAGAAAACCTGTACAAATTTTCAAAATATTGATCCTTTCTGTATCAATTGGCAAGTCAAATGCCCGTCTTCTGGTTTTGTGTTCACTCCCTCCCACCTCTTCTGTTGCTGTGTAGTGAGTGTTCTGTTCTGAGTGCATTTCCCTCCCACGTTTTATCATTAGCTCAGTATTTTAGGCATAATACCTATTCTGTATCCAGAAGTGCTAAACCACTTTAGCCTGTGCTAAACCCAAGTAAACCATTGGCATAAGGTGTTTGATTTATGAATACTATACATTATTGCAATCCTGAAGATTTGTGGCATTACCTTGAATATAGCATAGTCAAAGTTATGCTAACTGAACAACCTGTTCTTAAAAATGGAAATAGAGAAGGGTAGTGGATGGGTTATACAGCAGTGACACAATGCTCTCCACATCCAATTTATCCTTGTAATTAAACTAGATCTGGCCAACTTTCCTTTTAAAACTGATAAATTCAGTACTAAAGTAATCTTCAGTGACTGTATACTAGTGAAAGAAGCCTTTTAATAGATCATTCCAAAACTGGACCAAATTTTATTTTAGTGCAATTGAATATCCAGATTAACCCCTAAATATTAATTTACTACTTTTGAGTGACATTATATACATGCAGTGTTATTGCTTGTTTAGGACAGTAGCTTCACTTTAAAACTGTCTTGATTAAGGACTTGCTGTTAACTACAGTGATCAATCCAAATCCAAACAGGGGTGGAAGGGCAAACATCTGTGTATATGAGAGGTCGGCAACCTTTCAGAAGTGATGTGCCGAGTCTTCATTTATTCACTTTAATTTTAAGGTTTTGCGTGCCAGTAATACATTTTAACGTTTTTAGAAGGTCTCTTTCTAAAGTCTATACTATATAACTAAACTATAGTTGTATGTAAAGTAAATAAGGTTTTTAAAATCTTTAAGACGCTTCATTTAAAATTAAATTAAAATGCAGAGTCCCCCTGACCAGTGGCCAGGACCCGGGCAGTGAGAGTGCCACTGATCAGCTCACGTGCCACCTTCGGCACGCGTACCATAGGTTGCCTACCCCTGGTGTGTGTGTGTNACTGATCAGCTCACGTGCCACAGGTTGCCTACACCTGGTGTGTGTGTGTGTGTGTATATGTACACACACACACCAGGGGTAGGCAACCTATGGTACGCGTGCCGAAGGTGGCACGTGAGCTGATCAGTGGCACTCTCACTGCCCGGGTCCTGGCCACTGGTCAGGGGGGACTCTGCATTTTAATTTAATTTTAAATGAAGCTTCTTAAAGATTTTAAAAACCTTATTTACTATATATATCACACACACACACACACACACACACACACACACACACGCACTATTAATCTCCATATAACTCTGCCACAAACATTTGTTTAAAAATAATTTTATTGGAGAGGGAATAGAGTAACATTCTATTCATTTTTTTTTAAAGAACACTTCTGTCTAATTTTTTTTACATATAGTCAAAAATAACATTCAATATTATTAAAACTCAAAACTGATTTATAGAGAATTTTCCCCCCTTTATTCCAGGCTTATTTTTTACATTTGACAGCACTTTGTATATAGTCAGTTCTGCTGTTTTCCTGATCAGTTTCCCTGATGTGTCTTCCATAGAGCTTTTTAAAAACCAAAAAGGCAAAGCTGATTGTAAAACTACTGATATTGGCAGGGGACTTGAAGCAGCTGTTTGTACCCAGAACTGCTTCTAATTCTTTATTTTTTTAAAAGGTGACTAAATTTGAAGTTGACTTGTAACAGTGTAGCTAATTGTTGGTTGTGGTGTTCTCAGATGCTCTAAGAAGCCACAATGAGGCATGTCAGGAGAACAAGGACTTGCAGCCATATATGCCTATTCCTCATGTGTGTGATTCCTTAATACCACCTCAGGACAGGTACGTTCAGATTATTCTGTTGAATTGCTTTAAAGGGAAGTATGTTGAGCTTACACATCCATAAATGCCTTAGTCAATAAACTACGCTACTGAATATTTCAAATGAGTAAATGAATCCATCTAGATTATGTTGCAGGCATAAGAGATGAAAAATCTTAGTTCAAGTGCTGGTCCCCATGTGTATTTTACACATGGATACTCGTGCACATCATGCACCTGAGAACAGAGATTTCTAGCAAGTAGTGTCCAGTGGTCTGCACATCTCAATTGTTTTCATTGTGCTCTGAAGCGAGGGCATAAGGGGTGGTGCAAATCAATGCCTCTTCAATTCCTTCTTACCACTGCATGGCCAGAGTCAGAATCCTCTATGTCCAAAACTATCTTTGACTTCTAATTTGTAAATATGTACAACGCTACCTCGATGTAACGCGACCTGATATAACACGAATTTGGATATAATGCGGTAAAGCAATGCTCCGGGGGGTGGGCAGGGCTGCGCACTCCGGTGGATCAAAGCAAGTTCAATATAATGTGGTTTCACCTATAACACGGTAAGATTTTTTTGGTTCCTGAGGACAGCGTTATATCGAGGTAGAGGTGTATATAGTTTAGTATTCTTAGAATTTTTAGACTTTATAGTTAGTTTAATTCTCTCCATCTCAAGGAGTTCCTTCCCACAGAAAAGCAGTATGCCCAGCATCCCAGGATTAGAGCAGGGGCAGGAAATGCAGTTCTTTTTCTCCATCAGTGGTGAATCCCTGCACTGCCTTTACTGCCTTGGGGAGGCTCATATCATCGCAAAGTGCAACATTGGTTGCTCTTTCCCTACCTGAACCCGTGAGGGATGAGAGCTGTTTGTGGAAACATCTCAGGGAGAAGCCATGAGACCTCAGTCTGACCCAGACTGTGGAGATCCCCCAGTGCTGTGGCTTCAGAAGGTGAGTAGCAGCCCTCTGAGCATGAGTTCTGGAGCAGAGCCAAAACCATTAAGCCTCTCATAAGAATATTGGATACGAACATAAGCATAAGGACGTATCTCTATCCAGATCTGCCTCTGAGAGACAGGACACTTCTCTGTCCCTGTCCAAATTGGTTGAGTGCTCATGCGTGAGTCTTAAAGAATTAAGCCTGCTTAAATCTTCCAATCAAGAAGGGAAGGCGTGATGGAGGAATGATCCATTGCTTCTAGCTCTGGTTCCGGCTCCAATTCTCAAAGGTCAAAAGATCAGCACCTGTCAGCTTCAACTAGAAATTGCATGTTGGATTCCGGTTCAACATACTCCAGGAAGGATCTGCCGAGCCCATTTCCTTAGTTGCACTGGATCTGTCAGTCTGGCCTCCAGGACTCTGAACTCCAGAATGGACCGAGATCTTTGTCACTGGAGGATATGCTTGACTTATCCCACCCACAATCTTCTCTTCTCTTTCTTGTCCCGTCCTCCACAGGACATTTCAATACCAGAAGAAACCACCTTGAGGAGAAAGGGTCTTTTCCATACCCTGTCCACAAGCTGGAATATACCAACAGCATGACAGGCGGAACTTGAACCTACCTTTTCATCAGATGAGTCTGCTGTTCTGGATGAACCTTCGCTCCCACTGAGGGAGACCAGTCTACACAGAACTTCTTCAAGGTCTTGGAGCCACCACCCTCCCAGATATTACCACCCAGAGGACTTGTTGATACCCAGTGCCTTGGAGCACTCCCCATTCAATCAGCCTTCATACTGGCCCTACTGGAGTCTCTGGGGTCTGTACACTAGACATCCCAGATCTGGACAAGAATCACATTTGGCCCTTTCCCCCGGCCAGTGCCACCTGGCCCCATCAGAGTATGCAGAGGAGGAAATTGAGCTGGATTTGCTGGTGCTGACAGTTCCATTGGGAATGTCATCCTCCTGAGGTAGATGAGGCAGTCTCTACATCATCCTTATCTCTGCCTGATGACCACAGGCAATACCAGAAGCTCTTGCAGAGAGTGGCAACTGAGCTCAAGATCTGTCTTGAGGAGATCAGTGACATGCAGTGTAGCCTCCTGGATATTCTACACCCCTCTGGCCCTAGCAGGGTGGTCCTCTCAGTAAACGAGGCCATTATAGTACCTGCCGGGGCAGTATGACACATCCCAGCCTTCTGTGCCCCCTCACCAGAAAGGGATGAAAATTGTTACTTTGTACCAGCTGAAGGAGCAGAGTTTTGTTTACCCACCCAGTGCCCAGTTGCTTGGTCATGCAGGGAGCCACAGGAAGATCCAGGCTGCATCATCTCAGGGCAACTCTGATACAAGGTCACTAAATGCCTTGATCTTTTGGAGAAGAAGGTATTTTCATCACCCAGCCTTCAGTTCAGAACTGCTAACTTACCAGGCTCTGTTAGCAAAATATTCCAAATGTGTGGAATTCAGGACAAACTTCCCCAGGAGGACAGTACTCCGTTCTAAGCCTTCATCAATGAAGCAAATTGGTGGCTAAGACTGCTCCAAACAGCAATGGATACAGCTGACACTGTGTCCAGAGCTACTGGTAGAGTCCTGCAAATCTGCAAATATCCACTATTTTGGATTGGATACGGATACAAATTTTGTATCCACACAGGGCTCTAGCTATTGCCACACTATAATCATGAGGCAAGAGTCCTGACTTCATGCTTCAGGGTTCCCCAGGGAGGTCCAGAATACCCCTGAGGACCTCCCCTTTGATGAGTCTAATGTCTTCATTGAAAAGAGATGAGTTGCTTCACTCACTTAAGGACTCAAAAACAACCTAACGCTCTCTGATCATTTACATCCTAGCCCCAAAGAGAGAGCACCATAAGCAGGTTTATAAGCTTGGACCTTTTCCCTCAGTCCTTTTTATAACCAGTGCTCTTACAAACTGCCACATAAGTGCCAGAGGGTACAAAAACTCAAATTTGTGGCTTTCTCCACCTCAGTTTCCACCACTCAACCCCACTCACCATCCATAGTTTACTTTTGACAGGATACATGAGAACCGCGTTCCTCTATTGATGCCATCCTTCATGCCCCTCCCCCCGCCGCAAACTTTTGGTGGCTGCCTTGTTCATTTCACTCACAACTGGAGGGCAACAAGAGTGTGCAAGTGGGTGATGGAGAGGATTCAGTCTGGCTTTGCAATCAAGTTTGTCACCTCACCATCAGAAACCCCTTCCTGACTCCTTTTCAGGGACCACTCTCACAAGGAGATCCTACATCAGCAGGTGGACTCTTCTTCAGTGAGAAGCTATAGAGCACGTGCCACCTCAGCATCAAGGGAAAGTGTTCTACTCCCCATATTTCTTCCCGCCCAAGGAAAAAGGAGGTTGGAGACCAATTCTCAGTGTACGCCAACTGAATGTCTTTATTCAAAAATCAAAATTTTGCATGGTCACATTAGCGTTGATAATCCCCTCTGCTAAAGAGGGCGCATGGATCGTGGCTCTTGATGTGAAAGATGTCTACTTTTATGTGGACATTTGCCTGTCCCACAGAAGGTTCCTCAGTTTCCTAGTAAGCCAACAGCACTACCGATTCAAAGTGCTCCCGTTCGGCCTAGCTACAGCACCCAGGGTCTTCACAAAGGTCTTCTCAGTGATGGTGGCCTGGATGACTACGCCATCTTTCCATATGTAGATGACTGGCTCTTGACTGGCAGGTCTAGAATGGATGTTCAGTCTGTCCCTATTCCTCCATTGTCTGATATCTTCCTTCGGGAATCTGTCAATATAGAAAAGTCCTGGCTTGGCTGTGGTCTTACTAACCATACAGATACAAGATGAATACTAGAGTATAATTCCTGCCAAGGCCATAGCTTGTCTTGTTGACAAACCCAGAACAAGTATGTGCGGGAGTCTTTTCCTTATCCATCCGCCGTGTGCGACCATTCTCATGGACACATCCCTCGTAAGTGATGGAGGCAACAGCTCTGGGCCAAGGCCGCAAGAGCGATGTCTTTCATCTACCATGGATGAACCACCTCAGGTATGCCTTTCCTTCCATCCCAATGACACTACAAATTCTACAGAAGATTCACCATGACAAAGCTCAGGTTATTCTCAGGTTGTGTCCAACTGGCTCAGATAACTTCTGAAAACATCAACCTGACCTCCCATCAATATCCGACCCTTTCCAGATCTACTGCCTCGAGAACAATGAGGCCAGATATCCCAACCCAGGCCCTCCTCATTTCACAGCCTCGTATTTGGATGGGCATCAGACATAGAACATTCATGTTTGGAGACTGTTCAATCTATTCTCAATCAAAGCAGAAAGGATTGCACCAGAAAATGCTGTCTGACCCATGGAGATGTTTCTCCGCCTGGACACAACAGAACCAATTATCCACAGAAATCATGAGAATTGCTGTTACTCTAGACTACCTACTCATGGGCTTTGGGACTTTGTTAGTTTGCTGTGGGTCTACCTTGCAGCAATCATTGCTTTTCATCCTCCAGTTGAGAGCTATTCTGTTTTCACACTCACTCATCTAACTACAATTAGGTTCCTGAAAGGCCTCATTAGGACTTTTCCACTGGTGGTAAAACCATCCCTGCAATTGGATCTTAATCTTGTTATTTCAGAACTTCCCTTTTAATCATTTTGTTACCTGCTCAATGTCCTACCTCTCTATGAAGGTAGTCTTCCTAGTCACCATCATTTCAACAAGAAGGGCAAGTGCACTGGGAGTGCTTATGGCAGTATACTGGTTTGCATAAAGAGGTTTCCCTTGGCCTTCACCCAAAATTTATCCCTAAAGTAATTTCTGAGTTTCACACGTATCAGCCTACTCACTTACTGGTATTTTTTTTCCAAAACCTCATGCTTCTGATGAGGAGAGAAGATTTCACTCTTGATGTACGATGGGCTTTAGTGTTCTGACATTGGAGAACAAAATCAATTAGGAAAATGCCTAGATAGCTTGTTCCTTTAGCAGAGTGATTAAAAGGACAAGCATTATTTGCTCAGAGATTGAGTGGATCTCTTGCTGCATCATTCATTATCAACTGGCGTATATGCCTCCCCAGAGCGGTGAGTACCCTCTCCACTAGAACACAAGTGACTTCTACAGCATCTCTTCAAGCCCTATTTATACTGGACATATGTAAGGCAAGAGCTCTCTCCATACTTTCGTGAAACAGGCATTGGTCCAGACATCTGCAGATGCAGCTGTGGGGACAGCACTATTACAGACCTCTATAACAACTGCATCCTTGCACTCCCTCCACCGCTGTTTAATTGCTTACCAATCACATATTTGTGGAATACATATAGGGACCAGCACTCAAAGAAGAAATGGAGATTACTTACCTGTTACTGGAGGTTCCTCGAGAGTTGTGTTCCTATCTGTATTCCACTACCTGCCCTCCTTCCCCTCCTGCTGCAGATCATCACTGGATTCTCAGTAAGAAGGAACTGGGGAGGCATCGGTCCACACCGCCCTTATACCTGCTGCTCAGAGCATGAGAAGAAATGTGCATGGTGGGCCAACGGACACTACTTGCTAGAAATCTTTTGATTACAGGTGCCTGGTGCACATGCTTATCCACGTGTGGAATACAGATAGGGACCACACATCTCAAAGAACCTCCAGTTACGGGTAAGTAACTTCCATATTTCTTTTAATTAAAAATTACAAGTATTTGGATGCACAATGTATTTTGCTTGAATATTAAAATTATAATTCTTGTTCTTGCTCTAAATTGAAGGAAAAAAATGAAGAAGGTCTGGAATAGAGCAGTTGACTTTCTTGCTGCAAATGAATCTAGAGTTCGCACAGAGACACGACGAATAGGTGGCACTGACTTCTTGGTTTGGAGATGGATACAGCCATCTGCAGCATGTGACAAAATTTTAGTTATACCATCTAAAGTATGGCAAGGCCAAGGTATAGTTATATTATTAAATGTAATTTGTATCTTGCATTCTACACTTAACATTTATTCTTGCATCCCCTAATGAGGCTAATCTGTCATTTGAAAAGGAAGAATTTGCTTTTTCTAATCTACTTAAATGTAAATTGCAGTTATTGTCTGAAAAAGTGACAATATAAAAATAGCACTTTCCTACTGAGTAGACTAGCTCCTCTGTACTTAGCATCTCATCTGCTTACTTCAGTACCAGGTAGAAGCTTTTCTGTTAGTGCTGCAATGGCCATACAGCAGAGCCCTCAGAGTAGTCAGACAGAAAGTGAGCTATTTTCTGGCTCATGTATTATCAACAAAAATAACTGCGCTTCAATTACAGGGTCAGAGTCTGACTTTCATTATCCTTGTGCTAACTCGTTGGAAACAGTCATGTACAGGTGTAAGGGCAGGGTTGGGCCTCCAGAACATTTATTTCTGTCATTGTGTCAGGAAAAAAAGCATGACTTCCGTTTCAGGTGGAGCATGAAAGAGTGGCATTCAAATAATAAATAAACTCTATAGTGGGGAAGTCACTGACCCAAAATATGTATCCATGATAAAATATTTGTAGCATTTCAGAGTGGAACCGCTCTTCTTAGAAAATATATAGGATGTTTTTGCCACATGTCTCCTATTTCTGTCTGGCACAACCAACAGTTTGCTTTAATTTAGAAAGGGAAGTCAGAAATTAAACTTCCCATGGTTTTGTTTCCCTTAAACTTGATGGGAATGTCACTTCAGGCACACCTTACCTGAGTGGGGAAGGGGGATCTGCGCTCCGGGGATGGTGGGGGGTGACTGGGGCAGGGTGGAGGAAGGGGGAGCTGCCAGTACCTCTCTCCGCTGGAGCCTTTCCTGAATCCTTCTGCAGGCTCCAGCTGCTGCTCTTTCCGCCTCCTGGTGGTGGAGGCCTATTACTGCAGGTAATTAAAGTCCGGTTAGCAGGGCACACTACCAGGTTTCTTTTTCGACCAGACTTTTTGGTCGAAAACCAGATACCTGGCAACCCTAAATGGAATGCCCTCCTCAAATTAATTTGTGAGGCTACTAACAACTCCTTCAGATTTCTACTTAAAACACTTTGACTGTAACACCTTCAAGAAAGTGTTAACCACTGACAGATTGTGCAGAAATGGGATAATTTAAGTCTTTCTTCAGAAACCCTTTCAGATGTAGTACCATCAAGTTGTGCACTTGCTAATCTATGTAACCACATCCTTATTTTCACTCTTCTCATCCTTCTCTTCTTTGTAAACTTGGTGTGGTTTATGTTTTTAAAATTAGATTGTAAGTTCTTTGGCTCAAGGATCATTTCTAGTAGTGTGTACGTGCAGTTCCTAATACTAGTGTCCCCATCCTGATTGTGGGCCTTCATATGTCACTCCAATATAAAGAATAATGGAAATGGAAATATTTTTGTATTGAAACATCCGTCCCTATTTCTTAGTAGATTCTGATTAATTATAGAATACCCAAAGGATAGTATAAATGAAAAGTTCACCATAAAATTACATCCTTATAAACATATTGGTAAGTCATAATTAAAACTGAATAATTTACTGCATACATACTTGTCAAATTTAAACTAGTTAGCAAAAACTTACATTTCTGTTTTCACTTACAGATAGTGCATGCAATTTATGCATTAGTTATAGCATACAACTTTTTAGCTATCTGGAATTTGTTTACCGTCTAGTGTACTGGCCAGAATATCAAAACTAATATTTTTAAAGCTAGCAATTATGGATCTGAAAAAATAAGTGTGGTGTTTTTCTCAGTATTATTAGTGTCTTTATGGGAACATTGTAATTTGTTGAAATTTTTTTTTCCTTTCATATTGTGGAAGGAAGGTATTCTTACTCTTAAGTTCAAGGCAACAAAAGGATTAAATATAAAGATGAGATGCTTGTAAACTAGATAGTATTGTATTAATCACTTACTAAACTATTAAATTCATTTTTTTCCTTGTAGCATTTCATCTAGATAGAAGAAATTCGCCACCAAACAGTTTGACACCATGTCTAAAGATTCGCAATATGTTTGATCCCGTCATGTAAGTAAATGTGGTCATACTCCAAGTGCTATTTTCAATGTGCCTTAGGACAGCGTGGAAAACTTTATTCTTCAAATCCCTCCTGAAAATGCACCACATCGCAAAGACTTCAACCCCAGTACTTCGGTCAGAGAAATAGTGGTATATAAGCAAAAAATTAACATTCAGGATGTGTTACCATGCATTACCAGCCAAAGTGACTAGAGACTCTTTTTACTTACCTTATCCTCCCTTTCATCTTGCTTTTCGGTGTTAGCATTCTGCAGACCACTTCCTCAACAATAGTGTGTAGTCAGTCATCTGCTGTCCAAATACACTGTCACTCTGGCTGTCCCCTGTTTGGCTGTAAAAATGTTTGTTTTTCTGAAGCAACAAAAGAGACATTGGCTCTTCTATGGCTTACATGCAACAGACCGCATTGGCTGTAAAATTAAGAATACAGTCTTAAAGTTGCACAGTTTGGATTTAGAATGTTAAACATTGGGGTGTTTTTCATTCCCTTGGGTCTTGATCACCAGCCCAGTCATGGGGGAAGCTCACCAGAGCATATGATGACAAAGCCACCTTGGTTGGAAGTACAAAATGCTGTTCCCACAGAGCACCTAGTGCTTCAGGAGAAATCTTTGCACAGTTTTTAACACAGGAGGATCTGTCTGCTCCTGTTAACCTCTTTTCCTCCTCGCTTAATGACTTCATGATCCTGGATACTTCCTCTTCAGTTGCAGATGATTGTCTCATTAGGAACTTCTGAGAAGAAGGGTTGCAGCTTTGGACATAAAAGCTGAGCTTGTACAAGAAAACATCACAAGCTTTTGGACATGCTCTTCTGCCCCTGAGAGGATAGCCCCTCCCTATTAACAAGGCTCTTCTAGAACCAGTAAAGACCTTATGGCATATGCCAGCCTCCTTAGCCCCTACAGCTAAGCACACAGACAAACATTCAAGTGTTTTTATTCCCATGCCACACTGAACTCTTTTGCAGTGACCGCTACCAATGAGAGATCACATCAGGGGAGACTTAAATCAATTCCCAAAGAAAAAGAGCCCCAAAAACTTGACTTAAATGGGAGAAAATTTGTTATTCTACCTCCTTTCAAGATGTATATAGTAAATTAGCAGGCACTGTTAGCTAAACATGACTGTAAACTGAGATGCAATGTCCATGTTTTCTGAGAAACTACCAGAGGATGCAAAGGAGGAATTTAAGACTTTCTTTGCAGAAAATTGCATGGTGACTAAGATGTCATTCCAGTCTGTACTTCATGTGGCTGATACTACAGAGGCACTCACTCTAGAAGAAGCAACTGTGAGGAGAGCTTCCTGGGTACAGAACTCGGGAATAGCTATGAACTGTCAACAAATGATTGAAGACATTCCATTTGGCAGTTTTGTCTTTGTTTTCAGATAAAACTGATGCGACCTTGCATTCTTTTAAAGACTCTCAAGCAACACTTTGCTTATTAGTGTTTGATACTCCAGCCCCCAAGAGGTGCCTGTACAGACCTTTAACTGTAGCACAACACAAGCACCTCATCCTCAGCGATTGTCGGGAGGCATGCCATTTGATTCCTCCTTTGAGGACAGCTTTGCAGTTGCCAGCAACAGCCAGTCCTCTTTCCTCCCACCCCAATTTGGAAACAGATGATCACATTTCCTCAGTGCTTGGGAATCTATAATGACAGACAAGCACTGAGAGACTGGGGTATTCTTTCTAGTTTCTGTCGACCTCCTTCTCCACCTAGCTACCCCATCCTTTCTCAGGGACCCATCTCACAAATCAGTGCTCGTTCAAAAAGTTCAGACACTTCATTCTAGGAGCCATAGGAGAAGTTCTCTTTCAACATTGGGGAAAGGGGTATTATTTACAATACTTTGATTCCCAAGTCCGTGGAGGGGGGTTGTCTGAGACCCATTCTGGTTCTTTGAAATCTCAGCAAGTCCATCAAGTACGTAAGAGTTCCCTTGGCCTCCCTAACATCGATTATTTTTTCCCAAGATTGCAGCGCTGTTTGCTGCCCTTCATCTCAAGGAAGCTTGCTTCCATGTGGCAGTCTTGCCGAGTCACAGGAAACTTCTTAAGTTCTGTGATAGCTCAACAACATTATCAGAATACGTTACTCTCCTTTAGTCTGTCATTGGTGCCACAAGTATTCAGCAAGAGTGTGGTGGTGTCCTACCTAAGGAGGAAAGGAATTCATGTCTTCTCTTACCTGTATGATTGGTTACTTCAGAGCAGATCTGAACATGATGTTCTCCACGACATCCATTTCATCCTTCATTTCTTCGGCAGTCTGAGACTTAAGCTGAACAAGGGAATATCTGCATTAGTTCCAACATAAAAAAATCAAGTTCATTGGGACCCTACTTGCGTCTACGAAGCTGACTGCTTTTCTCTCTCAGGAGAGATTTCAGACTATTGTCCAGCTGTGTAAGTGTCTCATGTCATGCCCTACCACCACCGTCTGAGCTTACCACATGGCCTCATGAACTTATGTGATCAAACGTTCTCCCGGTGGGCTACAGTAAAACTATCGACGAAACAGAAATCTCTTAGACAAGTAGGTCCATGTACCTCCTATGTTCCTAGTGTCTTTAGACCAGCGAGTGGATCAGAACAACATATGCAGGGGTGTGACATTTTCTCATCCCTTTTCATCCAAGACATTCATTACAATGCATCCCTGATAGGATGGGGTGCTTAGCTAGAAGGTTTGTGAACCCAATCATTACAGACAGAATATGAATTGACCCTTCATTATCAATATCCTCAAACAATTTTCAAGGCTTGCTGCACTTTTCTCCCTCACATCAAGGGCTTGTTGGTCTAGATACTATCCAATCAGCTTTGTCAAAAGAATTGAAACAGACTTTTGCATGAAAAGGGACACATTGTTCCCAGAATCTGTTGGCCAGTCATCTCAGCAGGAAACTTCCCAAAAATCACGAATGGTCTCTGAAGAACAGTGTGCTCAGAACTCGCAAGTGGGTGACAGTCCAGGCTCATTTACTGACACTTCTCTCCTACAGTGTAGGAGTCTCCTGTACAGATTCTTCCTCTCAGCCCCCTGCATTCTGTTCATCCCACAGGTGATCCTCAAGTTGACAGAAGACCATGCCAGATAATTCTTAAAGCTCCAGCATGGTTGAGACAATGCTGGTTCTTGGACCTTCACAGCCTCTTGATTCAACCTCCATCAGCTCTCTGCCTCTTCTTCAGACCTATTGTCCCAGCAGCACAGGCAGATATTGCATGCAGATATGAACAGTCTGCACCTTATGGTGTAAAGGTTAATTCAGGTGGAGGACTGCTCAGTGGCAATTCAGGAGGTATTGCTTAATAGCAGAAAGCAATCCATTACAGTTGCTTATTTAGACAAGTGGAAGCAGCTTTCAATCTGGTCCACTCTCCAGGGCATACTTCTATCAGAAAGTAGGATTCAAGACATTTTGGAGTACCTGTTACACCTCAGATCTTTGGGCCTTTCTCTAAGCTCCCTGAGAGTTTACTTGGTAGCAATCTTGGCAGTTTTCCCTCCAGTTCAGGAAACATCCATTTTTAAGTATCAGAGAGGTAGCCGTGTTAGTCTGGATCTGTAAAAGCAGTAAAGTCTCCTGTGGCACCTTATAGACTAACAGACGTATTGGAGCATGAGCTTTCGTGGGTGACATGCATCCGACGAAGTGGGTATTCACCCACGAAAGCTCATGCTCCAATACGTTTGTTAATCTATAAGGTGCCACAGGACTCTTTACTGCTTTTATCCATTTTTAAAAATCTGATTGTTTTCTAGATGTTTAGAAGGGATTGTTTTACTCTTTCCCCCTGGAAAAGGATGCATTGCCACGTCGGGACCGTAACATTTTATTAGCTACTTTAATTGGCCACCCAAGGGTGCACATCCCAAGGGTTAATGTTACTACATATTAATATCTAATTAACAAACTTTGCATGTTCCTTTAAACATTGCTTTGTTTAAAAAAAAATTAATCAGAATCAGACTTCATAATAGAAATGTAAAAAAGTGTTCATGTAGACTTTCATTATATCTTCTCTTAATTGTTTTACTTAGGGAAATTGGTGACCACTGGCATTTGGCAATTCAAGAAGCAATCTTGGAAAAATGCAGCGATAATGATGGAATTGTTCATATTGCTGTGGACAAAAATTCACGTGAGGTAAAAACATTTCCGGTATTCCCTTTATATTTTTTTTGGCTTGTTGGTCTTAAACTTAAATTTTTTTTTCTCACCACAGGGTTGTGTATATGTCAAGTGTCTGTCTCCGGAATATGCTGGAAAGGCTTTTAAAGCATTACATGGCTCTTGGTTTGATGGTAAGAAGTTTGGGGGTTATAAACTGGGGAAAAATGCAGCTAGTGTCATTTTTAGCTAGCATTGTAAGATGGCTTCTAACTAAAATATTAAGCAATAACAAAATACATTTTGACATTTTTCGTAGGTATGAATTGTCTGGCAATTTGTTGATTACATCAGTGCACTGAAGTATTTATCTGTTAAACTAAATGTAATGGTCTTATTACATACTCAAACTAGTAATTGGTTGTATTTTACTACAGGAAAGCTGGTAACGGTAAAATACCTGCGGCTAGATCGATATCATCATCGCTTTCCCCAGGCTCTTACTTGCAACACACCCTTGAAGCCATCAAACAAACACATGAACTCAATGTCACATCTTCGTCTACGAACAGGCACAACTAACTCTCAGGGAAGCTCCTGAGAAGACTTTCTACAACTTGTAGGACTGTTACTTGCAGCAGGAAAATTCCTGTTTGGCTGCCGTCTTCCTTTTTTAGTGCTTTTTGTATGTAATATTTTCATTGATTAAATAAAAGTCTGAACGTTCCAGAAATCTTGTTTCCAAAGGGACTTAGCAATGAGGCAGTAATACTAAGTGGACAAAAACAGTTGCTTCAGGAAGTTTTTGGAGCTTGAGTAAACAATGCATTTAATTTTTGCATGAAGAACACTGAATTTATTAAACATTTTCAGATGTGGCGGCTGTATTTTTTTGCACCAAGAAGTGTTTTGATAATAATCCAAAAGCATGGAGAAAAAAAGGCTTCCTGTATTTCCATAGTTTCCTTTGAAATAATCTTGTGGATATTTTGTAACAAACACCTACAGTTCCTGATGGCGAATAAGTAAAAAATGTTAATTTTTCAGTCTAATCTTAGGTTTCTGTTGATGTAAAGGATTCATTTGCTGCAGCTGGGGTATGGGAAAATTAATTTGGCTGTAGTGGTTGCATATAAATGTGAGGGAAACAGAAACTGAATGCAGATATACTGGTTTTTGTACATAAGTGTAAATGCTGGTGGTGGCAAAAGTAGTCGTGTTCTGTGAGGATGTCTGCATTAAAGCAGTGAATAAGCTTCCTATTTTATTCATAACCTAATGTTTTTTATAGTGTTGGCTGTACCATCACATAAACGTCAAACGGCCGAACACCTTAAAGTATTAGATACAAGTTAAATATCTTTTATAGTTTTTATATTGAAATATCTGACTATGATTTTGTGTGAAAGGTCTGATACCAATTGTGGTGGATTCAAATTTATGTGAGCAATAAAGAAGCAATTGGCAGATACTGAAAACATATTTTGTGAAAAGCTGTATTTATTACAAATACCAGGACTGTGACAAAGTACTATTGGGATTAAGTAACTTTCCTAATATATTTATAACTTTAAATAAGTTTTAATTAACCAATTACCTGTAAAATTAACAAGGATGCATATTTTTTGCAACAAAATTTTGGTTCATGAGAGCTAGAAATATAAATGTACAAGTGAGTTACTTTATTTCAATGTTAAATTTATGTATTAACATTTATTCACTCTTAGTAACTACAGAATTGTTGCTGAGAAGTTTCATTGCAAATCTAAGACTATTGGCTGCACTGATCCCTTGTTTATACAATATAATTTTGTCTAAAATTATCCAGCTAAATATTGCATAGGTGGTGAGACTGAAAGTGTACCAGTTAAAATAAATTTAGTAAAACTCACTTTCTTTTGTAGATATGATGGATTTGCAGCATGAACTTGCACAAATAATGCATGTTTTTCTTATGGTTCATTAAACATGATGCACACTATTCTGCAACAGAAAATCTTACTGTGCCTTACCTTGTGCTTTTGTGGGCACCATGTTTATTATTGGAGGGTTTGTTATCTGAAAATTTTTTAATTCTCAGTTTTACGTCTCAGATGCTAATGAATGAGTATATATAATATATATATAATCTGCCATGCAAATTTCTACTCATGAGGGACAAGTACATATTTTTGATGAGTGAGTAGATTTTATGTCAGGTCTGGTAGATTTTCATGAGTTTTACTATATATACATATATGTATATGTATAATATACATGTATATGTATTATATATGTATATAAACCGATTTTGCTGTATTTGATGTGCATCATAGTGATTTGTTGACCTGATTTTAGTGACCCCATCTTGTGACCTGTTGCAAGAGTGAATGTAAAAATATAGTTGTGGCATTTTAAAAGGTCACCTTTTGATGCAGATGCATCATTTTCTTGCTTCTAAAGTATATTTCTTGTAAACACTGTACATTTTATTATTGTAATATGGACTATTATGCAGCTTATTTTACCTAAAACTGTTAAGTTGACCAATATCCCTCCCTGCAAGACAGAGGGGAATGTGTATAATATCTGGACATTTGAGAAAAATCAGATATTTGATGTAATTTGTCACCTGTCCTGTAAAAACAAACAAACAAAAACAAAACTCTAATTAAAGGTTTATTAGGGGTTTTTATATGTGTCTCAACTTTTCCATCTTCAGAAGTCTCTTTGATTTGTATGTTTGTCTGCATTTGGTGAATGGGTGAGAGAAGAGCTTCGTACTACAACTATTCAAAGTTTTAACAAAAACTCATGTTCACAAGACACAAGTTTAGACTATGCTGTAGAGCTGATTTAATACATACTTTAACTCCACTGAAGACCAATCTTGAGCTGAGAGATCACTGACATTGAGCACGAGAGTATGTGGGAGTTCCAGTGAGTGTGTATTTTATTTTTGTAATATATTTTAAGGCCAGAACGGAACATTATGATTACCTAATCTGACCTGCATAACACTGGTCCAAGAATCTCATCCACAAATGTCAGCCGCATCAAGCTCATAACTTCTGTTTGAGCTATAACAAATTTGTAGACTCCCATCATATCTCTAGGTAGACGTCCATGATTGATTATCCTGCACTACACCTTATTTCTAGTGTGAATTTGTCTAGCTTCAGCTTCCAACCATTGGATCTCATTATATTTTTTCTGGTAGATAGCTACTATGACAAATCTTTTCCCCATGCCATTACTTGTGGACTGTGACTAAGTCACCTTTTAATCATTTATTTGATTAAGGTATTGTATTTCCCCAAAAGTTAGACCGCAATAAATGCCTATTCCTGGAGACTAGAATGTTTTATAGGTGCCTATAAGTCTAAAGGTATGTTACTGTACTAGGGAAATTGTAACCTGCATATTTTGAAATATCAAAAGGTGAGCACACTAGTGCAATGAAGAAAATCCCTATAGATTTTGAATTAAAATACAAGAGTGAGTATGGGTAGGGGAAGATGACAAACAGCCCAATCAGAAAACTTCTTAAAAACAGTTCAAAGTTGGAAATACTTTTAATATTTCCTGGTTTCTTCTATGCTGCTATTAAGGGTTTTTTTTCTGTTTTTGAAACATCTATCTTTCGTTAAATCCTCTGGTTTTCCAGAACAGTTTCTATAGCTGTGTTGTAATTCTGGTTTCTACGTTTAGTCAGTTGTATTTGCTTTTTTTGCAATGCTATCTTTATGGTCTGTGGAGAACAGTAAAGAAAAGTTAATTATAGAAGCACATCTGCTGTCTGACAGCAATTGTATCCAATACTTGACATATAAAAGACCATGATTAACCCTTTCTTATTGCTATGCTGGGTAATGACACCACTTTCCTTTGTGATAAAATTCTTAAATAGCCACCACTTTTTCTCTGGGTGTGTTAAAGCTAGCACACAGGCATTACTAATCTTCAGATATTCATAAAGCTGTACTCAAGGCTTTTAAGACACTTGGCACTATAGTGGTTAAACCAGTAAACTACCTAACTAAGTAATACCCACCTTCCCTTTCCTCTCCCTCAGAGGTCTATGCTCTCTGAGACCAGTTGCACCATTTAATGTAGGTTTAATCTTACTACAGCAAGAAGAGAAATAAAGACCATATCTCCCTTATGCACTCTCTTGACTAAAAAGCCATTATAGCTGAGTGGTGGTGGTCTCTTTAAGATTAGGGAGCCAACACCATAGTTTTTACAGCAAATACATTAATGAAGCTGGTCACTCTACCACATCCTTTTCTGTTTGTATTAAGCATTTTCCAATATATAATCTGGACTTGCTTCAATGCTAAAAGGGGAAATTAATAAATTGAGAGATGCTAACGATAGTCATATTTCTAGATTAGTGATTTGAACCCCACCTTGGGCATGAAAGTCACTTTCACGGGCTGGTGTTTACCCTTTACAGGAGTTGGAGGAGGTGGTTTTTCTTTTTTTCTTGGTAATGGCAGGGTGACCAGCTGTCCCTATTGTATAAGGACAGTCCTGATTTTGGTGGCTTTTTCTTATATAGGCTCCTATTGCCCCCCCACCCTCTGTCCTGATTTTTCACACGTGCTGTCTGGTCACCCTAGGTAATGGGTTGTTCAAATTACAAAAACTATTATTGAAATTATCAGTTTGCAGTCTCCCTACAGCCTGCAAGGGAGCAGCAGTGGGGTCGGTGGCGAAGCCTGTATTAACAGAGACGGCCTGCTCCATTTTCGTCGGACCATCCTTCCCCAGTGAGAACAGTGTCCGACTCTCAGGCCTGTGCTAAAGCCCACGCGGTAATTTCCCACCCTAGGGAGAGAGACGCTCCGTGCCAGCTCCTCGCCTGACGCAAGCTGGCAAGGGCTCCGCTTATGGTGGGGGGTCTCCCCCCCCCAAATAACACTTGGGGTGCCGTTTGCTCTAGGGGGAGCAGCACCACAGCCGGCAGCCCGGCCCTGCGGCTGGGTTGGTGCCCGGCGGGGCGGGGCGGGGCGCGTTGGGGGCAGGACGCAGCTGGCCCCTGGACTCTCTCCTCTGCTCCATGCTCATATTTGGCATTAGCTGCCGCTGCCCAGGAATTTCCCGTCATGCCTCCTGGGGCGGCCGGGCCCGTCATTCTGCTCCCGGGGGTGGGAAGGGAGGTGCTGCTGGGGCCGCCCCTGCCGCTCCTCTCGCTCTGCCTGGCGGCCGCTGTGGTAGCAGCAGGTAAGAGGCCTGGGGCCCTGCCCGAGCCCCCGGGGTGGGGAGCCACCTGCCCGCCTCGTTTCCAGAGCTGGCCCGACCCCGCCCCGTCCCGTGGCGCTTAGGCTTCTGCTGCCCAGCGCGGTGCGCAGGAGGTGATGCCTCTGCGCCCGGGTGAGGGGAAGACCCCGAGGGGCAGGAGACTGAGAGCGTGGGGGTGGTGCAGGCCTGGGGTTTGGTGGGGAGAGCAGCGGCAGAAGCAGCCCCGGGTCGGGGTGGGGGCGATGGGGTAGGAGGTCTTTAGGGTGGGGGGAGGGATGCAAAAGCACCACCTGCAGTGCGGGACGGGGAAACAAATAGCCCCAAGCGGCTTGGAGAAGCTGTTCATATTGAGCAGAATGGGACCTGGGGGGGGGGGGGGGGAGAGAATGACAGGAGCAGAATGACAGGAGCAGCACCAGAAAGGTGGGACCCTCTGGAAGTTGAGGCTAGGCCTAGCGTCAGCTCACCCTGAGATGCAGGTCTCTGCAGGGTTTGCATCAGGCCCACATCCTTTTTTGGAGGAAAGAGGGAGATTGTCTTTGCTGCCTTTCTTTGTAGTACAACAAACTAACTAAGTTTTCCAAATGTAAACACACACAATATGAGAAACTGCGAGTGAATCCAGTCACTCATCCTTTAATAGGTAAGGCTCTGTTCCTGCTGACTGCAGAGCCCTTTGGAGCTGAGAGCCTAGCACACAGATTGGCATCCTATAATAATAGTGGGATGCTCTAGTCAACATTTACCATATTTACTGAAAGTTAATAACAAGGCACAATAACTTTAAAGGAATGTTGCATTTTAGAATTGGTGCCTCTTTAAAATAAGTGTTAGACTTCAGATGGACATACAATATATTTTAAGAGACTGCTGAGCTGCCTATGCCCTTACTTTAGGAACAGCTTGAGCCTTATATTGCATATGTCATGGTTTGTCAGTTCCCTTAAACTTCCCCTTTTTTATAATCAAGATGGTTCTAAAAGTACACTGTTTTGAAAGATACCCAAGCAAAATATCTACAGTATACAGATGGTTTGCCTTAGTGATATGGAGCTCTGTTGGTGGCTTGCAGTCCATAAATGGTAACTTGGAATCCACCCACACTGTGGCATAATGCCAGTTACTTTGAATCCAGTGTTTAATGCTAAGAATCTTTCTTGTTTATATTTTTGTCCTTGCTGACTTGTTACTAGTGCTTACAGTCTCATTTTTTGATTATTTCTTTCTTCCTTTTGATTTCCCTGCTGCATGTCTTTGCAGTTTTGTCATGGTGTTTGGGCAACTTGTCTGGCAAGTCTTGTTAGTTGCATTGCTTTTTGAGGTTTGATTCAGGACATAAATTTCATGTGGCTTTTAATTCTAATCAGGCATTTGTTCCTAGTTTTTAAGATAATGGCCCACACTATTTTAGAGATGTCTCACTCTAGAAAAACAGTATTTAACAGACTGCAAAAAGATACTTATTCTGTATAGGGAATTAAATATGGTGAACAACTAATCACATTGCTAAATAACCCAGGAAGGTAAGTGTCTGTCCTAGCAAAAATCTGGGTTACAGAAAAAGAAATATTAGATAAATTAAACAGAGAATCTCTGCTTTGGGATTGGAAAAAAAAAATCTTTGTTATAGGTGGAGCCTTTATTCACTGTCATCCACACATTGTAACTTACAGAAAATAATGTGTCTGCTTAAGAGAGAGATCTCTGTGTAAAATTCTGCAGTGACTTTCACAAAGTCAGTTAAGTCAATGGAGTCATACTGTGTATAAATCAATCTGGAATTTGGCTTCTTGGTTTACATTCCTTTCTCTTAATATTTCTTTGGTTCTTCAGAAGTCACCTCAGATGGGTCCTGTAGGAAGAAAAGTGTAATCACATATTTCTCCGCATCAGCTGTAAACATGTCACATTTTGTCAACCATATTGGCTTAGGTTTTTTGATTTGGCTACAAAATCACATAAATTAGTTGACTCTAGACAAAAAAATAACACCCCTTGACTGAATGACCCTTCTTGTATCCAAATAGTGATGTTAACATTCTCTTACAGGAATTCACTTATTATAGATTTACTTGTTTTCACCTACCCCAAAAATTCTTCTTGAAAGCCTGTGTCATTAAAGGTAAATTACACATGGGGTTGGGGGGAAAGTTATTTGTTCCCTTTTTTCCCTTGATGCATAATGAAGGCCTGAATAGATTTTTTTTCTGTTTGGGGTTTTATCTGTTCTACAGGACTCTCTAGGTGACTGGAGAGTTAGTAGGTGTGTTATAGCAGCAACTCCAAAGAAGTGAAGCTTGATAAATTGAGGCGGGAACTGATTTTTTGGAGATGGTTTAAAACTTGTTTTATTTAGTTAAAAAAATACTTGGAAGAAAAGATCTTTCTGTTAGGGATTCAATATCCCTCACAACTGCGACTGAGGACTGAGAAGACTGCCAATCTACAGCTGAGGAATTCTAGTAAAAACAGGGAAGATGAGTTTTGGAATTCTTGATATTTCTAAGGTTTAAAAAACAAGCAAGCAAACAAAACAAAACCAGCCTGTCAGACTTTTTTTTTTTTTTGTATACAGTCAAGTAACAAAAAATGGACATCTTGTTGCTTTGGATCCAGGCCAATCCTTAATGCTGTGCATCAGCCTGGAAGATAACGATAGTGCTCAGGAAAAGATTTTCATATAGATTAGCTAAAATAAAAATATGGAGTTAAGGATTAATATCTTTCTCTTCTGGAATATGTAAATGCATAGCAGACTAGCAGAGTTTAAAAGGGTAATAATTTGCAGTTGGCCACTTGAGCAAGGGTGAAGGAAAGGGGGAAAGTGCATCCCACCATTTAAAGATCCTGCTGGCAGATTTGGAAAGTCATTGATGGATTTAAAGGGAATCATTGTGTTCTTTGTCTGGAAAACTGGTGATCCTTATGCTGTGGGTGAAAGTAGGGTACACGAATCCTTAGGGCTACCTAATAATAACCTAACTGTAAATTATAATTTAGCCTATTTGACTTCAGCCTTTTGCTTTTTATTTAAAACAAAACCACACAATTTTGGAACTGTTATTAGGAGAAAAGCATCTTTTTCTCAATTATACAGTTTAAGGCCTGAAAATTGGAACCATATTAGCCAGAAACATGTTCAAAGACAGTTCTTATTAGCAAGTTGCTAATAGTTTCCATATCTGTGTAGACTTAAGTCCTAGTATTGCAAAATGTTGTAATATGCTTAATAGCATGGTTCATCCTTGTTCACACTGGACAGGGGAAATGGCCTTCTCAGTTAAGTTCTGTGTTTAAACATGATTCAACTTGTGACTGTAGTATAGGCAAGACAGGCTTAACTATTATGCAGTTTCCCACTTAACTATCCTAAAAACTTAATTTGTATTGTCAATAGTAGATAGTGATCTCTTTTAAACTCTAAGTAGCAGTTTATTACCATGTATATATTTTGCTAATGTAATTGCATTGTTAGGAAGTGCCACCCCATCCAGAGGATAAATGAGTAATTTCACACATTGAGTCTGGAAGTTTCTCTTGAAGGAATCTCTGATTCACTGTTCTTCTAGGGAGAGTAAATGACTGTAAGGCCTTGGCTACACTGGCAATTCACAGCGCTGCACTTGCTGCGCTCAGGGGTGTGAAAAAACATCCCCCCCTGAGCGCAGCGCTGTAAAGCGCCAGTGTAATCAGCGCCTGCAGCGCTGCACACTCCCTCGCAGCGCTGCAAGCTATTCCCCTCGGAGAGGTGGAGTACTTGCAGCGCTGCGAGAGGGCTCTCGCAGTGCGGGCAGAGCGACTACACTTGCCGCCGCAGCGCTGTGAATCCGTGAGTGTAGCCAAGGCCTAAAATTCACCTGACAGAACACACCTCACTAGTACCAGAAAATGACAATAAAACAGATGAAGACTGAGTGCTAAATACCATTAACTTCACTCAAACTGCACAATGAAAAAGAAATCTTCAATGCAAGAAATCTAAAAACTTCATGAGTAAGCGATCTGTGCCAGTTGTAGCCAAAAGAGAATATCCCAGCAAATGTTCAGTTTTGGCTGAAAGGTTTTCCTATGCCCCTTTTCCTATGCATCTTGAAAAATCCATATTAGGCCAGTGTACAGGCAAGGATACAGCTGCTACTGCTGTGCCGGAATGAAACCCAGGGTAGTTCAGGCAGTCTAGGCCGTTTCACTTACAGCACTTTAAGCAACAGTGCAGGGGAAGAGTGAAAGTGATTTATCTGGGGTTGAATTTACAGTGGTCTTTTTAGCTCCTGAGGGTGAAAATGGCTGGGCTTTCATCAGTTTCATTCTAGGGGTGTTGGCAGCACCCTCCTGTGAGTTTGGGGAATGGAGTAAGTGAGAAGAAGCACACTCTCTGAAGGGACCACAGTGGGAGCATGACCCCAAAAAAATCCAGAAGGAATTTTAAGGAGAGGTGAAATGCATGAATCCCCCTACCTCAAACCAACCAGAAGGATAAGGTGCCCCAAAAATACCAAGATAAGAAAAACAACTACCCCCAAAGTAGGGAGGGAATGTTGACTAAAAATCCCAGGATGAGAAAGGGGCCCAAAAGATTTCTAGACCAGGAGAGAAATTAATTAAAAAAAAAAAAAATTGGGAAAGGAGAAAGAAAGTACAGAGAGAAAATAAGAAAATCTTAATTTTAGAGTGAAAATTCTAATTTGAATCTTTTGGCTATTGGTGTACTAGTTATAATCATACCAGTAGCCAAAAGAGACTCCAGAATAAAATGTAAGCATGGGATGGTGTGACATACCAGGGTACAATCCAGACTAATGAGTACCTGTGTCACCCCTGCCCTGTAATCTGGGGTGTCCTTTACAATACCTTACTGCTGTAGCCTTCAGCCTGGACTGCTCACGAAACAGCCTTCAGCATGTAAGTCATTCCCAGCTATGTATGTGTGTGCTACAGCCAGCCACACTTTGGCTCTTACCAGCCTTAAGATTTCCACAGGATGACCCCAACAACTCCCAGCCCCAGATTTCCCCCCAGAAATGTATGTCCTGTACTGCCCAGCCCTGTTCTGGACAATACAAATATATTGAGTACATTATTCCTTTAAGGGAATAAAATGGTCACAACTTGTTATCCCAAATGGAGTTACCCAAACACTTCAACTTGAACACACTGGATTAGCTAACAACAATGAAACCAATGTATTAACTACAAAGAGAGATCTTAAGTGAGGATGAGTAATAAGGCATGAAAGTCAGAAATGATTACAAGAAAAATAAAGATCAAACACTTTCTGGAGCCTAACATAAAAATTATATTAGATTAAAAGCAAAGTGTTTTTTTTTTCTCACCACCTGCTCTTGGCAGTCTTACTGATCAAACCCTTTAGATCAGGACTCTCCCCCAAAATCCTATGGCTGCTTCAGGTGCAGAGAATGCAATGGGGTGAGGGTGGGGGTGCTTTGGGCTGCGTGTCCCTCCTTTTTATAGTTTCAGTCCCCTCTTGAAAAACATTTTAGCTGAGACCCATGGGACAAAGAATTTATGTGGAAGGATATTCCCTGCTGGGTTTTTTTCACCTGTTGTTTCCCCTCCCTGCTTGATGACTCTGTTTACTGCTTAAATGCAGATTAAGGCAAGCATATATCCCTTCCTTTGTTTGGGGCAGACCTGATTTCTGCCTGGGAAGGGCTGTGGGGTTTGGAACATGTGGTAACAACATCATGCAGGGGAATCTTAAAACTTCACATTGTGTTGTCACACACTTTTTACTGGGACAATAATGACCAGCAAATTATGAGCTTTCAAATGATATCTTACAAGGCATACTTTGTACAATAGTTTGTAGGGTGTGAATACAGGGAAGTATTCCATCACAGATGGATTGTGGGATCCTTCTGTAGTGACAGAAATTAAATTAAATTAAAGCACTATCCGGTTTCTCTGATGATAGCCACCATGATGATAGCATCTCCCTTCTCCTGCCAGAGTTCCCTGGACAAAAACAATTACTCTGTTTCAGGCCCTCTACCACCAGTCAGTTTTAACCCCTCACCAGAAGGCATTGAAAGCCACTTATTAGCAATGGTGTCATTTCATACACTCTCCCTGTAAGGAGCACACATGGTGCCAATTAATCATTTTGTCTGTGTAACTGCTTTAATCTCTCTTTGTCAGGTTGCATTCTGGTGTAGGTACAGTATGTATATCTGTAAACTTTTAAATACAAGTCAAGAAATTCATTCAGTGCATTCCTTCCTCCTTTTTCATTTCTCCATTTCCTATTGTCTTCATTGGATCTGAAAATGCTGGGATCCTTCCACAAGGTCCATCTCCATTTTAGTCAGTTGAGGGCTTGGGTTTCCCGAAGTTTATGTTGATGTTGTGCTTCTTCATGTTGGCTTTGAGGGTGTCTTTGAAGCGCTTTTTTTGCTCTCCCCTCATCTGTTTGTTTTGGCTTAGTTGTGAGAATATGACTGCTTCATGAATTGATTGTCTGTCATTCGAAGAACGTGACCAGCCCAATAGAGTTGATGGCAGATGATCATAGCTTCAGTACTAGAGGTTTTGGCTTAGTCCAGGACACTGATGTTGGTGCATAGGTCATCCCACTTAATTTGGAAGATCTTGCAGAGGTACCATTGATGGTGTCGTTCAAGAGCCTTGAGGTGTCAACTATTCGTGATCCAGGTTTCAGCACCATATAGGATAGCAGGGATAATGATGGCCTGGTACACGAGAAGCTTGGTTTGGTTCTTGATGTCACAATCTTCGAAGACATGTTTTCTCAAGCATCCGATAACTGCAGTGGCAAATAGGAGGTAGTCTTGAATCTCCTCATCAATGTCAGCTTTCTGCAACATATAACTGCAGAGGTATGGGAAGTGCTTAGCGTCCCTCAGGGTCCTTGTGTTGATCTTGATTGCAGGATCCTGAAGGTTCAGAGCCTGCTGGTGGAGCACTTTAGTTTTCTTGGTGTTGAATGTGAGGCCTAGTTGGTTGGGTGACCCTTGGTTCTTGTGTTATGTAAAGGAGTAAACAACAGTTTCTTGTTCACTTTTTCCACACTATTCACAATTTTATAGACTTCTGTCATTGTTATGCTCATACAAAGCACATGGGATATTTATAGAGGAAGGCAAATATGCAGCATTTATTGAAAATACAACAGTTAGCATATGCTTTTCAGTCTCTCTCTCACACATACTCCCTCTCTCACACTCAGTCACTCCTGCCAGTGATGTTCATAGTTACCAGTCTGTTGTAGCTCTAGTCAATCTAATGGCCAGTTAGATTGAGCATGAGTGTGGAGCTGGGCTCTTGTCGGTCGCAATCCGATGCTCCTGGAGTGTGGCAAGACTAACCCAAAGTCCCATGGCCAAGCACCCTATTCTTATAGGTTTTTTCTCTGTTGAAGTCTATGGATTTTGCTGTGTCAGTTTGTGATTGGTTACTTCTTCATTGGTGTAAACATTCCAATACACCTCTGGGAGGGTCATCCTGTCCTTTGTTCCGATTTAATCAGTTGTTCTTAGGGGTGCCAGCCTTCACCTCAGGGTCATCAATCTACCCTTCATCATGGATGTGCGTTGATGATTCTTCGTTGTCCTTTAAGTCTCTTCACTCCTTCTTCCTTGACCATTTGGCTATAACAATGGCCTTCACGCTGTATCTTTTCCTGATGCATGCATTCCTCATTCACACAGATTGAGAAGACAAACAGTAGTATTTTATATGGAGGAAAAAGGCATTGCAAATTAAACCTTGCTAAGTTTTACAATCAATAACCAAGACAATTTACATTGAGACCCAGGCCTTCAATGTTCCTCTAAAAAAAGAACAGGAGTACTTGTAGCACCTTAGAGACTAACAAATTTATTAGAGCATAAGCTTTCGTGGACTACAGCCCACTTCTTCGGATGCATATAGAGTGGAACATATATTGAAGATAGATATATATATATATATATATATATATATATATATATATACACACATACAGAGAGCATGAACAGGTGGGAGTTGTCTTACCAACTCTGAGAGGCCAATTAAGTAAGAGAAAAAAACTTTTGAAGTGATAATCAAGATAGCCCAGTACAGACAGTTTGATAAAAAGTGTGAGAATACTTACAAGGGGAGATAGATTCAATGTTTGTAATGGCTCAGCCATTCCCAGTCCTTGTTCAATCCTGAGTTGATTGTATCTAGTTTGCATATCAATTCCAGCTCAGCAGTCTCTCGTTGGAGTCTGTTTTTGAAGTTTTTCTGTTGTAAGATAGCCACCCGCAGGTCTGTCATTGAATGGCCAGACAGGTTAAAGTGTTCTCCCACTGGTTTTTGAGTATTATGATTCCTGATGTCAGATTTGTGTCCATTAATTCTTTTGCGTAGAGACTGTCCGGTTTGGCCAATGTACATGGCAGTGGGGCATTGCTGGCACATGATGGCATATATCAAATTGGTAGATGTGCAGGTGAACGAGCCCCTGATGGTATGGCTGATGTTATTAGGTCCTATGATGATGTCACTTGAATAGATATGTGGACAGAGTTGGCATCCGGCTTTGTTACAAGGATAGGTTCCTGGGTCAGTGTTTTTGTTCAGTGATGTGTGATTGCTGGTGAGTATTTGCTTTAGATTGGGGGGTTGTCTGTAAGCGAGGACAGGTCTGTCTCCCAAGATCTGTGAGAGTAAAGAATCATCTTTCAGGATAGGTTGTAGATCTCTGATGATGCGCTGGAGAGGTTTTAGTTGGGGGCTGAAGGTGACAGCTAGTGGTGGTCTGTTATTTTCTTTGTTGGGCCTGTTTTGTAGGAGGTGACTTCTGGGTACTCGTCTGGCTCTGTCAATCTGTTTTTTCACTTCAGCAGGTGGGTATTGTAGTTTTAAGAATGCTTGATAGAGATCTTGTAGGTGGTTGTCTCTATCTGAGGGATTGGAGCAAATGCGGTTATATCTTAGAGCTTGGCTGTAGACAATGGATCGTGTGGTGTGTCCTGGATGGAAGCTGGAGGCATGTTAGGTAAGTGTAGCTGTCAGTAGGTTTCCGGTATAGGGTGGTATTTATGTGACCATCGCTTATTAGCACAGTAGTGTCCAGGAAATGGACCGCTTGTGTGGATTGATCTAGGCTGAGGTTGATGGTGGGATGGAAATTATTGAAATCATGGTGGAATTCCTCAAGGTCTTCTTTTCCATGGGTCCAGATGACGAAGATGTCCTCAATGTAGCGCAAGTAGAGTAGGGGTGTTAGGGGACGAGAGCTAAGGAAGCGTTGTTCTAAGTCAGCCATAAAAATGTTGGCATACTGTGGGGCCATGCGGGTACCCATAGCAGTGCCGCTGACTTGAAGGTATATATTGTTCCCAGATGTGAAATAGTTGTGGGTGAGGACAAAATCACAAAGTTCAGCCACCAGGTTATCTGTGACATTATCGGGGATACTGTTCCTGATAGCTTGTAGCTTGTTCCTCTAGTCTACTTAACATAGACACAATAGAGAATCCTGTCTCTTACTTATTAAAACCTTAAAACAAAAAAATTTATATTTAACTAGAATGCCTAATTTGTAATACATATAGGAAACCATAGTAGACATTATAACTTATCCTAAAACAAAAAGGTGACCATAATCAGTCATAAGGATTGTTCTGGTCTGTCATTCCTTTCTGCTATTCAAAAAGGGTGGCTGACAGGATGAAATCAAATCATACATTAATTCTTATAGTACATTATAAAATCCAGCTCCTACATCATATCCCCGCTTAGCTATCTCTTTTCCAAGAAAGTGCAATTCTTTTTAATCTCTCCTCATATGGAAGCTGTTCCATACCCTTAATAATTTTTGTTGCCCTTCTCTGTACTTTTCCCAATTCTAATATATCTTTTTTGAGATGGGGTGACCAGAACTGCATGCAGTATTCAAACTGAGGGCATACCATGGATTTATCTAGTGGCATTATGATATTTTCTGTCCCCTTATCTATCTCTTTCCTAATGGTTCCTAACGTTCTGTTAGCTTTTTTGACTGACGCTGCACATTGAGCAGATGTTTTCAGAGAACTATCTACAATGATTCCAAGATCTTTCTTGAGTGGTAACAGCTAATTTAAACCCCATCATTTTATATGTATAGTTGGGGTTATGTTTTCCAGTGTACATTACTTTACATTTATCAGCATTGAATTTCATCTGCCATTTTGTTGTCCAGTCCCCTAATTTTTTGAGATCCCTTTGTAACTCTTCGCTGTCTTCTTTGGACTTAACTATCTTGAATAATTTTGTATTATCTGCAAATTTTGCCACCTCAGTGTTGATCCTTTTTTCCAGATCATTTATGAATATGTTGAACAGCACAGATCCCTGGGGGACACCACTATTTATCTCTCTACTGTGAAAACTGGCCATTTATTCCTACTCTTTTTTTCCTGTCCTTTAAACAGTTACTGATCAGTTTATCCATAGTCAGGATTTACCAGGTCCTATAGTTCCAATCATCCTTTGCCAGGAGTTTAAACCTTCTCCATATTTTTAGCAGATGCAATAAAACTGTCATTTTTCAAATATCAAACATACTACCTGTTGTGTCTTGTCATGGTGTGACCATGCAGGGAGCTTATTGAGCAGTAGAATTTTCAAAAGGTGTTTTCATTGGTATTGCATACCTGCTATAACAAATGGATGTTCAGACCCTCCTCCGGTTACGCAAACCCGACTTACGGAAATCCGGACTTACGGGAAAAGTTCCATAAGTTCCATAAGCTTTTTTTTGGTGTAATTGTCGGAGATACATTCCTGACTTATGCAAAATTCGACTTACGCAAGGCATTCCAGAACAGAACGCTTGCGTAAGCCAGGGAGCTTCTGTATAGACATAATGTTGTGTAAATGTAAAATCCACCTATTAACTCAGGGCTTGTCTAAACACAATTTGTACCAATTAAATTAAATCATTTGAGAAACTGATCCAGTTACATCAGTGCATGTGTAGACATGCTTAAACCAATTAAGGGTGTTTAGACAGGGGTTGCACCAATCAATTTCTAAACCAATGGGTCTCAACCTATTTACCATTATGGGCTGCATATGCAGCTCTCTGGCCTAGTCTTCACTTACCGGCTGGTCCGGAGGCACGCCATCGATGTTCTGGGATCGATCCCGGAAGTGCTCACAATCGACGCCGGTACTCCAGCTCGCCGAGAGGAGTACGCGGCGTCGACGGGGGGAGACTTCCGGCCGCGTCTGGACCGCGGTAAGTCCGGAGTAAGGTACTTCGAATTCAGCTACGTTATTAACGTAGCTGAATTTGCGTACCTTAGTCCGAAGTCCGGACTAAGTGTAGACCAGCCCTCTGTGTTGTGTGGGTCACATCCACACAATATATGTACTATCGGTTTGGCCCTGAGGATGTCACATAGGCTGCAGCTGTGTGCTGATTGGGCCGTGGGTTGAGAACCACTGTTCTAAACCAATTTAACTTTAAATTGGTACTCTGTGTGTGTGGGCGGGGGGGGTAGGCCTCAGTTTGTAGTAGGTCAGTTACACTAGAGTTGGAGAAACAGTTGAAAAAGGATCTATTTTGCTGTCCCTATACCAGGATGTTTCACACTAAACTCTCATTAGCATTAATGAAGTTGAAGAACTAAAATCCTATAGCAATGGGTGACAAGATCCTTTGTAGTAGACTTCTTTGTTATAAATAGAGGTCTTATACTCTTTTATAATCCATTTTATAGTCCAGTGCGTTCTTTTGAAATCCTGCAAAACTGATTCTATATTGATTACTGTTCCAGCTAAGAACTGCAGGGGTTTTTGTCTGAAAAACTGCAAGTTTAATTTGACTTGCAAGTGTCATCCCTGTACTATTTCTGGAGCTGTCCTTTGTTTTTGTTTTTATTTTATATATTGTTTCAAGCACTTAGAACAAATATGTTAGATGCTTCACGGGGGACACATAGAAGAGAGCTTTGTTGTTGTTGTTGTTAGTAGTAGTAGTAGTAAATATTTATATTATGATGTTGTAGGGCCCCATTGTTCTTGTTTCTGTACAAATACAGAAAAGAAATAATCCCTGACCTGAAAAAAAACAAACAGATGAAGGATGTGGAGTGGAGGATGTGGATACAATACTATAAGAAAATGAGTTTAGTGAAGAAGTGATGCTACTTTGTCAATGACAGGTATTGGAGTTCTCTCCTTTTTTATAATTGGGTCTAGAGGGTGGAAGGAAGGAAATAGGGAAAGAGAGAGAGGCACAGTTTGTCACCTGTCTAGCCATGTTCAGCAAGCTGTTTTCTGTCAGGGAAGGAAGAACAGATGAGAACTGTGGAGGAAGCTAAGGAGCTATTGAAGAGCACAGCTAGGTGAGAAAAATCAAAAGGGAACAATAAGGAAGCTAATTTATTTTAAGTCCAGGCTTCCTGAAATTCCTGCTAGAAACCAGGTAAGAGAGAAAATCAACGTTTAGAAAGTGTGAAAAGGTCTGGCGGTTTGTCCCAGGAATTGGCTTCATGCAGTAGAACAGGAGTGGTGAGATGTCCAGGTTTCTGGGACGAAGTGCTTAAAATCTGAATGATGGAATTGAGGGAAAAGTGGAGAAATAACATGTCAGGGAAGAGGGGTGAGCAAGGACACGGGTTACAGAAATATAATTGAGGTTTCTCAGTTTAGGCATATAGAAGTGTAGATGGTTCAGGGTGGTTGTATTTCATTTAAAATGTGGATTCTCTCACATTGTAAGTAAGTAATGCTACAGAAGTGAGTTCTTAGGAGTGATATGGAGAGTGACCATGGAAGCTTGATGGGTGGATTTCATTAAGGCATTCCAAACACTGGGACAGCATGGAAAAAGGCAGGGAGACATGTCGGAGAGAGTGCCACCCTTATTAAACCTTCTGTTGGCAGAGCACTGAGGGCGGGAAACATAGAAAGAGACCAGATCAGAGGTGTATAAAATGTATTAATAAAAAATTAGACCAGGGCTGATAGTTGCTAGAAAAGTCTTAGCCAAAATACGAGTTTTTATTTGCATGCTTCCATAACCCACCACTTCGTATATAATACATAATTTTTTTAAAAGTTTGTGATTCCAGGCAGTTTTGGGGCTTGTAGAACTTTTATGAGTACTCCATGTTTTCTTTCAATGGAAAGTGTATAGACTGTTGGTCCATAATATGCAACTTCAGCATACGTTTCATTCAAACGATAGTTCATTGCCATTCTAAGTGACTGTCATGCTCTACTGTGCTTATGATTTGTGACCAAAGACAGAACTATCTACTCAGTAGATGTTGAACAGTTTAGAATTAGCCATTACTGTTTCTTGGGACAATTTTCTCAGCTTTTTCTTTTAAAATCCCCAGAATATGTACTGACAACATGTCAGATTATATAGATAGCAAATCTGGTGGGTAGTGCCTAATTCCAAACAGTCTACTGTGTACATCTTTTAAAATTCACAAACGTCAAGATCTGCAAACTGACTTCATAATCATCCATCTATATGGTTTATCCAGTCATTGTCGTCTTTGTTTATTCAACCAGCTGCTTAAAAATGCGTAAGTGTCTAAATGATAGGTCCTATCTGCTTCAGTCTGAATCTCTAAATATATTCACATCAACATTGGAAAAATGTATAAATATGCATGCAGGATAGCCTCTTTTTGAATCCTCCACTGGTTCTCTCTTCTGTATCGCATCAAACATAAGCTGTTTGTATTTACTTTCAGAGCTCTTCACAGTCAGTCCCCACCCTACCCATCATCTCTCACTCACTACCGAATGTCGAAGCTCACCTCTGATCAACCCGTGATACCAGTTTCCCCTGCCCATTTGTTACATTTCAAACAAGCACTTCCGTTCTTTCTCCCATGCTGCCTCTCGTGCTTGGAAGGAGCCCCCCATAAATATCTGCAGAGCTGTCTCATTATTTACCTTCAGATCCCTCCTTAAACTCTCCTTTGCATTGATGCATACAGAAAAATTGACAAAAATTAGGCTGTTAATGTACTGAGACCATTACCTAGCATGCTGACCACCTTCGCCTCATTGTTTCCTAATATTCCCCATCTGTCTGTGTCCAGCTGTTGTCTCTTGTCTTAGGCTTTGCTTGTAAGCTCCTTGGGGCAGGGACTGTTTTTGTTCTGTTTATACAATGCCTAAAGTAATGGAGTGCTGGCCCATGACTGGGGCTCGTACATGCTACAGTAATACAAATAATAAATAATAAAAACAAAAAGTATATTTTTAAAAAAGACTGAACATGGAAGGGAGTAAACACTGTTAATTATTAATCCTCTATACTGTTATGGCAGAAGGTGCAGATGGCTTGCGCATTAGGGGTTATTGAGGCATAAGCACCCCGCTCAGTATGAAACTCTCCATAGAAGACACGAAAGATGCCCTGCAGTAGTCACATCCAGAACATTGTTAAAGGTATTTTGTGAGTTAAAAAACTCCTCTCTGTTTGGGCCTTTAGACTTCTCTGAGCTTTCTTTCTGTTGCAGAGCAATGGCACAAAAGGAAGATGAATGGCCCAGCTACCTTTACAGATCACTTAGTCCCAGTAGATTCTTGAACTAGGGGTTTCCTGGGTGTAAAGTGAAGGGAGTGAGGGAAGAAATGGGGCTCAGATATGTTTAAATTGTTGGATTGGTTTGAAATTGGAGTGCAAGTCTAAGAGAGACAGAGTCCAAGGCTGTTGCTTTTCGTCTTGGGACAGGGCAGAGGTGCCTTACATTAGGTTTCTGTTTCTGTAAGAGAGAGTTGCCTAAGGGCAGTCTGTTGCTACCCCTGTTCAAGGAAACAGGACTCATGTGCATTTTGTAAATAAATGTATTACATTAAGAAAATACCCAATTCTGTGTTAGTTTTGCTCCAAGTGGGAAACTGACCTAAGCAGCCCTGAAAGCTACTTCTGCTCAGCAACAGGTTAGCAGAGTTGGAGTACATCAGAAGATCTCTGTGTAGCTCAAAAACTTGTCTTTTTCACTAACAGATGTTAGTCCTATCAAAGATATTACCTAACCCATCTTGTCTATCAAATATGCCTCTTTTACTTGCATTCTCAATGAGTCCCAAAGGAAAAATATATTTGTAACTCTTCTGCCAGCTGGAGCCGGTAGCAACCAGGGCCAGGCTCAGTATCTAGAGGTTCCTTTTCAACAATACAACACAGAACCAGATCGAGCCCCCACCCAGTAACGTGGGAAAATTACAATACTTCCCCACTTGCTAGCACGGAGTCTGAGTGTAGAAAATAAACTTTTAATGAAAGGAGGGAAGTCACCCAACATTATTTAGGGAAAATGCCACAAACAGGATTCATAATTATAAAACTGACCACAACACACATCCCAGAGTGCGTGGGGCAGTGCCTTCTGCCTCATGTTCTTGCCTTCTACAACCAAAAGTTCCTTTTCTGTGCCCCTCTGCGCTCCCTCACCATACCCCACTCTCAGTGGTTGTCCTTGGTCAGTGAGGACCCAGGGTTCAGAGGCGCATCTGTGTGAGTTCACCTCCCACCCTGGGAAGAAGGCACCTTGCTTGCTGCACCAGCTGAGTACTTGCTTTGGCTGGCTGGCCCTGCTCACCGCCTTGCCAGCCACTTATTCACTGGCTGTCAGTCACCTTCTGCTGCCACCTGCCTCTCTGCTGTGACCTCTGCACATCAGTCTCGTAGTAATTTTCAGCTCGTTGCAGGCTGGGCAGAAACATTGCCCCCATCTCAAGTAATGTCAGCTCTCATTTGAGTACTTTAATATAACAAAGAGGCTCCTAATGAATCCTATTTAGCTTTTTCTTTGAACAGGAGTGGGGGACAGGTTAAACCAGACTGGAGACCCTTGGGGAGAGTCCACACCTCCTGGATGGAACACCTGTCCCCACTCCTCTTACTTTCACAGGGCTCTGGCATTTGAGCCCCTGGCTTAACGAGTCCTTTCAGCTGAGGGTGACCCCCTCATTTGGGACAGGTTAAGCACAGTTCTGCTCCCCTTTATTCATATAATAATAACAACATTGGTAACAGCAGTTACCCTTGCATTGAGTACCAAAGCAATTTGTAACCCAACACCAGCCATAGTTGATTACTTTGAGTAACGCTGCTCTATCTACTGGATATCTAAGCAGAGTAGGTGTGTTCATGTAAATACAGTTTGCTCCTGAAGTCTCTCTCCCTCCCAGCTAGCTGTCAGGGGAGAATTCATTCAGACCCTGCTTACACATTTAATAGCTGGTGTCATTGTCTAAGAATGCTAGCATGTTTGCCCTACTAGCAGACTGCTGATTATATGGACTCTGTAGCTCTAGAGAGGATAGTTACTCCGTTGATGTAGATCTTTTGCAGTGGTTCTCAACTGGGGGTACGCAAGGGTCTTCCAGGGCAGTGGTTCTCAACCAGGAGCCCAGGGCCCCTGGGGGGCCATGAACAGGTTTCAGGGGGTCTGCCAAGCAGGGCCAGCATTAGACTTGCTGTGGCCCTCGGCAGAAAGCTGAAGCCCCACTGCATGGAGCTGAAGCCCAAGGCTCTGAGCTCCATCACCTGGGACTGAAGCTGCTGAACCCAAAGCATGAGAAACTTAGCTTCATGGGAGCCTCTGTGGCATGGGGCCCTGAGCAATTGCTTTGCTTGCTGACCCCTAACACCCAGTGGCCTAGCCAGGTGGAGTGAACGGGCTGGGCGGACATAAAAAAAAGGTGCCACCCACTGCAGTGCTTGTACTCACCGGGCAGCGCTCCAGGTCTTCAGCGGGCACTTCGGCCGGTCCTTCACTCCTTCACACAATGTCTTCGGTGGCATTGAAGGACCCGCCGCTGAACATTGAAGGACCCGCCGCCGGAGCGCCGCCCAGTGAGTACACGTGCCGCAGCGGGTGGCGCCTTTTTTTATGTCCGCCCCCTGTTCAGAGTAAAAATTCAAAAGGCACCAAAAAATTCAAAAGGTGCCACTTGTGCTCAGTGGGGGAGCGGCCGCTCCCCCTGCTCCCCCCCCAGCTATGTTACTGCTAACACCGGCCCTGGGTTTTATATGCAGAAAACCAGTTGTTGTGGCACAGGTAGGGTGTGGTGTTTTTATAGCATGTTTGTGTGTGTGTGTGTGTGTGTGTGTGTGTGTGTGTGTGAGGGGGGCTCAGAAAGAAAAGGGTTGAGAACCCCTGCTCCAGGGGGTACATCAACTCATCTAGCTATTTGCCTAGTTTTACAACAGGCTACATAAAAAGCACTAGCAAAGTCAGTACTAATTTCATACAGACGATGGCTTGTTTTATACTGGTCTATATACTATATGCTGAAATAAAGTACAATATTTATATTCAAATTGATTTATTTTATAATTGTAGGTTAAAAATGAGAAAGTGAGAAATTTCTCAGTAATAGTGTGCTGTGAGACTTGTATTTTTATGTCTGATTTTGTAAGCAAGTAGTTGTAAAGTGAGGTAACACTTGGGGTATGCAAGAGACAAAGCTAAGGCTGAAAGTGTGTTTCAGTTGACTCTGAATAGCACCCCCAAAATTGCTTTCTTTAAAAAAAAATTCTACATGTTTAAAAAATAAACAACCTCCCCCACCCAGAACACCACTACCACCTATATTGAAAAGTCATTCCTCACCTCTGTACCATGCCAATCTCCTGCCCCAGTCCATGCAACTCCTCTTTCTGACTCTTCTACTGGCTTTGAGACCAGGATTTGTGGCCCCCTAGTACCCTTCCATGTCTCTCCCAGACCCCTTCCCTTCTGCCCTTGGTTCAGTGTTCATGCCTCCAGTGACCCTCCTGGTCCTTTCCCCTCTGGCCTCCTACGCATCCTGTCCATGGTCCACCACTTCTGGATCAATGTCTACTGGCTGTATTAGCACAGCTTGAAGTCAGCAGCAAGTCAATTTATATTTATAAATTATATTAAACTTTGTTCTATGTACACGTGAAAACAGCTTTGTAACTCCCTGCTGACCCCAAAAGCAAAAAGTTACTACTCACTAAAGCCAGCAAAACAAAACAAGTTTTCTATGATTGACGGCCTGTTACACATCAGGTTTGAGATACATTGTCAAAACTGCTTGCTTACTACATACTAGTGGTACTTAGCTTTAGCCAATGCTGCTAAAAAATCATTAATGCTTTCGTGAGCATTAATTTTACCTACACTTTTTTTAAAGGGTAGCATATTTTAAGGAGGAGAAAGATGAGACTTACTTTTTTTAAAATTTGCAATCTAACTTGAATACTTTGTCTCCTGATTGCATATACTTTTTACTCATAATACTGTATACAGTAGAACCTCAGAGTTACGAACACCAGATTTATGAACTGACCGTTCAACTACATGCCTCATTTGGAACTGGAAGTATGCAGTCAGGCAGCAGCAGGGAGGGGCGGGGGGGAAGCAAATACAGTACAGTACTGTGCTAAATGTAAACTACTAAAAAAAATGGACAGTTTAAAAAAAAAAAAAAAAAGATTTGACAAGGTAAGGAAACTGTGAGCTTGTTTCATTTAAATTAAGATGGTTAAAAGCAGCATTTTTTTCTGCATAGTTAAGTTTCAAAGTTGTATTTAAGTCAGTGTTCAGTTGTAAACTTTTGAAAGAACAACCATAATGTTTTGTTCAGAGTTACGAACAACCTCCATTCCCTAGGAGTTTGTAACTCTCTGAGGTTTCACTGTATTGGCATATGTTCTAAGATTATGGTTCTTCATAAATCATTCTCTTGAATATGTCTAAGATTTGGAAAGCTTCAGTTTTGAAAAACTCTCATTTAGTGATGGTAGTTTCACACTATTTAGTTGGTAATCATTCAAGTTTATAGTATTTGAACTAGGTTTTTTCCCGCTCTCATATTATTCAGTCACTAGCATTCAGTATGAACACTCTGTAACAAATATAGCTTCAAAGGAGGTGTGAACATTGAGAATTAACCCAGTTTTTATATATTACCAGACATTTTAGTATGTTTTCAAAAGTTTGCTTATTTAAAAGGGGGAAAAAAATCTGTAAATCAAATGACACTAGTTAGCTTATGTTGCACTTTATAGAATTTTCTATGTTCTGTTCTGTATATAAAGATGTATCAGTGGCTTAATAGCTTTGTTACAATGCATACGCTGCTTTTTTAAAAGATTAATTCTAGAGTTATGGCACGTTAACAGTACTTTTCAGGTTGTGGGTGCAGTGTTTGGTATATCTTCTTTAGACTAGACTATTAAAAAAAAAAAAAAGATAAATGCTGGCATACAAAAACTAATTAACTTGCACACTCACAAGGTTACTTTAGGTGCAGGCACAGAGCAATAGCATGGTAATCGTTGCATTTTTAAAGAAATATTTTGCTTCAGTGGCTGGATGCACAGGCTTTTCTTGTGTGCTTAACGTTTTTAAATATTGTTTTAAAGAAAAGTTAGAACACTATTAATTACATAACTTTACTTAAAGGTTGTGGCAGTAAGTAGTATTGATAGTTTAAAAAAAAAATAAACCTGGTAGAAAATTTCCATGTAAGGAGAGTGCCTGAGAAAGAATCTGGTGATTTTGATCCTTTTAACCTAAAAAACTTTGGAATAGCTGAGGTATTAAAAAAAAAAAAAAAAAAAAAAAAAAAAAAAAATTAAAAAAGGAATCTAGTGATTCTCAAATGATACTCCGTACTAAAGTAATCAATGAACTAATGGAGAAGTCATTACAGTATTTTACCAAAAACTATTTCAAATAATAAGCTTTTTTGCTAAATTTGAAATGGTGCTGATTTCTGGTTATAACATGCTGCAGGAGAACCTGAGCTGTGAGCTGCTGTGTTACCCCTCTGCCTCAGCAAGCATGTGTTTTGCTGGCAGACTGTGTGACGGCTTCCTGCCACACCAGTCTGTCTTCTCACCAGCAAATTCCTCAAAGTTCTCGAGCCCAAACCTCACCTAGCAGGTAACAGCCAGTAAACTCCAGCCCCTGAGTTCCTCAGAGATGTTTCTCTTCAATGCACAGCCCCTACCACTGTGCATTCACAGAAGATATTGTTTGTTGCTCTGTTAAGGAGTCAGTACATCACAGTTTGTTAGTTTAATTGGGGTAAATACATCCTTCCCCCTCAAAAACAGCACTGGATTTGTTTATAGTAAAACTAAAACAAGTTTATTAACAAAAGAGCATGGATGAAGTGATACCAAGTAAAAGAAATAAAGGTAGAGATGGTTATAAGCAAATAAAAGTGAAAACACATATCTAAACTTAGTTTAGCAAGTTACAGTGTTTGTTCAAAATGGTTACTCTCACCCCTAGTCTCCTTTTTAGCTTTTTGCTGGCCAGCTTGGCCAGGACGCATCAAAGAGATCAAATTGGATGGTTCCTTTGTCTCCTTAGGTGAAAGATAAAGATGGAGTCTCTTGTTCCTTATACAGTGGGAGTGGAACAATTTTTTACAGTGAGGGTGCTGCAGGCGGAAACCATGTATTTGGGTTGTTATTACTACTTCAAGGCAGGGGGTGTGGCAGCCCCCTCAGCACCCCTAGTTCCATCACCTATGTCCTTGTATCCCCAAAGGGATGTCTTAGTCTTACAAGTCAGGAAGGCATCCTGGGGATTCAGTCTCCCGTGTGTCTCTGGGGAAAAGGAGCCATGTTAATTTTCTGTCTCTTGAGTTCAGGCTCAGGATAACCCTTGCTGGTTTAGCTCGACAGTTTTGTTTATGGCTCATATGTAAATTGAGGGAAGCCCACATTCCTTTGTCTAGGACAGACCTGCTTATTGCCTATATGTAGGTTAGTCTGTGTGGTCTTAAACATGTTTTAGTAACATCATAAACAGGGAAATCATAACTTCATATCAAACATTAACACATGCATTAATAACCAGCATGCTATTAGCTTTCATATGGTACCTCACAGGGCATATTTTATTGAAGTATCATTGTAGTAGTGTGTGTGGTGTGAATGCAGGGTGCTTGGGTCACACTGGTTCATGGTTGTGACTGAGAATTTTAAATATACTTGTTATCTATTCTAAATTTTAAAAAAGTAGCAAACTGCAGAAGAACAAGGAGATAATATGAAGCTAAAAGAAAATAGTGATTATGTTAAAGAATCAGGTACCGAATGAAATTACATAGGACTGATTACTGATATATAGATGTGTGGCATGGTGTCTCTAGGAAAATCAGCTTCTCCATTGGAGGGCATGATCATTTAATGTATTAAGATGTATCACATTTTGTTTAAAATCAATTATTTTAATTTATAAAGTATTAATAAAAATATATCCCAAGTCTCTTCTGGCTATATACCTAATGATTATTTGTTAGAAGTTTCCCAAAGGCACCATGATATAGCAGTGGTAACTGATTCTGCATAGAGGATGTTCTGTGGTGTGTTGGGACAATCTAGGCTGGGGCTGGGGCTCTTTGGGAGATGCTAGTCCTGGGCACAAGTTTGGTTCGAGCAGCCCCCAGGATCTGAGGGTGGAAAGGTGGTGTGAATCCATCTGTGTTCTCAGCCTGGCTGAGGAACGCTTTGATGCATTTGAGGAGCTGGTCCTATCAAAGTATTAATTTTTTCTTCCTTCTGTGTTTCTTCCTTCAATTTTGTCTTCTCTTGGTTGTCCTGCAGTGCATCACAAAGGGGGTCATGAAAAGTGACTGACTGCCTTATTGATGCATATTTTATTAAAATAAAGCATCTGCATGGGCAGCTCTGCATATTGCTCAGCCACCTAGGGATATCTGCACACGTTCAGCAAGCTGTAAATTAGCTTCCATAGTAAGCTGTCACATACTCATTTATTTTAGACAAAAGCAACACAAACATTCAAGAGTATTCTTTCAAAGCAGTGTACTTCCTCCAGACTTGAACTTAAAAGTCCCATTTAGGTCCCAGTGATGTTGGGTAAAAGTTGGCCTACTTCCTTAGGCTCCTTTGCAAATCCTAGTGCTAGTCATTAATGAAAATAATTCCTCACTCACATAATGCCTAGCACAATGTGGCTGAGATCCCAACTGGGGCCTTTTGGAGCTGTCAAAGTGCTCCAAATGAGATATAATGCTTAATTAACCTGTTAAAGAGTTTAGTACTTTTTCCAGAGTACACGGAGTACAGCAGAAGGCAGCAGTGCCGTAATCTTGTACAGAGTTTAGGACTGGGAACAATGAACTCTTGAGTTTTAATTTCAGCTCTGCCGCTGTTTTGGCAAATCACTTAATGTCACTGTGCTGGGCTGTTTGCCCACTTGTAAAAGGGGGACAAAAATGCTACTTCACAGGATTGTGTCAAACCTTATGGCAGTCCTTGTCACAATGGGAGAATTGACAAGAATGGGGCCTCACTGGTCTTCTAACCAGGTCATTTTAAAACATTTTTATGAGTGGTAATTAAAGTATGAGAATTTTATTACATATCGTTCTTTACTGTGGTTTATTATACAACATGTTTCACTTGACACACATCACCATTTTACATACATACCGTGTACCACTCTTTAGACAAACAACATATACCACAATAGAGTCTCAAAAAATAAATACATCTGTTTAATCGTCACTCACGGGGTGAAACTTCAGAACTGGTCTGTTTTCTCAGAAGATAAAATATGAAGTCATTTCTGAAGAGCAGGATAGAAATTCCATCCTTAATCAGTGAACAAAATGGCAGGCTAGCAAGCTAGCCAGTAGGAATTATTAAATTAAAAGTGTGCTTTCAGAATACATGCATCATGTCCTTTGAGCACCAGAAGCCATTTAATCTTTGCTGGTGCACTATGAAGGTCAGTCCTGGAATGGAAAAGATTAGGGATATTTCTCAAGATGTTGAAAGGATTGTAACTTTAAAAAAAAGTCTATTTAAGTCTGTTGCAGTTATAAACTTACTGCCATAAAAGGAATGTGCTATATGTTGGTACGCTGCCAAGTTTGGGAAAACAAAAATATAACAGAGCTCTATAGGAGCTGAATAGGACTGGTCCCAGTACAGACCCCTGATGGACATCACTGTTTACCTGTCTCCACTCTCACCTTTTATTCCTACCCTTTGTTTCCTGTCTTTTAACTGAAGTCCCTGGCAGTGCTTTCAGGATCATCTAAGGATCATTCATTTACTTTAATGACAAGCCTTTTGTTATCCTAATCACCTGCCTCTGTTATAAACAAACTCCCAGCCCCAAAGGCTGTGTTGCTCCCAGCTTCTGAACTCATCCCATATTACACTCAAGCTGTTGCAGTTAAGAGCTCTGGCCGGGGCTGGGGCAGAGGTGAAAGTAAACCAGTCCAGTCCGGTACGGCATACCGGCAAGAGCCGGTACGCTGTGCCGGACTGGACTGGCTTCTCCAGCGGTGATTTAAAAGGCCCAGGGCTCCAGCCGGATCTCCGGCAGCCAGGCTCGGGCAGGTATTTAAAGGGCCCAGAGCTCCGGCCCCTGTGGGGAGCCCCGGGCCCTTTAAAGCGCTGCCCGAGCCCCGCTGCTGGAGCTCCGGTGGCGCTTTAAAGGGCCCAGGGCTCCCCGCAGCGGCCAGAACCTCTGGCCCTTTAAATCACTGCCGGAGCCCCGGGGCTCCTGCAGCCGGGCTCGGGGGGGATTTAAAGGGCCCGGTGCTCCTGCCACTGCAGGGAACCGCAGGCCCTTTAAATCCCCACCAGAGCCCTGCCGCCGCTACCCCGGGGCAGTGGCAGCAGGGCTCTGGCAGCGCTTTAAAGGGCCCGGGGCTCCCCGCAGCGGCAGGGCTCCTGCGGTGATTTAAAGGGCCTGAAGCTCTGTGGCGGCCGGAGTCCCGGGCCCTTTAATTTGCCCTTGAGCCCCAGGGCTTCCAGCCGCCTCTGCAGCTGGTAGCTCCGGGATGATTTAAAGGCCCTGGGGCTCCCAGCCACAGCCCCAGGGCCTTTAAATCTTGAAAGGCCCCACCTCTTCCAGTTGAAGCCATGCCCCCGCCCAGGACTCTGGCAAACCAGTAAGTCCTTTAAGTTACTTTCACCCCTGGGCTAGGGTGAGTAGACCTCCCCTGGATAACTCTCTGTTGCTGGTTCCAGTTCCAGTCCCCAACAATTGACTCTGGTTGCAGAGTGCAGTGCTCTGTTTCCTCTCCTCTTTTAGCAGTGGCCTCTACTAGAAGCAGCTAGATTAGCTCCTGCTTCTTGTTTCCATCCTTTTTTCAGGCCTTCAGGCAAGAGCCTTCACTATAGGTTAAAACAAGGAGGAGAAGGCAGCCCAACGTATATAGCAGGGGTGGCCAAACTTACTGACCCTCTGAGCCGCATACAATAATCTACAGAAGTTCGAGAGCCGCAAGACACGCACAACCTGCCTCGCAGGGCAGTGCCTGCTGGGATACGGGACTAAAGCCCTGAGACCTCCCTCCCTACAGGGCAGAAGCTCCTCGCCCCATCACTTGGCTTCAGGGCGGAAGCCTAAAGCCCCCTAGCCCCCATTCTGGTGGAGAATGGGAAAGAACATGGGGGGGAGCCTCCGTGAGCCACAACGTAGCTGTAAAAGAGCTGCATGCGGCTCACAGGCTGTGGTTTTGCCATGCCTAATACATCATCTAAGCCCTCCTTGAACCACTAGCAAGTGATATGTGATCCACAGTTTGGGAACTGGCAGTTTAGACTGTAAAATTCTTTAGAGAAGTGCAGCGTCTTAGCTATGGTGTTGTCAGGGGCGGCTCTATGTATTTTGCCACCCCAAGCACGGCAGTCAGAACGTGCCTGGGGCGGCAAGCCGCAGGGAGAGGCCTGCCGGTCACCATGAGGGCGGCAGTCAGGCTGCCTTCGGCGGCTTGCCTGCGGGAGGTCCGCTGGTAACGCGGATTCGGCGGCTTGCCTGCGGGAGGTCCGCTGGTAACGCGGATTCGGCGGCATGCCTGCGGGAGGTCCGCTGGTAACGCAGATTCGGCGGCTTGCCTGCGGGAGGTCCGCTGGTAACGCGGATTCGGCGGCATGCCTAGGGTTACCATATTTCAACAAGCAAAAAAGAGGACGGGAGGAGCCCCGCCCTAGCCCCGCCCACTTCCCGCCCCCCCAGAACCCCCAACCCTCCCCCCGTTCCTTGTCCCCTGACTGCCCCCTCCTGGGACCCCTGCCCCTAACTGCCCCCCGGGACTCCACTCCCTATCTAAGCCTCCTTGCCTCTTGTCCCCTGACTGCCCCAACCCTTATCCACACCCCCACCCCCAGACAGACCCCTGTGACTCTCACGCCCCATCCAACCACTCCCCACCCCCTGACAGCCCCCCCCAGAACTCCCAACCCATCTAAACCCCTCTGCTCCCTGTCCCCTGACTGCTCCGATCCCTCTCCCCACTCCTGCCCCCTGACAGCTCCCCCCCAGAACTCCCAGCCCCCTACCCCCCGCTCCTTGTCCCCTGACTGCCCCCTCCTGGGACCCCTGCTCCTAACTGCCCTCCAGAACCCCACCCCCTACCTAAGACTCCCTGTTCCTTGTCCCCTAACTGCCCCCTCCTAAGACCCCCCCCCCCAACTGCCCCCCAGGACCCTACCCCCTACCTGTACCCTGACTGCCCAAAACTTTCTCCACTCCCCTCCAAAAGCCCCCCCCCCCCCCTTCTTGACTGCCCCCTTCAGAACCTCCCTGTCCCTTCTCCTGCCCCCCCTTACCCTGCTGCTCAGAACAGGGTGTTGGGCTCTGTGCCAGCCGGACACATGGCTGAGCTCCCCTGCACAACACAAAACCCGGTCCCTGGCCCTGCACAGGGCTGCCGGAGCGGGCTGCAGGAGGAGGAGCTGCCGGCCGGCTCAGAATGCAGGGAGGGGGGGGTGGGAGGAGGAAGCTGCTCCGGAGTCCAGCCCGGGACTTTCCTGCAGCCCTCCCAGCCGCTCGCTCTGCCGGGGGAGGGGGAAATCCCGGACATTGTGAGTGCTTTACAAATTCCCCCCGGACGCTATTTTTAGCACACAAAAGGAGGACATGTCCGGGTAAATCCGGACGAATGGTAACCCTAGGCATGCCTGCGGGAGGTCCGCTGGTAACGCGGATTCGGCGGCATGCCTGCGGGAGGTCCGCTGGTAATGCGGATTCGGCGGCATGCCTGCGGGAGGTCCGCTGGTAACGCGGATTCGGCATCCCTGCTGCCGAATTGCCGCTGAAACCACGGGACCGGCGGGCCTCCCGCAGGCATGCCGCCGAAGGCAGCCTGACTGCCGCCCTCATGGCGACCGGCAGGCCTCTCCCTGCGGCTTGCCGCCCCAGGCACGTTCTTAGTGCACTGGTGCCTGGTGCCGCCCCTGGGTGCTGTATACCAAAGTTAGGTAACAAAATAATGAGGAATCAGTGCTGTGGCATCTCCCTGAAGGTAGGAAGCAGGAGTAGTTGTAAAAGAGGAATGATAATGTGCTTTTATTTTCCATTTTTATTAGTGGTCTAGAATCCAAAGAGTCAGTTTATTTTGAACTTCCTCTTACCCTTCCCACATCATTTTTTATTTGTTCCTGGGGTATATTTATATTTCTTTTGTCATACCAACAATTCAGAAAGCTGACCTTTGGAATACACAGACAGATGTTAAAGTGAACAACTTAGCAAACAAGAATATCAGAATCAGATGGCAAAGGGTCATGAACTCCCCATCTCTTACAGCTGTTACCAGAAAGAAGCTTTAACTGAATTCAGTAACTAAGTACAAATTTTGTCACTTTATGACTTCCTCAAATCAAATGTAATTTTCCTATTATACAGAGAAATCACTTACATCAAAACTAGAATTGTTATCCTGATATCTAGAAAGGAAATGTACAGATACCTCACAGAACTGGAGTCTGACACCTTTGATTACAGTGAATATTTTCTTACTTTACCAGAGCCATTGAAATCAGTAGAATTACACAAGAAGTAAGGAACTACTCAATGTGAGTAAAAGTTTTAGAATCTGGCCTGTATTTAATATTTTAAAGGACTTGCTTAACTGTAAAGACCATTATGTTAGACTATGTAAGTTTCTGAAATGTATTGTACAGCAGCCCCTTGATTTTATGAACACCAACCTTACAAATGATATATTGGTGCATGCTGTTAACTATTAATGATTTGGAATACCTTACAGCAGCAGTTCTTGCCAGGGATTTTAATAGAAAATCTGGAACATGTGCAATTTACATTAACAATTGATATATTTTACAAACACATGAAAATCTAGACATGCATCCAACGAAGTGGGTATTCACTCACAAAAGCTCATGCTCCAATACGTCTGTTAGTCTATAAGGTGCCACAGGACTCTTTGCTGCTTTTACATGAAAATCTAGTGCCTAAGACCTCTCAGAAAGGTGAATTTCAAAGGTTTTTGAAATGTAACTTTACAATTATGTTCTGAATGCCTCAAGTATGGTAGGAGTAAGAGCTGAAACATACATTAGTCTAAAAGTACCATTTTTATACCAAAAGTACAAAATAATGATTTAAAAATTCAAAAATTATGTGACGCACTTAAAAATTTCCACTTACCTGAATTTCCATAGACAATTTCCAATGCTCCCTCCAAATTTCTGATAGTTGTGGCATGTCAGAGTTCTACATACGTAAGCCATTGAGTGATTGGGAGTGACTTGGGAGGACTGTGCAATAGCTAAAAAGTCTTTTTAAATTATTCACGAGGGAGGGCTGGAATAATTGTATACGTTAAATACCACTCTCAATCATGTCATCGAGCATTTGGTACAGAGTTGTTAAGGCACTTAATTAGAAAACGAAGCAAAACAAAAACTCTGAAATAGTTGTTGGGCTTAAATTTGTCAGAACGCTTTTGAAATTCAACTTTATGGGAACAGCCTACAAACTCAAAGTCTAGGAAATAGATAGAAGCCACATTGCTTGAGATACCTAAGAAAGAGGTGAAAACCTCATTGTTTGGGACATTTAAAATTGGAAATGGCCAGGCACTAGTAAATGTCCTGTAAGGAACAGTCATGCATTGGCAGTGAGGTGGAGTGGATGATCTTCCAAAAAAAAATCTCTTTTCCATCTCTAACTTCTGTGATTCCCTGAGCTCAGTTAAGCTTCTACCATAACACTTTCAACTCATTGATTTGTGTACCATCTTAATGTTTCTAGTTATTTGGGTTTCTCTCACATGAGAACCTTCTTGTTCCGCTGGAATTGTTGCAATGTCTTAGAAGGCCCCTGACATATTCATACTGTACAATACCAGTTAATTTAATATACATGGACATAAATCAGGCCTCTTTGGAGCTTGGTGGAGGCGGGTGAAGGGGGACACAGAACACAGGGAAGGAAAGGTAAAGGGTGAGTTGCAAAAACTGGAACATAGAGGAGGAGCTGCTGCCTTCATATAGCTCCTATACTATGAGGTGCTAAGTTCTAACAGGCTTCATGCGTAGGTAGCTGAGTAGGTGACTGAACCAGGGGGAAGGGCCAGGAGAAGTGATATAAGGACCCGCTCAAGGATTTGGACTTCATTATGCTTGGCACTGTACACATATACACACACACACACACCTTCCCCAAGAGTTTTCAATGTAATCTTTGTACAGCTAAAGAATAAAGTTTAAAATGAAAAGGTAGAAGAAAGAGAGGAACTGCCTGCAGTCGTGAGGGCTAGACATTTTTTTTTATAAGAGTTATACTTGCATAATAACAGGATTCTAGGAGCTGTGGCTTTCAGAAAAACACCTAACATTGCAGGAGTCACAAGATAATTATAATATTGACAACTCGTGATTTTGTTGTAAGTCTCGAGATTCTTGATATTTTACCTATAGTGCCAGCTGTCAGAACCATATGATAATATGAGAGTCTCAGCTCTCATTTTTTTAAAAACATATGTTTCTAGCCTTCATAGTTGTAGAGCTAACACCTTGTAAAAATATTACCCAGCTGTACCCAAAAGACTCAAAATCTAGAAGGCAAATTAAAACAGAACCCCTGCATTTTTTTTTTAAACAGGTCTCATGATTTTTAAGCCATACTCATGATTCTGGGGACTTGACTCATGATTTCTGAACATTTAGAATTGACCATACTGAAGTAGTGAGAGTTGACAGCACTGTAGTGTCACCTTTTCATATCAAAATCGGAAAAGTAAGGTTTTCCTGAAGCTATTGTTTGGGTTTATAATACAAACAAAAGGTTTCCAGATCCCATCTAATGATTTAGTAAGACAATGCAGGAGCTAGTGGAATTTGTGATTTACTGTATTTAGATGGTGAACAAGATAGAACATGGACACTGTGTTTGGAGATGAGAGCCAATCTAACAAGACTGCTCAAACACCAAGAGGGAGATCCACACCCCTGCTTATGCCCCTTTGCTCCAGGTGAAAGGGGCCCTAAAACTAGGATTGATAGGTATCTGGTTTTCGACCGGAACACCCAGTTGAAAAGCTATCCTGGCGGCACTGGTCAGCACCGCTAACCGGGCCATTAAAAGTCCAGTTGGCGGCGCAGCGGGGCTAAGGCAGGCTCCCTGCGGCTCTGCGCGGCTCCCGAAAGCAGTGGCATATACCGCCTCTAGCTCCTAGGCATAGGGGCAGCCAGGGAGCTCCGTGTGCTGTCCCCGCCACAAGCGCCACTCTACAACTCCCGTTGGACAGGAACCCTGGCCAATGGGAGCTGTGGGGGTTGCGCCAGTGGATGGGGCAGTGTGCAGAGCTGCCTGGCACCTCCTCCATGTAGGAGCTGGAGGGGGGACATGCCGCTGCTTCTGGGAGCCGCCTGAGGTAAGCACCGCCCGGAACCTGTATCCCTGATCCCCTCCTGCGCTCCAACCCCTTGCCCCATCTCTGATCCCTTCCCGTCCTCCAAACCCCTCAGTCCCGGCCTGGAGCACCCTCCTGCACCCCAAATCCCTCATCCCCAGCTCCACACCAGAGCCTGCACCCCCAGCTGGAGCCCTCACTACCTGCCGCACCCCAACCCCCTGAGCCAGCCCGGTGAAAATGAGCGACTGAATGAGGGTGGGGGAGAGTGAGCGACAGAGGGAGGGGGGATGGAGTGATCGGAGGTGGGGCCTCAGAGAAGGGACAGGGCAGGGTAGTGGCCTCGGAGGAGGGGTGGGTCAGGGCAAGGGTGTTCAGTTTTGTGCGAGTAGAAAGTTGGCAACCCTACCTAAAACCCTGGTTCCAGTTGGGAGAGAAGCCTTGGTGTAAGGGATGTGTTCAGTGCATAGCTGGGGTGGGAGGGGTGTGTCAGGGGTACAGCTGTAGCACACAGCACTGCAGAGATTCTTCACAGTGCTGCAGTCCATAGGGAAGCCCTGGGAGGCTGCTATAACTTAAACAGGCCCCCCCTGAGCTGCCTGCATTATGCTGGGGGTCTCTTCAGGCCGCAGAACAGTCCAGGACTGGGAGAGTGCAAAGGTGGCTGAAAACCATTTTACCTACCCTCTCCCTGGGCTAAGCATTCTGTGCACCCCTTAGAGAAGTGGCGGATACGCATACCCCTGGGGATATACAGACGTCTTCCAGGGGGTACATCAACTCATCTAGATATTTGCCTAGTTTTACAACAGGCTACATAAAAAGCACTGGTGAAGTCAGTACAAACTAAAATTTCATACAGACAAAATGAGAGAGTGAGCAATTTTTCAGTAAGAGCATGCTGTGACACTTTTGTATTTTTATGTCTGCTTTTGTAAGCAAGTAGTTTTTAAGTGAGGTGAAACTTGGGTTATGCAAGTCAAATCATACTCCTGAAAGGAGTACAGTAGTCTGGAAAGGTTGAGAGCCACTGGTCTAGAGGCACAGCATAAAATCTCTCCCCAAGAATGGTAATTGGCATTAAAGATACTGGAACAGTGGTTTCTTCCTAAGTTCCTTGTAGTGGCCTGACTTCTTATTTTAGAAATCCAAGTTGCAGGTCTGATTCTGAACCTGTTGAAGTCTATGGCAAAGTAGAAACAGGATCAAGAGATTTAACTGATATCCAGATATGTTACCACTATCAGACATGGATTAAGGTTTCGTGGGGCCCTGGGCCAGAGCAAGTGGGGAGCCCCTCCCCACCCCTTCTGCCTGCAGTTCCGCCCCCCGTTCTGCCCCTTCCCCCGCTGCCCTGCCCCATTTCACGCACAGTCAGCCCCATTCTGCCCCCCCCCACATTGCTGCTCTGCAACCTTGCTCCTTTCTGCCCCCACTCCCCCACTGCAGCCCCAACACCGGAGAAAGCTCTGCCCCTCCCCCACCATGGCCCCGGGCCGCAGCGGGCAGTGAGAGCTTCCCCAGCCCTGAGGCCACAGGAGGGAGCCAGAGCTCCTCCAGTCCCAGGGCCATAAGTGTAGTTTGACTGCTATGTTTGGGGGGACAAAGTGTGCCCACACATGCGTGCACACTGAAGCCAGTCCCCCTTGGTTCACTGGATCTCTCCTCCCATCTACAGCAATACCTGGGCTGCCAGTGCTGGGGGGGGTGAGGGGGGAGGGAGGGGACAGGATGGCATAACGGGGGAGCCCCAGCTGCTGCTGGAACCACTCTGGCATCGGCTGCTGCAGAGATGTCCTTGCTCTGGTGCTGCAGTGGTTGCCTCCCTGCTGGGGCTGCTGCTGCCCAGGGAACGCCACATGCTGGGTTCCTGCTCCCCACCGCCCATTCCCGTATCTTCTTTTCTTCCTCCTCCCCTTCTTCTCCCCTTTTTCTCCCCCCGCCCCCTCTGCTCTGTCCCCTCTCCTCCCTGCGGGCATCAGGGTTGTAGAGGAAACAGGAGGGCACTAGGACCCAGGAGGCAGTGTCCAGCTGCTGAGGCAGGCTCCAGAGTGCAGGGGAAAAACTGCTCAGTCCTGCTCCGTCTGCTCCCCGTTAGCCGAAACATGCCAGGGAGGGGGGTCAGGGTACGCGGGTGCCTATTTTTCCAGGGCCCTTCAATTGGCTGGGGACAGGCCCTGTTGGCCCAGTGACTAATCCGCCACTGACCACTGTTCTCCTTCCAACTACACGCTGTCTTACTCTTGCTTGGAAATAACAGGGCAGGGATGTACAGCAGCTTCTTAGGCACATTTATCTTGCATTAGCTTATGCTAAAAATTGTATATCTTTTGACTGTATTCTTCTTCCCTCCATCCCCCTTTGCATGTCATTTGTCAGCTTAGATTGTAAATTCTGTGTGGCAGGGATTATGGCTTTGTGTGTGTCTGCACAACACCTAGCTCAGGGGGGCCCTGGTGCTGCTTCAGGCTTCTAGGAACTGCTGCAATACAAGTAATAGAAATAGCGCTTAAACTTCAAAAGAGAGAAGAAAGCCTTCTGCTGTAGTATTTTTTTATGAATGCTAGTTTAGTTTTATTGGGTTTTGTAGAGTTATAGCTTTACATCCTTTATCGATACCTGGGACCAATAGCAACAATTTGGTGAACACTGGCTTTTTCAGGTGATCAGGGTCTGTCTAGTTTGAAATCTTTGGGGTTTTTAAATAGCTTTTCAACAGCTTACGCTTTGGGGAGTTGCAGTCCTGTTTATGTGTAACAAAGGAGGAAAAAATAGTTTGTGCTGCAGTGGTAAACAGCCTTAGGTTGTTAAGAAACAAATTTATGAAGCAAGCAGAGGGAAGGCACAACAGGAAAAATGAAACATGAGGAAAATATAAGGAGTGGAGACTAACATTTCTCCCTCCTTTCCCCTCACAAACAAATGTGCCAGCTCCTCTGTCATCCAATGGGACGTATCCATCTAAAGAATAGTGAACAGAGTGTAAAAAGTAAAAAAACACAAATGATGCTCTTTTAGAAAGTGTGAAATTGAGTATTTTTTATTTTTCTATCATCTATTTCCCAGTGCAACAATGTTAGAGAATGTTGTATTTCTAAGTGGCTGCAATGGAAGATCTTTGGTAAACTACATATCAGACACGGTATAGGTAGCTTCTATCACACCTTGGCCTACAGAAATTGCTGACTGATGCCAAGGTCTCCAAAATAGCTGAGAGTTTTCTCAGCAGATTACTTTTAATAAATTAGGAGTACTATGTTGTGAATTTCTTATGAGCCAAGCCTACGTAAAATAATATCTACAGGAAACAAAGTTCCCATTGAGGCTAGTGGCAGTTTTGCTTGAGAAATGAGCACAGGACTGGGATTTGAATGATGTAAATGCAGACATTAGGAACTAGATACTAGTCTTATTCTTTGAATTACAGTTTGTATTGTGGTAGCACCCACAGTTTGCTAGATGCTGTTCACATCCACGCAGGTGGACACAGTCTCTGCCCTGAGGAGTTTACAAAACTGAAAGGCGATATTATGCAATCGGTTTTTACAGAAGCCAGTTGACTTCATTGACAAATTCTGCATGCAAATCAATGGTATCTTATGGCCCTAAGGAGTGCATCTGTTAAATTAGTATACATTTGCAATATACATTATTCTAATGAGAAACCAATCAGTGATCAAATGGAGAATGCTCTGCCAACAGCCCCCTTTATACTAATGGGGGCTTCAGCTCTTGTGTCTCCACTGACCACATCTGTGGGGGTGTGGCCTGGGAAGACCAGTGATCTCTCAGAAGTAACAAAATTCTGATTAATTTACACTTGAAATCACTGCAGAGATGGTGTTCTCCTTTTCACTCCCTCCCTCCTACTTCCAAATTCATTCACGAGAGTCCAAGGAAGTATTTCAGCCTTAGCACTAAAACTTGGCAAATATTAAACATTTCACCTTACTTGTGTGACTGTGTCCTGTAATAGATACAATTGCTGTATAGGGGCATAAGATCACTGACTGAAAGCAAGCCATACCTTTTGTCCATCTTGCTGTATAAAGTTCTTTTTAACACTTTCAGAGTCCATTATCTAACCTTAGCAACGCAGCTATGTCTTTGCTAACTGAATGATTTTTTCCTAAAAGAGCCTTTTGCAACCATAACCACTAGATGGTGCTCTCCTATTTAGATAATAGTAAAAACAGTATTAACTATAAGTTATCCAGTAAGAGCATGTTGGAGACCCCTACTCTTGGGGCACCCAGCTTTTTAATTGTAGAATACATCTTTGTTCTTTGCCTGACCTGCAGAGTGACATCACTGCCTTTCTTCCTGTTGCACTGTAGCTGCCTGACTCACAGGCTTTGACACAAGCCAGATGGCTGCGATTGGTAGGCGCACAGGCTGCCTGGTACTGCAGTTGATGAAACAGAATAGGAAGACGTTTTATGATCAGTTGCGGGAGCACAATAAGACTGCAGCTTTGCTAGGTAATTACATTTTCACTGCACACTTTACTTCTCACAGTGAAGGTCACTAGAAAAAAATACATTTTTATTTGTACTGTTTATTATGTATAGATCTTTGATCTTTTATTAGTCAGTAGTCTGCTCTGGAGGATTTTTTTTTAACCAGTTCTGCAGTCACTCGTGAAAATGACATGTTTATTTATGTTTAATGGTTCTTTCGAGCTGTTCGTTGTGTGGCACTTACCTTCCTTCTCTCTTTTGTCTCCATTTAGTAACATAAAAATGTTTTGGTTTTGTAGTGAGTTTAGTTTGGAGAAGTCAGAGTTCAGGCATGTTAATACAAGCAGATTTCTGTCAGATACACTCCAGAGTGATGTGATAATATATATTACTGTTTGTTACGTGTTTGTTCTTCAGGGGTCAGAAGAGACCATGCACAGACTTCTCTTCTGGTTCAGGAAATGTACAAGAGAAAATCATTCCTGAGTACATTTCTGGGCATTTCCATTCTGTAACCATTTTAAAAAAACGTGTCTTGGAAGAGGTTGAGAGGGGTGCATTGTTATTCAAATCATTAACCCTATGGGGCCTAATCCTGCTCCCACTGAAATCAATGAGAACTTCACGATTGACTTCAGTGGGGGTAGGTTTGAGTCCCCAGTGTCAGTTACTGCAATAATCTTCTGAAGCAGACTGCAGCTATGAATGGCTATCCTGTGAGGCAGCTGCATTTCATCCTTCCTATTGTGAGGTAAACAAAACCATCACCATAGACACATGTTGCATCTTACAAAATAAAAAATCCCCACTGCCATATCCCTCTCTTCTATATTAGTGCCAGCTGGAAAATTGCTTAAATGTATCCCTTGGAGAATTTAAGATATAAATTATCTTTATTTAAAGAAATGATTTTCCCATTATTTTTCCTGATAACTGGAAAGTTTTTTGTTAAAATAAAGTTTGGCTTTGTTTAACCAACCAGCCAACTGAACAGTTTTTCATAATGGTTGGTTTGCAGCGTTCACCACATAGACATGTGTTTTCAGTAAATTTTTAATTGCAAATTTGGGTTGCCCTGCATTGCACGACATTAAGATTTCCCCCCTGCCTGGTAACATAAAGAGCTGCAGCATTGTATGCTATGTATTCTAATTAACAAATGTAAACAAGCTTAAAGCAGAAGGCAAAAAGGGGCTAAACCAGCTAATAAATGTGCATTCAGAATTTCTTAGTCTTATGTTTTCTTTTCAGATAGAATCATAACCATCAGTTTTGCTATGAATGTATCTAACATTTTTGATGTTTTCATCTTTTTTTTTTCCCCCTACTCAGCTCTTGCCCCTGTTCTTTGCCTCTGGTTTTGTTGGTGAGGATATCACAGTGATGTCTGCATTCAACCTGCTGCATTTGATGACAAAGAGCCAGCCAGTGGCCCTGCGAGCCTGTGGGCTTCCCTCAGGTTGAATGGGTGCTGCTTGTTGTGTCATGCATATTGAGGGCCCTTTTAGGAATGGGTGTCTCTGCTGCAGGAAATGATACACTATGGTTTACTAAATTTAGCTGTAATTTATTAGAGTTCTCTGTTGAAGCCGGAAGTTTGTGATAAATCACTGCTTTGCTTTTAGTGTATTCATAGCCCAGATTTTAGAATGCTTTGGAAACATTGTCCAGCTTCCTTGCCCAATATGATATCATATCTCAAATTTGATAGCATCTTCCTGTCCCCTGACACAGACTATGCAGTTAGCCTGAAAATCACAGTTGTATTACATATTGCACACGGTTTTAATAAGAAATTGCTTAGCAGCATTTAATATATGAAATATTATTATTTAATAAGTGTCTTAGGAAAATGTTTTCAACATACTGTTCAAGTGCGTTTAAATCTTTTTCAGCATTTATTCCTTTGTGTGTGTGAAATTTTTATTGTAAATTTACTTTTATTAATAGTGCACACAAAGGTTCATGCAGGAAGTGATGTGAGCTGTAATGTAATTTTCTTCCCCTCACAATGTGTACTTTATTTATGTGATACTATAGTTCAATCAAACAAAAATGCTCCATCGCGGCTGCTCTTTTTTAGAAAAAACATACACCTTTAAAAAAAATGCAGAGAGGAATAACCACACTTCATGTGTAATGCCCCACTCCTGAATTTGGATTTGCAAAGGCGGCCGTTGGGGCATAAGGGCCCATCCATGTGAATCTGACTGCAGGACCTTAGTCTAAATGTTTAATATCGGCATTTAAACAGTAACATATGTAATATCTTTATAAGATACCAGATCTGACTATTTGACAGGAAATGACAACTTTAGTGGATTAATTTTTAGAATTCAAAGGCTATCTGGAATTATTTTTTTAAGAAGTCAAAATAAAAACTAAGAGGCAACTGTAAATAATCACTGATTGAAATCCCAAGTAACGTTCCAATTTGGGCATTTGTTATGTACCCATCGCCACTGGATATAGGCACAAAATACAACAATTAAAGCATCATTGTGATTTGCTAATATCATTTCAGATCAGCATATAGTATATGGAAGGAGCAACAAAGAGTCCTGTGGCACCTTATAGACTAACTAGCATGACATGATGTGCCTGACGAAGTGGGCATTCACCCACGAAAGCTCATGCTCCAATACATCGGTTAGTCTATAAGGTGCCACAGGACTCTTTGTTGCTTTTTACAGATCCAGACTAACACGGCTACCCCTCTGATCTATGGAAGGAGTGTCATAAACGCTTTCATGATAGGACACAACATTTAAGTTTAATTGATTTTTCTAGAGCTGATTATAATTTTTTTTGAACTATCAAAACTGAGCCCCAGTTTTGTGGCATAGGGGTCTATTTTCCTTTCCATAACTCCTATTAACTTAAACAGGAGTTACAAATGAACCTTGATAAGGAGACGACAAACCCCATTGTGTCAGCCCGATCTTTGCTTCCAATTATATGTGCTGCTGACCCAGGCTTCAAATCCTAAAAACAGAGGACAAGCAAATTTCCTAACTTATTATGCACCTTTGATGTGAGCTCACACTGGTGAGACCTGCCTTAAAATGAGGCATTTACAGCTTTCCTGTTCATTTTGTGCCTATTCTAACAAGCAGATCTCAAAGCTGGTCTGTTAGGAACAGAATCTGACAGAAGTATTTCTAGTGCATACCTGCTCATGAAGCATCGCATTAACCATTTTGTCACCTGTGTCACTGACATAATCAATATCACATGTTTTATTATAACTTTTATAGCTCTGCAATTTATTTCTGTTTGTATGATCCATAGCTACCAAAACTTTAACAGATCAGTTACACTGACTACTTTATAGATGTATATTATAAAACAAAATTCATCCACTGATAGCAGAATAATGTATAACTGCATATTTCATGTGTTCTAAGAGGAAACTGAATTTCCTAGACATTTATAAATTAATGTTGACCAATTTTGTATTCAATTTGTTTATGTGTAGTAGAGGTGGGGAACAGAACTAAATGGTGAAGGATGCATCATATAAATGCAAGAATAAGTCCTAGAAGCAACATTTGCATAAATGCCACAGCCCAACTGGATCTTGAGTTTACCTTCAGAGACAGAGAAGTGCCCTGTTTTCTTTGGAAGTACAAGCATTTTATGAAAATTATTTTTTTGCCCTCCCCCCATCATATTCTGCACAAAATGTATAATGTACTACTGTATCCCTTTGTGCTGTGAGCACATCCGGTCTCAAGATAAGCAGAATTAGGTCTACTTTTAGTTGGATAGAAACTTTCACAGAAAATCCAGGTGGTACAAGAAGTGGTTTAGGAGGTATAATTTCACATGAGTCACTTAATGAACCAATGCCACCAAATGATTTTAGGGAGCAGTGTGCTGACATAGGTTCCATCTTTCAAATGAGGCATAAAACCAAGGCTGTAGTCAGTTGTGGTGGTTAAACTATCTTATAATTGGTAAACTGGGATTACTCACATCAGTAAAGTACCACACTTATAATATTTGCTGGATTGGGCACAATAATATAATTTTTATGGCCATTTTAATTTTCTGGATGATACCCAGAATCAGCTGTTGCCTTTTATGAATAAGTGCTTCAGTCCAAATATGTCATCTATATACTGCCCCTAAGCTTTGCTTGTGCTATAAAATGGAGTGCATATATACTGTCATTTATAGATTAGGACCAAATGAAAGCTTTTTTGCTTTTCAAAACAAATACATTCAGTTTCATTTCAGAATAGTACATGCGTTAATTTTCAGAACTATCTGCTTTTTATTTCGAGTAATTCTTCCCAATCCCAAAATCTTCAGTATATTGTAGCTCTTGTCTTATGGATACACACTGAGTTATGTTATAAACGCTATACCTTTCATATCATTATTATTCTTAATTTGGTGGAAGGTTTGTTTGTTTGCATTTTTATAATCCACATATCAATGCCTGAGGTATAAATGCATCCTTCTAACTATACAAAATAATAGGATTAAACATTTCAATGTATTTTTTTAATCGAACATATAGTGGTGAGCAGGGAAGAATTTGCTACAATGTACCGCAGTACTCCAAATTTCCAGTAGATGGCACTAATCATATATTCTTTTGCCTAAATAGAGCAGAATGAAAAGCTTCCACTTTAGAAATCATTCATACATAGTACATTCTGAGAATTTAGTTTAAAGTGTGTATAAACTATCATAAGAAAAGCATGAGCATTATGAAAAATCACACAAGTTTGGGCTTATACACAAACTTTATTCATATAATGTTAGAGGTTTCCTCATTTCCAGTAACAATTGCAACTCTATTATACTTTCACATGATTTAGAATAAACTGACCCTGTTTGGCCCTGATCCAGTGCACTCCATGTCCATTGAAATGTAGGAGGTAGTCAGCATCTCTCAGGATTGGGTTCATAATGAAATAGATCTGTTTTGAAATCTTTTAAGATAAGAACAAATTTTCCTTTGGCTACTTTAATGCATACCAGCAAGTAATGGATACAAACAGCAATTATGCATATTCCATATACATATGTTTTCTGTAGCAGACCACCAAGTTATAAAGAAAAACCTTACTTTGCTTTGCTGTGTCTTTGAATTATTATGGGCTCTCATTCCTTTTAAAAAGTGTCCTTTCTTTTTTTAACACTTTGAATGTTGTGCTGCTTGCATCACATTTTTTTGCATGAGATAGAAATCTGTTTTTCTGCTATTGTAGATCAAGAAAGATTACAGTATTTGTAACAATTAAGTAAAAATAATGATACAAAAGTCTAGAGAGTTTGGGTATGCTTACGTGCACATTTTCTAATAGGTATATGAAATAATAAAGACTTAAATGATGATTAAATTGTTGTGCAGTGTTTAATTATTAGAATGATTAAGAGTACTGGCAAACCATTTTTCTAGGATATGGTTGTTGTATTACAATACATCTATATGAAAGGGTGCTGGGCATATGGTGTAAGTCTCTTTTATTAAACAAATATATGTAGTAAGTTTTTTTTTCATAACACCTTTTATTAAATCTCAATTTTAAATTGGAAATGTAAGTAAAATATACTGAATATATAATGAATAGTTACAATATCAAAATTCAAAATTGGACTGTTTGCAGTAATCAATTAACGTAAAGGATTACATGTAGGGGCAGCTCTTGCAAACATGAGTAATTCATGTGTATAAACCACGTGAACTCTGCGACTACTCATGTCAGTTAAATTAACTCTCACACATAGTTTTTGCAAAACCTGGCTTTTACAACGGAAGTTCTGAAAACTTGAGTCAACCATGTCCCCCCTCTCCTGCCTACGCATCCACCAAAATTGTAATCACGATTAGATTTTATACAGATTGTGTATATACTGTGTAACTTAAATATTACTAAATGTATTTATGTTGTGTGTGTATATGTGTACATATTATTTTCATATATGCTGTAACTTTTCCATAGTTTCTCTTAGTGTGTTACCAAGGATGTAATATAGCAGATGTCTCTTCATGTGGTTTGAAAAAAAAATATTGATGAGAAAGATAATATATACTAATTCTAGCAACACCCACTAATACTCCTATGGTTAAGTGCCTGTCAGTGTTTTCATTATAAATCCCTGTTTTGTGGGATTTATAACTTACTTACTCTGAGCTTAAATTTGTCATACAAGGTCTCAGATACATGTGCTTTTGTCCCCTCTCCAGACAGTATTTTAAAAAAGAGAGAGAGAGAGAGAAAAGCAAATTCACTGTTTTTTGAAGATTTAAAGAAATGAAATTTTATGTGTCTATAATCAGAATACTGTTTTTATCTGAAATACAATTTTTCATGTTGCTAGTTCATTAGTTTGCCAGGATGTAGAGAATTACTCAGCTAATGCTTGCATAGACTGTTGAAGATGGAAAAGTACTATGTAAGCGCCATAGTAAATAGTATGTTAATGTATGTATATATACTTAACATGAAAATGGTGCTTATAGTTGTCACTTATAGAGACTCGGTACTTTTCTTCAAGATGTTTATTGTGTATATCCTAGCGACATCATAATAGCACCCTGTTATAACCTGACATGGTATGTTGTTGTCATATCTATGTGATGTCTCTAAAGGAGGAAGACACACTATTTGAGGTAAAAAATCACCTTTGTAAAGGTGCCTGAATGGAAATTTACTCAGATATTTTGGTCACTTAGGAAAATAATGTATTTAAATCCATAATTGTTTAAATATTGTACATTTGTATATGTGCAATGTAAAAGGTTTTGTTCAATATTATTTGTTCATTCTTTAGTATCAAAGAGGGAATGAAATGTATTCATAAAATTGGTTGGTTTGAGTAACATTCATATTATACCTTATACTTGCAAAAATCAGGAATGTGTATAAAAGGCTGAAATTCCTTCCTTAGCATTCTCTTCTCTGCCCCATATTAGAGCAGTAACCAACAGGGAATGCTTTCCACATGAGCTACACAATATAGGCATATCATGTTAAGTCATTGGTGTCCACCCCTCTTTTTTTCAGTTGGACCTCTGCAAGAAATTGTTGGACAGGCAGTCTTGATTCCTCCAATGCTATGTCCAGGCATTGTTGCCAGGGCCTCTCATTTTCTGTGTATTCATCTCTTATATCTTTTTCTTTGTCTCTGTTCCTTTTCCTTTGCATTCTTTTTCTGCATTTGTTTTCTTGGGTTTTTGTCCTCTCCTCATTCTCTGACTGACTAGAAGGCTCTGTTACATGCTTCATCTGGTGGGAAGTCCCTTGGTGGTACTGAGTGGCCCGTGCTTAGTGGCTGAGCACCGTGCTGTGAGAGAAGAGAAGCTCCTTGGGATGATGGGCAGGGACCTGTGCTCCCATCCTTGCAAACAAAGAGCCACTTCCACTGTCTGTTGCATTACAGATCCCAGTGGGAGCAGAGTGGCAATGCAATGATGACTTTTAAGAACCCACCCAATCACATGGGGTTCCCAAACTTTTTACTGGCGCAATCCCATTTTAATGAAGTATTTTCTGCTGGGATTCCAGAAGAGCAAAATTACATCCTCTGCACAACGTGACCTTGCACACACCGTACGTGTGAGACCATGCTGCACGGAGGATGCCGTTTTGCTCTTTAAAATGGTGTTCTCCACACAATGTGACGGTGTGTATAAGGTCACTCTGCAGAGGATGCCATTTTGCTCTACAAAATGTCATCCTGCGTGCAAGGACATGGTGCATGATCATCATACGTGCTAGATTACACTGTGCGGAGCAAAATGACATCCTCTGCACATTAGGGACTGCTGCAACCCCATAGTTTGGGAACTGCTGCAGTAGCATGTTTGCAGGGCAAGCCTGGGGTAGTTTTGGGATCTCAGAACTTTCTTAGCCCACATTGTTCCACTTCCATGCTCCACACCACCCTGACTGAGGTAGCTTGCCCCTTCCTCTGAGCTTGGGAAACGCTAGGATAATTTAAAGATGGATTTTCAGCTTTAACTCAGGGTTTCGTTGTTTTAGAGACTATATAGTTGTGGGCAGGAAAAATGAATATTTTGCCAGCAATTATCATGTTCTTGTTTAACTTTTGTATATAAATAGCCCCATAGGCTTGAGAATTCCTCAAGGGCAACAAAGAAACTCTCCCTGGTCTAATGAGTTTGTAATCCAGGTTAGAGAGGATATGATCAGGGCCGGCTCTAGGTTTTTTGCCGCCCCAAGCAAAAAAAATTTTGGCTGCCCCCTGTCCCAGCCCTGGGCTCCTCACCGCACCCCCCTGCTGCCCCAGCCCTGGGTTCTCCCCCACCCCCCACTGCACCATCCTGCCGCCGCAGCCCTGGGTCACTGGTAACTCGCTCCCAGGGCGGGTCATTCAGCAGGAATTTTAGATGTGCACAGAACACAGACAGGATTGGTTCCCATATGGTTACAGAACTACAGTAAAGTGGAACAATTTTCAGCTTGTGTGATTGGAGGATATCTGGATGCATATTATAAGACTGTCCTCCATAAATGAGGAAAAGTTGAGGTGCCTTTATTATTCTTTTGTTCCACTCTTTCTATGGGGAATTTGCCAATGCAATATCACTGTCTTCCTTTTAAATAAACAAAAGGCAATGGCTGTTGAAAATAGCAATTCCAGTCCTAATAACCTCTGGGAAGCATTTCTTGCTCAATTTTATCCTACTTTTTCTACAGCAAGTTACAGTGGATCAGTATATTTGATTTGGGAAAAATGAAGTAACAGCTGCCCAAACTGGGCTTGAGCACTCCTGAATTTTGAGGTGTTCAAATCTGGAAGGCAGGTGCTGGGGGGGGGGAGGGGCTGTGGCTCCGCAGGGTAGCACGGCAGCATGTATGCGGCAGTGTGTCTGGTGCTGCGCGAAGCCAGACACGCTGGTCTGTGTGGCACGGTAAGGGGGTTGGGGGGTTGGAGAAGGGGTAGTGGGTTTGGGGGGGCAGTCAAGGGACAGGGAGCAGGGGGGGTTGGATGGGGCGGAGGTTCGGGGGGGCAGTCAAGGGACAGGGAGAAGGGGGGATTAGATGGGTCAGGGGCTGAGGGGGGCAGTCAGGGAACAGGCAGCAGTTGGATAGTCATGGGAGTCCCAGGGGTTTGTCAGGGGACAGGTAGGGGGTGGAGTCCTAGGGGGGAAGTTGGGAGAGGGTCTCAGGAGGGGGCAATCAGGGGACAAGGACCAGTGGGGCTTAGATAGGGGATGGAGTCCTGGGGGGCAGCTGGGGCAGGGGTCCCGGGAGGGGATGATCAGGGCACAGGGAGCAAGGGGGTTGGATGGGTTAGGGTTTCTGTGGGGGGCAGTCGGAGGGAGTGGATGGTGGCAGGGTGGGGGCTACCCTCCCTCCCCATGGAGTGTCCTATTTTTTGAATGTTAAAGTATGGTATCCCTACCCTTCACAGTGCAGCTCTCTATTCAAAGCAGGCTGCAGAGTGAGGTTTCAGCTTCCTCACTCCCTCCCCCTCCTTCCTGTTGGTAGTGGCCAAGGGAATGCTGGGAAATGTAGTTCTTTCCCTGCTCCTGGGCTGGCTCTATAGGCAGGGAGCTAACCAAGGAACTACAGCTCCCAGGGTCCCCTGTTGGTTCTCAGCTCCCATGCTGGATCCCTGCCGCCCCTGCAAATGGGCTGCCCCAAGCACGTGCTTGCTTTGCTGGTGCCTAGAGCCGCCCCTGGATATGATGCAGAGGGAGATGATATCGGACAAGAAGAAGGGAGGCTTACACAAAATAAGGTTTCTTGTTCCTTCAAATTTCCCCCTTTAAAAAAAAAAATCTAGATATTATTAGGTTGACCAGGGGAAACAGGAGACTGTTGGAGAGGATGTGGTGAGCAGTAGGTTTTGAGGAGGCATTTGACAGAGGTTGCATTACATACAGAATCAGGATAGTGAACAGCATGGGATAACGCCCAGATGTGTTGTGGGGGAAGGATATACAGAATTAGCAGAGTGAGAGAGAAGAGAGGAGATGTTAGCTGGGCAAGAGTTGCATAGACACTGAAGGTGATGGTAATGCATTTGGAGTTGATGTAGGAGGTGTTCTGGATACACTGAAGGGACTTCCAAAGGGGAAGGGTGTCTGCCATGAGTTTGATGGCAGCCTTTTGAATAGACCTGCAGTGGTACAAAGTGCGAGTCGGATAAGCAAGGAAGGGGAATGTTGCCTTAGCATAAGTGTGGCATTACCAAGGCGTGGACGGAGATTTTGGCACTAAGAACGGAGTGGAAGAGATGTATGGTAGAGAAGTGTTGTCTAACGTGCGGCCCTCTAGGGAGACTGTTAAAGCACCTTAAACAGAAAATTTGCTTTTGATTACAAATTGAAAATGTGCTTTGTCTGCCATGCCTTGGGATGTAAAAAAGGAAGTGTTAGAATTGAGTCCATCATTATGGGAAGGAAGTATCTGGGCATCGCCTCTCCTGCAGCCTCAGGAGCAGCTCTGGTTTGACCAAGGTGTGCCCTGAGCAGCTGTTGTTCTTTTCCTGCTGCATTTACTCAATAGTTCCCCTCTGGCTACCTGCTGTGTTACAGGCAAGAAAGACGGAGTAGCTCTGGCTACTCCATTGCCAAGTATCCTGCTGAACTGTGGGAGCACCAAGGAGAGCGCAGCAGGATAGGAGCTCAGCTGGGTCTTCCTGAGCCTGTGGGAATAGCTAGCGAAGGATGGGCTCCCTCCTCCACATAACTGTGTAGGGGAAAAGGAAAAGAGAAGCTGAGAACCAACAACCACTTATGGATCCTTGTTTTTCAGCCTTAGCCCTGGTGCAGGTTAGAGCATTTTGGGGGCTAACTCCTGCCAGCTGGCAATAGTCCCCTAGGTACCAAATCTATGCTGGGGATAGCTGGAGCACAGTATGCTCCAGCCATGTCCTCTTGTCCTCAATACATCTCTCTGTGCCGATGGTCGTAGGCGTAGGAGCCAGCTGTGCCTGCTAGGAACTCTTAAACACTAGGGGACTTGCACGTAGTTTCAGCTCTAAGCAGCGCAGAAGGACACAAACAGGGCAGAGAATGTGCCCCAAAATATCGATTGTGGCACCTTGGCCTTTTGAAATACTGTGTTCTGTCCACAGGCTGAAAAGGTGGCACATCGCTATTGCCAAGGAAGTTACCAGGAGGATTTAGCAACAGCCTGAATAACTATAGGTTGCACACCACTGTGGTAACTGCTGGCAAATGCTGACTTTTTAATTGTTTCTACTGCAGGTTAGACCTTTATTAAAGTTGTGGGAATATACATATTTTGATGGCTTACTGAAATATTTTTAAACGCACAAGATAGCTGAAAAGACAGCGCAATTTGCTATTTTTAAATTTAGCTTAATTCTTATGTTAATAAAATATTTCCATATGTTATGTCTTCATTTTTATGTAGTGCCTGGTGAAAGGTGTCAAAATGACAGCATTGGAATCAGAAGTCTCCTTTCTGGGGAGAAGAAAGATAGCGTAGTGTAAGTTTCTCCCCGCTCTGCCAACCTGTCTCAATCTTGGCTTGTGTGGTTCACTTGTAAGGATGAAGAGAATAGGTCAGTCTCCATGCTTACTCAGTTCATAGCCTTTCTGATGAGACTGCCAGCGGAGGTGCCAGTTACGACGGTGAGGATGGTTTCTTTTACGTGGATGTTACTGTTGGGAGCTATGCTGAGAGTATCAACTCATATCACATAGGCCACTGAACAATTATAACCCAATTCAGACTCAGAACTTAAAGATAAAAAACTTCATGTCCTATTACCACCCCCTCATAGCTACCCTGTTCCCAGTTTGTCATTAATTTAGAGGTTTAGTGTCATATTGCTTTTTTTTTTTTTTTTCCTTCACGAAGGTCTATAATTAGGGCTGTTGATTAATTGCAGCTAGCTCACGCGATTAAACTAAAACAAATTGTGATTAATCACAGTTTTAATTGCACTGTTAAACAATGGAATATCAATTGAAATGTATTAAATATTTTTTAATGTTTTTCTACATTTTCAAATATATTGATTTCAGTTACAACACAGAATACGAAGTGTACAGTGCTCACTTTATATTATTATTACAAATATTTGCACTGTAAAAATGATAAACAAAAGAAATAGTATTTTTCAATTCACCTCATACAATACCATAATGTAATCTCTTTATTATGAAAGAGCAACTTACAAATGTAGATTTTTTTTGTTACATAACTGCACTCAAACTCAAAACAATGTAAAACTTTAGAGCATATAAGTCCACTCAGTACTACTTCTTAGTCAGCCAATCTCTAAGACGCAAGTTTGTTTACATTTGCGGGAGATAATGCTTCCAGCTTCTTATTTACAATGTCACCTGAAAGTGAGAGCAGGTGTTCACATTGCACTTTTCTGGCTGGCATAGCAAAGGCATTTATGTGCCAGATACGTTAAATATTCGTATGCCCCTTCATGCTTCGGCCACCATTCCATAGGACGTGCTTCCATGCTGACGGTACTCATTAAGAAAATAAAGCATTAATTAAATTTGTGACTGAGCTCCTTGGGGAAGAATTGTATATCTCCTGCTCTGTTTTACCCACATTCTGCCATATATTTCACGTTATAGCAGTCTTGGATGATGACCCAGCGCATGTTGTTCATTTTAAGAACACTTTCACTGCAGATTTGACAAAACACAAAGAAGGTATCAATGTGATATTTCTAAAGATAGCTAAAGCACTGGAACCCAGGTTTAAGAATCTGAAGTGCCTTCCATAATCTGAGAGGGATGAGGTGTGGAGCATGCTTTCAGAAGTCTTAAAAGAGCAGCATTCCAATGTAGAAACTACAGAACCTGAACCACCAAAAAAGAAAATCAACCTGCTGGTGGCATTTAACTCTGATGATGAAAATGAACGTGCATCAGTCCGAACTGCTTTGGATCTTTATCGTGCAGAACCCCTCATTAGCATGGACGCATGTCCTCTAGAATGGTGGTTGAAGAATGATGGGACATATGAATCTTTAATGCATCTGGTACGTAAATATCTTGCGACGCCAGCTACAATAGTGCCATGAGAACACCTGTTCTCACTTTCAGGTGACATTGTAAACAAGAAGCGGGCAGCATTATCTCCTGCAAATGTAAACAAACTCGTTTGTCCGGATGAGTGACTAAACAAGAAGACTGAATGGACTTGCAGGCTCCAAAGTTTTAAATTGTTTTATTTTTGAATGCAGTTATTTTTTTGTACATAATTCTACATTTGTAAGTTCAACTTTCATGATAGAGATTGTATTACAGTACTTGTATGAGGTGAATTGAAAATACTATTTCTTTGCTATTTTATAGCACAGATATTGTAATAAAAATGAATATAAAGTGAGCACTGTACACTTTGTTCTGTTGTAATTCAAATAATATATTTGAAAATGTAGAAAACTTCCAAAATATTTATATAAATGGTGTTCTATTGTTTAACAATGTGATTAATCATGCGATTAATCGCGAGTAATTTTTTAATCATTTGCCAGCCCTATATATAATATGGCAACATTTTTTCTAGGACCTTTTGGAGTTTATCTGTAATGCAAGGACAGTGACCTCATATACATATATCCTTGAAAGAGGCTGATCTATAATATCTCCAAATTTTCTAAGTACCAGGATTGCTCAGTTTTACTGAAGGTGCTTCCATTTACAAAGCACTACACCACCTTAATCATAGTAATCCTAAAAAGAATAGACGGAGAAGCCCTATAAGGTAGTTATAGTCACCAGCCAGCCTGTGCAAGATAGTTGCTTGAGTGCTTTGCCCAGTCTATGTATAAATCTGTGATCATGATTTTGAAAGGATGTAAAACCAAGTTTAAGTGACTAGTGGTGATATTTCAGCAGTGCACAGGACACAATTGTCTCCAATAAGGAAGTAAAGGGGCATCCCCTGGAGATGATATACAGAGCTATTTTTCCCATATGAACAACACTTCAAAAAAAAATGTTTTTTACATTTCAAAAACAGCTCTGTATTTCTTCTCCATGGGATGAGTCGTTTCTCACAGGCTCTGTCTCAGCAACATAGCCACCATTGTTCCACTGGCAGTTTTATGGAACTAAAGGGGAAAATGCTAGACATGAGATGAACCAGGCACCCACATCTCCCAGTGACTCTAGCACTAAAGCGTGAGATGATAAAAAGAAAACAATTGGTTCCAATACCAATATCTAGCTTAAAAGGAGAGTGTACAAAAACGGGATTTTTGTTCTGTTTTGTTTTGTTTACACTGCTATCAGTCATTAAAATCTTTGGAAGTTTGATTTTTGCACGAGAAATTTATGATAGAGCTGAAAATATCTGGAGAGAGAGATGGCCTATATATGTGGATCATCAACAAAACATCATGGCCATGGTTGTTTGATGATTCAATCAGATTAAAAACAAATTAGACAACTCCAGAGGTACAAGTCCATTGTAAGTTTCCCATGCAATAAAATACACTTTAAAAGAACCAGCTTTCCCCTTTACTGTGTCAACTCTTCCTTCTATCCCTCCTGAGTGTTAAAATAAAAGAGCGGGGTTATAGTTATTTAATTGGCACCTGACCCAAAATATCCTCTCCAGCACTCAAATTTTCAACACACAGTGCTGCGAAAATGGTCTCTTTCTCCATTGCTACTGCTTGTTTGAAACCTCAAATGGTATGGGATGTAGGTGGGATATAGTCACCTGAAGCAAGGAAACGAAGGAGCCATTCCACAAAGAAATACAGAGCTATTTCCGCCTCCCCCCCAATATATGAAACAGTAATTTTAAGACCGAGATTTGTATTTTATTTAAAGTTAGCTTTGCAGATATTCAAAATAATAAGTCTTTGTCTTGCTAGTTGAAGAGAATCTTCTGAACAACACTTTAAATAACTCAAAGATGGTCTTTGATTGAATTCAGCTATGAGGAAACTTAGAACAGAAACAATGAACCAAAAGATGGAGTTAAACAAAAGTTGTGGCTTAAAGGGGGAAAATCTAGAAAGTTAAATTAGAATTTAACATAAGACTTCTAATATGTAATTTTAGTAGGGCTGTCGAGATTTTAAAAAATTAATTGCGCGATTAATCGTGCTGTTGTTAATAGAATACCTTTAAATATTTTTGACTGTTTTCTACATTTTCAAATATATTGATTTCAATTACAGCACACAATACAAAGTGTACAGTGCTCACTGTATATTTATTTTTATTACAAATATTTGCACTGTAAAAACAAAAGAAATCATATTTTTCAGTTCACCTAATACAAGTACTGTAGAGCAATCTCTTTATCATGAAAGTTGAACTTACAAATGTAGAATTATGTGCAAAAAAAAATAGGAGATAACGTTGCCCACTTCTTGTTTACAATGAAAGTGACAGCAGGCATTCACATGGCACTGTTGTTTCTGGTATCGCAAGATATTAATGTGCCACTTGCGCTAAAGATTCATATGTCCCTTCATGCTTTGACCACCATTCCAGAAGACCTGCGTCCATGCTAATGATGGGTTCTGCTCGATAATGATCCAAAGAAGTGCGGACCGAGGCATGTTCATTTTCATCATCTGAGTCAGATGCCACCAGCAGAAGGTTGATTTTCTTTTTTGGTTGTTTGGGTTCTGTAGTTTCTGCATTGGAGAGTGTTGCTCTTTCAAGACTTCTGAAAGCATGCACCACACCTCGTGCGTCTCAGATTTTGGAAGGCACTTAAGATTCTTAAATTTTGGTTCGAGTGCTGTAGCTATCTTTAGAAATCTCACATTGGTACCTTCTTTACGTTTTGTCAAATCTGCAGTGAAAGTGTTCTTAAAATGAACAACATGTGCTGGGTCATCATCCAAGACTGCTGTAACGTGAAATATATGGCAGAATGCAGATAAAACCAAACAGAAGACATACAATTCTCCCCCAAGGAGTTCAGTCACAAATTTAATTAATGCATTATTTTCTTAACGAGCATCGTCAGCATGGAAGCATGTTCTCTGGAATGGTGGCTGAAGCATGAAGGGGCATACGAATATTTACCATATCTGGCACATAAATGCCTTGCAATGCCAGCCAGAAAAGTGCCATGCGAATGTCTGTTCTCACTTTCAGGTGACATTGTAAATAAGAAGCTGGCAGCATTATCTCCTATAAATGTAAACAAACTTGTTTGTCTTAGCTGAACAAGAAGTAGGACTGAGTGGAATTGTAGGCTATAAAGTTTAATATTGTTTTGTTTTTGAGTGCAGTTATGTAACAAAAAAAATCTACATTTGTAAGTTGCACTTTCATGGTAGAGATTGCACTATAGCACTTATATGAGGTGAATTGAAAAATACTATTTCTTTTGTTTATCATTTTTACAGTACAAATATCAGTAATAAAAATATAAAGTGAGCACTGTACACTGTTATCTGTGGTTTTTAATTGAAATCAATATGTCTGAAAATGTAGAAAAGCATCCAAAAATTTAATAATAAATTTCAATTGGTATTCTATTGTTTAGCAGTGCGATTAAAACAGCGATTAATCATGATTAATTTTTTTGAGTTAATTGCATGACTTAACTGCGATTGATCAACAGCCCTACATTTTTGTGATGGTTTGCCTGGAGAACGGGAGAACAGGTTTACTGATAAATTAGTTTACATTGAGTAAGAATCTGATTTCATTTGTTTCCCATTGTTACTGTTCCTGACAGTGCATGTTTAGTTATCATCTTAAGAAAATGCTGGCAGGTCAAACTAGAACCAAAAGTTAGGTATTGTAAATGTTTTCAAACTCAACCAACATAAATGTTTCCATCAATTGTTTTGTAATTCCAATGAAAAGTTTCTTCTATTTTGTTTTTTTAAAAACAAAAACAAACCAACATTCTCTTATGCTGGAGCATTCTGCTAAGGCTAAATAAGCATAAAGGGAAACAGACGAAACAAAAATGAAAGTGACCTGCCTATTTTCATTCTTTCAAGATGAGGGAAATGCAAAGTGTCAACTAATAGCATAAATGGTGGAAACTAAATTAAAATATTTCAATTTTTAATGAAATAGAAGTTTGGTCGTATGGGTAAGGATATTTTGATATTTTAAAAAAAATATAACTCTTAGTCTGGCAGCATTCCTTTTACATCAGTACTAGGTAACTCGCTATTAGGGAGGAAGGTACACCCCATAGATGGGGGCATGTGATTTGGAGAAGCAAGGAGATGTATGCTTAGACATAGATCTTGCAGTCTGATCCGCATGAGTAGACCCTTCTGTCCACACAGAATCTCTTTGAAATCAGTGGGGCTCTGCGTAGTCTCAGGGGGCTGTCTATACTGGTCAAATGGCAGAATTGAGACCTGTGGTGCTGTATAAAAAAATATGATTAAACCCCACTGACCCATGCGTGAAAAGTTTAATAATAGTATTGAAAACTGGAAGCCTGATTTATTATACAGTGATATAATATAATCTAATTTATTAAACAGTGATATAATAACTGTCTCGCTGTATTTAATTCAGGAAGTCTTAATAGTATGTACTCATTGCATGCCTATTGTGGCCATTAGTGCGAAAGGGACTTATGCACATGCACAAAGAGGAAAATATACACAGTGCTTTACATGAAATTTGAAATGTGAGTTATTTTCAATGCAGTAAGAGAAAGAAAGCAAAACAAAAGATACAATTGTAACAGTTCAAAAGCGTATTAAAGAAGGAAAACTATGAGTAGTAGCTTTTGTCACTCTATCTGAAGAAACCTTACTGCTTTTTTGTATTACAGTATTATTATTATGTTATTGTTATTAATTAAATCAAAGGAAATTGTGTATATGTTGGTGTTTGTCTTCATTATGAATCCCAGAATTGGAAAGTTTCACAAAAATAGGAATTTAGAAACAAGGTGAGATGCTCAGGTCAACACCAGAAAATGCTTGCAGCTCACTTCTGTTTTATAGTGCTGGGCTCCAAGTTGAGGGATCAAGCTGTAAAACAAGGGGAAGTGATGGTGAGGATGGTAATTATTTCCAATGTGCTTTGCATTTTTTTCCCTCAAAAAGGCCATTTTTGAGATGCAGAAATCAATAAAACATCCAAAAACGATATTTTATGCATATTTGTTAGCCTAAAAATAGACATTCCTGTTTTATTATTAGTTTCATCTGAAAAAGCCTCTACCTTGTTTTGAAGCCTTGAAAGCCACGTTTCACTTTGGTTAGCACTGCTGCCATTTTTGGCAGCATAAAGGATCTTGAAGTACAGCTGTATGCAAAATGCCTTTATAATGAACAGTAATGAGAATGAAGAGGGAAGGATAAACAGTAAATATTCAACTGGGGCCCAGATCTCTCGGAGTTCCATGCAGGTAGCCCCTGCCACAGACTTCACTGGAGCTCCATGTAAGGAGCTCACTGCAGAAGCAGGGACAGGTATAACAAACCAAAACAGGATGTTCAGATGCACACTTACTATCTTGAAGATACGTTTAAAATTTCTCCTGTTTTTTACTTCAAGGAGGCAAAAATTGGAGTGAAAATTTAAGATTTCCGCCCTCCTCGTGGTCCCATGAAATGACTGGACCAAAGTGGATGCCATGCTAATTTTAAAACTGCAGATTAATTTTTTTTTAAAATTGACCTGCAAAGTTTATGAATAAGCGGCACGCAAATTTAGATCTGATTTGCCAGGAAATTAAGAAGCCTTCTAAAGTTTTAGAGACTTTATGGGAATCCTGTTTCAACCCATTATTGACCCCTTGTTGAGAGAACTAACACAAGGAAGATAAGCATGGGCTGATGGACAGGTTCATTCTGTGTTCTTTATGAACAGTAAGGTGATTTGATTGGGCTCTTGCTCTGTACTGTTGATATTTTTTCATAATTGGTCTGGATACCATATTGGTTGCATTATTAGTTGCTATTGTATAATCACCATAGAAGAAATGATCCATCCATAATTGTTTTCCCATACTCCCTATATTTCATCTTGTATTTCCCACTGATTTCCTCCCCCCCCCCAAAAAAAGTTGTTTTTTTTGTTTTGTTTTGTTTTTTTTAACAATTGTCTTTAGAAACTATCATATAAGCTTTGCAGTGTGGAGTACAGGCATTATTTTAGTGCAAAGTGAGCGTTTTCCCGTCTCTAGTTTGCTGCTTCTTCCTCATCATATTTAAACCAATGGTGGTGATAGCATCGCTATAAACCACAAGCTAAAGATGTTGCATCTGTGCATGTTTTGCATGGGGATGGCTAATCTGGATGACATAGTATTACAAAATAAGGCTCCAATTCAGGAAAATACTTAAGCACATGCTTAAAGTTATGCATATGTTTTAAGTGCTCCCTTGTATAGGAATGCTATTCTGAATTGGAGCCTAAGTAAAGAACTTAAAATACTAGAACCTTACTAATTCACCCTAACAAGGAGACCCATTGCAAACTAGCAAGTGGTGGGGGTAGCCAGTAGATATACAGCATATTACCCCTTGTCTCTGACATTCAAGAGCAATGTGAAACAGGCTTGGTTAATTTACTGATCTATCAGTTTGCCATGAACATTTAAACCATAAGTGTCAAAGCTCTGTTTAAGGATGTTCCTGAGATCTGAGGGTTGGGCCACGCGATGACACGAGGTTCATCCAAGTGGGATGCAGCACAGCATTAGAATTTTGCTGGCCAGTGCTCTGCAAACCTTGAAAATCTCTTTCCAGTGTAGGTCTGCAGTGTACACCAGTGCAGAGTAACAAGATTTCACTGTACACGTAAATACTTGTCTGTCTTGTAAAACATTCAGGTAACTATAAAAACAATAGGTAAAAATCTCTTATAACATGCTTCCTACTTCTGACTGCAAGGTCATGGATTAAATGATATACAGTGAAATGGAAATTTCCTTCTGTATAGTAGTGACTATACCCAGTAAAGAATGCTATGATTCTAAAACGATAAAATCAGGGTACCCACTTAAGGAATTATTGTAAGAGTTTAAAATTAAATTTGCTTTTAAAACACTCAACTTTTCCATGCTTTTTCAAAGTTGAGATATGCTTAGTTATTTTTTTTAATGTTAAGGAATAAGATGAAGTTTTGGAAGCAGAAATAATTTTGAGCGAGTTTTAAAAAAATAAAAATAAAGGGCTGTTTGTCTATAAAACTCATCGGACCAATTTGGGCTGCTTTTTAATATTAAAATATAAGATTTAGGATTAATAATTCTCAGACAATTTCTTATTGAGCTGCATAATGCAACATTGAGTTATTTATGTAATGCATATACTTCTTTTTGCTGTTAGTTATCCTTTGAAAGACTTATTAGTGCAAGAAGACAGCACACCCTGAGAATAAAAATCTCCAAAGTTTGACATCTTTAAATAAGCAACCAAATGTTATAAAGAACAAACCTCACTTACAGTTAGGAAACAATATTTACATTTAAGGTTGAAAAGCCAGGATGTAGGAAAATTTTGCTAATTTGGAAGGTGACCTTTAAGTGCACCAAAACCAAATAATTTGTAAGCCATGGCACAGGGCACATTCCTGCAAAAGTTGTCTGAATACTTCTTTAGTGGTTCTTGAAAGACAAACAAAGAAACCTGGAATGAAATCTTTATCCCCCTCCCAAATAAGATTGAAACTAACAAAGGAGTATAGCAGCGCTCTTTCAAAGCTTGCCATTAACAGGAGGGTTCTGCAGCACAGTTAATGAGATGTTTCAGAAAACAATCTGTTTTTAAGAATGTTTAGATCAAAAGTAATTTCCAATCTATGAAATGAAGTTGCTTTTCAATACCTTTCATTCAGTAGCCAAGCTTTTTATGTTTGCATTATTTATTTCAATCAGATGTTCTCAATTTTACTTTTTCTCCTTGGACTTACTTGACAAGGTTAGTCAGTAGTGACCAACAATTTTATTCTTCCAAAGCAAAAAACGAGAGAGAGAGAAAGAAGGGTGGAGGTGGGGGAGGGGGAGAAACATCTTTGCCTAAATGATTTGCAAGCATCTGTGCTTTAAGCTACTTTTTATGAACACTCTTAGTAATGACTCAAGGTAAAAAAGCAGAAAAGCATCCAATGTTAGGAAATTGCAATCCAATACCACGTAATTTAAACCTGCCATTGCTTCTCTTGTACTAAATGACATACAGATGGGTAGCTCTGTTCCCTCTACTTTGGGAACACAATTGGACTTTTTATGAGAGTATATATTGCTGACAAAAATATTTTTGTCAGGACTGTTTATTTCTAATTGTGCATATTATAATTACTTGAATAATTAGAGTTATTTTACATGAAGTATTACATATGGTTAGTAAAGCTATTTCCACATTCAGCACACTTATACTAGTGTATTTTTTGTTGTTGTTGTTTTCATTCACCAGAGCAACCAGTATTGGGTCCTGAAAAGTATAAATCTCAGATTGGCTTCCTCAAAAAAAAAAAAAAATTTTTTTTTTTAATTCTTTTCTAGAGTAATTACAGATTTTGCATTATAAGAATGATGTTTTTACAATAATGCCTTGAGACCATTTAGATTTTCTTTTTGTGTGTAGAACTAGGCATAGTCTAGGTTGGGATTTTCAAGGGAGTATGAGCCAGCTTTTGATTTTAATTAATTAACAAATTAATTAATACATCCCAGCTATAATTTTTAAGACAACTTTATTTTTGAGGACTGCACAGTTTTTAGAATAGTGAAATGACTTTTCTATTAGGGCTGATATTTTGATCTGCGTTATGAGACATAGTCCGTAAGAATAATTCAATTGTGACAAAAATACACCTTTTGAAACAAAGTTAAAATAAATGTAAGGATGGTGGAGAAATCAACCATATTGGAAGTATAACAATTTATAATATTTAAAACTTCTTTAAAAGGTTGTGAAATCATTGGATGCTGAATTGTGGCTAAACATCATATGCCCATTACCTTATGTCTACAATATAGATGTCTTGAAAAGAGCATTGAGTTTCAGTTATTTTTTGCAGACTTCTTTTTTTTTTTTTTTAAGTGGTAGGAAAATGTTACCTTCTCATGAATGACTGTAAAGATTTAGGATGGCGCACAGAAGGCTTTGGCTGTAGCACATTGTCACTGCTCCAGTGGAATCACCTGGCTTTTGAGCAACATTCTTTTAAAACTTGGATTTGAAGAAATAATCAGCTGCAGTTCAGCTGAGCCGTTCTATTGCATTAGGGACTGGTCTGGTCATTGACAAGTGAATGCAGAAGCTATGCTGTGGCCGTCAGCCAAAGCAATTATTCAAGATTTAAGCTAAAAAGACTCCTTCTCTCATATCCTCTCCCTTTTTCAGGGTCATGTAGGGATAAAAAGAACTGCAAGGTGGTCTTTTCCCAGCAGGACCTGAGGAAGCGGCTGACGCCTTTGCAGTACCATGTCACTCAGGAGAAAGGGACTGAAAGGTATGGCCGGCTGAAGGAAGCATATTCATGAAGAAATAGGCATCTTTCCTTCTTTCCTCCCCTTTGCTGCTGTTTCCCCTCCAACTGCTTTCAAGAATTCTCCACTTGTTTACTAACCCCTACAAATTAACACCACTGAAAAGACAGGCATCTGCCGTGTGGTGGTCAAGACAATAGTGTGTGTGTATTAAATGAACACTAAGTGTCTTATAAAGTCACAGAGCTTATGTTTAGGGTCTGTTTTTAGTTTACTACAAAATGTGTGGAAGTAATAGCGGTTTAGGTACATTTTTTGGAAGACATCACAGTGAGCAGAACCAAGAGGAAAATGGCTCTGTGCCAGGAGGCTGAAATTTTGAAGGTGGCCATTGTAAGTATAGACATTTTGGCTGCAAAAAGAAGGTAGCATAATTTAGTTCCTTTCCACCCCACTCCAATTTCTTTTTGAAGCGCATGTGGAGAAGGTATTTATTGGCTCATTTGTGGTAGGAATGTCAAAAATTTTCAATAACTGCCCTCACATGGCTTTAGTCCCTGGAAGCTAGCCCTAAATCCTGGATGGAAAAAAAAGTGCTCACTTCCAAACTGTTCGTAGTGAATAGTCTCTCTCAGCTGATTCCAGCATGAAGGCAACTTGCCAAAGTCTAACCATTTTGTTGTCTAATTTATACCATGGAGCTTGGCATAAGGCCCTAGCTTACCTCTGATCCAAATGTATTAATGATGTAACTGCTTGTTTTCATTCATGACCTGAAAGGGCTCTTTACCACACATGGGGTCCTAGTTAATAGGCAACACTCTTCCTATCAGAGTATACTATTTGCTGAATGTAATGAATGAGAATCACTGGCACAAAACCCCCCACAAATGAGCTGGCAGTGGGACCTGAGCCTCCACTCATGAGACCTTCTTCCACCCTAATCACTTACTGTTGTGTATATGATTAGCAAAATGATTTAATGCACGCAAACAATTGGAGAGTAGGTCATTCTTAAAAATCCTGTTTATAAAAAAAAAATTGGACCTCATAAAAAGGGTGAAAGGATAATAAAAACAAGCTGCCGAGCACATAGGCTTTTTGTTGGACTAGCGCAGCTGATTTGTATTAGATGAATGACCTCCTAGCCCTTACGTTTGTTAACTTAGAAAAATATTCCCTTAAAACTGTAATATTCCTTTTCGACTAAAAATATAAGGCTCACGCAGCTTGAAATGATGGACGAGTTGTTTCATTTTCTGCTAAGATACGAATGATACTCGAACACACGGGCAGCCCATCCTGTGCTAACAAACCAACAGTGCCATTTACCCACTACGCTAGAGCTTTATTTGTTGCTGAGCATTTGAGATCATTGTTAAAAGATTGTTTGAAGACTAAAGCTAGAGAAATGCTCAAGATTAATTGAATTTTAAACAATCTTTGTTTAAAAAATACTAATTTTAGGAAGTTGCCAAACAGTTTTAAACAGTAATTGGTTTTTGTGCTCTTATCTTTGATGTGTGTGAGGTTTTGCTTCCTCCTGAATAGTATGTAACTGTTAAGGCAAATTTATGAAGATATTCATTTTTTCATTTGATAAAGAATAACAATAGCTAACTCTTGAGTTCAGCTTTCTGCACTCTAACATAGTATTTAAAAAACACTATTCCTTTACTGATTTTTAAAATAGCGTTCTTGTTTTTCCCAGCGCCTTTGAGGGAGAATTCACACATCATAAAGCTCATGGGATATACAAATGTGTTGTCTGTGGAACTCCTTTATTCAAGTGAGTATATTAAATATAATTTCAAGACTTTTTTCTGTATTAGATATTATGTTATGATCCACCGTAATCTCTCATGTTCCAGGCTTTACAGTAGCTTTGTAAGAAAAATTAAAAATTAACTTTCATTCAAACCAAAAGATAGTATAACAAAATTTAAATAGCATAATACAGTAAACTGGGAGTCTTGTAGTATAAGTAACTTGACTGGGAAATGAGTTTTATAATACAGAGCCATGGATTTAGCTGGTGAGGTAACTTTAGAGTTATTTGAGTTCTTTATTTCAGCATTGGAGATTCAGACGTGGGTGTAAACCAGTGATCCCCATTCTGCGGGCTCATGTAGGCCCGATGGAGGTAGTCTATCCATACTCCAGTCAGGTGGTTAGACCTTTAAGAACATAAGAACATCCATGCTGGGTAAGAACAATGGTCCATCTTTTGATAGTGGCCAGTGCCAGAAGCTTCAAAGGGAGTGAACAGAACAGGGCAATTATCGAGTGGTCCAGTCCCAGCTTCTAACAATTTAGGGGCACCCAGAGTGTGGTGTTGCATTCCTGACAATCTTGGCTAATAGCCATTGATGGATCTCTCCTCCATGAATTTATCTAATTCCTTTTTTAACCCAGTTCTACTTTTGGCCTTCACGACATCCCCTGGCAATGAGTTCCACAGGTTTTACTGTGTTGGGTGAAGAAGTACTTCCTTATGTTGTTTTAAATCTGCTGCCTATGAATTTCATTGGGTGATCCCTGGTTCTTGTGACGGGGTAAATAACAGTTCCTTATTCACTTTCTCCACACCATTCATGAATTTATAGACCTCTGTCATGTCCCCCTTAGTTGTCTCTTTTCTAAATTGAATAGTCCCAATCTTTTTAATCTCTCCTCATACAGAAACTGTTCCATATCCTCTAATCATTTTTGTTGCCTTTCTCAGTACATTTTTCAATTCTAATATATCATTTTTGAGATGGGGTGACCAGAATTGTATGCAGTATTCAACATGCCATTATATTTTCTGTCTTCTTATCAATTTCTTTCATGTTTCCTAATATTCTGTTAGCTTTTTTTGACAGCGGCTGCACATATGAGCAGATGTTTTTAGAAGACTAACCACGATGACTCTAAGATCTCTTTCTTGAGTGGTAATGGCTAATTTACACCCCTGTATGTATCTGTATGTATAGCTGGGATTATGTTCTCCAATGTGCATTACTTTGCATTTATGAACATTTAATTTCATTGACCATTTTGTTGCGCAGTTCCCCAGTTTTGTGAAATCCCTTTGTAACTCTTTGCAGTCTGCTTTGGACTTAACTATCTTGAGTAATTTTGTATCTTCCGCAAAGATGCTACCTAACTGTTTACTCCTTTTTCCAGATCATTTATGAATATTTTGAACAGCACTGGCCCCAATTGCAGATCCTTGGGGGACCCTGATCTTTACGTCTTTCCATTGTGAAAATGGACTATTTAGTCCTACCCTTTGTTTCCTGTCTTTTAACTGGTTACTGATACATAACAGGACTTTTCTTCTGATCTCCTGACTGCCTACTTTGCTTAAGAGACTTTAGTGAGAGACCTTGTCAAAGGTTTTCTGAAAATCCAAGTACACCCCATACACTGCATCGCCCTTGTCCATATGCTTGTTGACCCCACTCAAAAAAGTCTAATAGATTGGTGAGGCGTGATTTTCTTTTACAAAAGCCACGTTGTCTTTTCCCCAACATATTGTGTTCTTCTATGTGTCTGATAATTCTGTTCTTTACTATAGTTTCAACCAGTTTGCCCGGTACTGAAGTTAGGTTTACTGGTGTGTAATTGCCAGTGTTTAGAGCCTTTAAAAAAATTAACGTTATATTGGCTACGCTGCTCTGCAGCCAAAATGCTTCTGAAATAAATGTAGTCAAACTTTACTAATTCTGGGTCACTGAGAACGAAAATTATGCTTAAAATTGTTGATTGGCTCTAGTTTTCAAGATATGCTATTGGATCAGTATATATGACCCTTGACTGGGGAATGGCGGAGGATAAGTGAGTTATAAAGGGAAGGGATCTCAATTTAAACCAGAAATGACTAAAATACATCTTTGACTGGATCTATGAATAAATCTATGACTGGGTTTGGATAGTACTTGGTTTTTAGACAAAACAATGAATGATGCAATCTGAAGCTGGTATTGTATCATACATGATATGAATTACATCATGTTATTCCTAAAAGTCATGGATGATGCAATCATAACGAAGTTTACATCACTCTGCTGAACAAATTGCCCTATATCAGCTCTAGAAATCATACAGTGTCGTGCTCTCTTATTTGTCAGTGTTCGATTTTGCAAAGGGACACATTTCTGTTTAGCCAAAGTGAGCAGAGATGCCTCGTACTTGTGTGAACAGTGCAGATAACTTCTGCTATGTTTGTGGTGAAGTGACTTTTGCATCACAAAAGCACAGTATAACCACTATGGTTAAGAGAGCCTATCACCTTTATTTTGGCTGCAAAATTGGAGATCAGGACAAGAGGTGGGCCCCACACATATGCTGCAACATTTGTGTAACACATCTTCGCCAGTGGTTGAACAGGAAAAGGAAATCTATGCCTTTTGCAGTGCCAATGATTTGGAGAGAGCCAACAGATCATACCAGCAATTGTTACTTCTGCATGGTGTCTCCAGTTGGGAAAGGTGTGTCAAAGAAGAAAAAGTGGACTGTACATTATCCAAACATTCCATCAGCTATACGCCCAGTACCCCATGGAGAAGGACTGCCGGTTCCTGATGCACCAGAATCATTCTCACTTGAGTCAGACGAGGACGAGGGTGAAACTTCTGGTCCTGAACCATCAATGTCACAGGACCCACATTTTCTCTCATCCTCCTCCTCTGAACCACACCTCATAACACAAGCTGAACTGAATGACCTTGTCAGGGATTTAGAACTACCCAAGAGTAAGGCAGAGCTGTTGGGCTCCAGACTACAGCAGTGGAATCTCCTGGCAGGTGATGTTAGGGTTTCCATGTTCCACGACCATCAAAAGGATCTTGTCCCATTCTTCTTCATGGAAGGTGATCTTGTAGCCTGCAACAACATCGATGGTGTGATGGCAGCCCTCAACATCGTTCACAATCCAGATGAGTGGAGACTGTTCATCGATTCATGGAAGACGAGTCTTAAAGCTGTTTTACTGCATAATGGCAATGTTTTGCCATCAATTCCAGTTGGTCATGCAGTCCATATGAAGGAAACCTATGACAACATGAAACAACTTTTGAGGTGCATAAACACTGACCAACATCAGTGGCAGCTTTGTGGTGATTTGAAGATTGTTGCTCTCTTGCTTGGTCTGCAGACTGGATACACAAAGTACTGCTGTTTCCTCTGCGAATGGGATAGTCGTGCAAGAGATTCCCACTACATCAAGAAAGATTGGCCACTCCGACAGTCATTGGAGCCTGGGAGGAAAAGTGTTCAGCATCCACCACTTGTTGAATTAAGGAAGATTTTGTTACCACTCTTACACATCAAGCTGGGTCTGATGAAGAACTTTGTCAAGGCCATTGACAAAACACAAGGAGCTTTCAAGTACCTCCGTGGAAAATTTCCAAGGTTAAGTGAAGCTAAGATAAAGGAAGGTGTCTTTGTTGGTCCTCAGATTCGTGAACTTCTTCGAGATGAAGTATTTGACCATGCACTGCGTGGCAAGGAAAAGACTGCATGGAAAGCCTTCCAGTTAGTGGCAATAAATTTTTCTCGGAAACAACAAGGCAGACAACTATAAGTTGTTGGTGGAAAACCTCCTCAAGGCATACAAAAGCCTTGGTTGCAACATGTTTTGCACTCTCATCTAGATTTTTTTCCACCGAACTGCGGAACAGTGAGCGACGAGCACGGCGAGTGATTTCACCAGGACGTTGCAACAATGGAGAAACGCTATCAGGGCAAATGGAGCCCATCAATGCTTGCAGACGATTGCTGGACAGTGACAAGAGATGCTCCATTTAATGAATACAAGAGACAAGCCAAGAAGCGCCGAGTAGACACTGAATAGGACTAAACTATGTACATAATAGTGTTTTGCCTTTTGTTTCATAATAAATTTTATTTATATAACCCTTTTGCTGATTTTTAAAGTGTTCCATAAACAGGACAGGTGAAATATTATCATGTAAGCAACCATAAACACATGAAAAGACCTAGGTTTACAATTTATGATTAAAACTCTATCTACAGAATATACATAGACATAAAATGTAAAAACTTAAATATCTTAGAAACAGTAGCCAATCAGTTGTTTTAATTGTCATATTTGAATTCAGCACATCAAAATACATAATAAATAGCACATTTTATCTCTGAAGCAGACGACTTCCCCAAAATTGTAGACCAGTGGCTATCTTCCAGTCATATGGTGCAGAGTTTGATTTAAGTGATAGATTATATACTACAGTTAATAGTTCTATAATTTCATATTTGAGTTCCTTCAGGACTCTTCGGTGAATACCATCTGTTCCTTGTGACTTATTACTATTTAATTTGTTCCAAAACCACCTCTACTGACACCTCAATCTGGAATAGTTCCTCAGATTTCCCATTTAAAAAGAATGGCTCCGGTGTGGGAATCTCCCTCAGATCCTCTGCAGTTAAGAACGATGAAAAGAATCCATTTAGCTTCTCTGCAATGGCTTTATCTCTTCATTGAGTGCTCCTTTAGCACCTTAATCATCCAGTGGCCCCACTGATTGCTTGTCAGGCTTCTGATGTACTTACAAAAAAATTTTGCCATTAGTTTTTGTGTCTGTTGCTAATTTCTCTTCAGATTCTTTTTTGGCCTGTCTAATTAAGTTTTACACTTGACTTGCCAGAGTTTGTGCTGCTTTCTGTTTTCCTCAGTAGATCTGACTTCAAAATTTTAAAATATGTCTTTTTGTTTCTAACAGCCTCTTTTTTTTACTGAGTTGTTTAGCCATGGTGGCATTTTTTTGGTCCTCTTACTTTTTTTTAATTGGAGGTATATGCTTAGTTTGAGCCTCTATTATTGTGAGTTTTTTTTTTTAAATGTCCATGCTGCTTGCAGGCATTTCACTCGTGACTACTCATTTTAATTTCCATTTAACTAGCTTCCTCATTTTTTGTGTAGTTCCCCTTTTTGAAGTTAAATGCTACTGTGGAGGGATTTTTTGGTATTTCCCTCCCTTCAAGGAGGTTAAATTTAATTACATTATGGTCGCTTTTACCAAGCGGTTCAGCTATATTCACCTCTTGGACCAGATCCTGTGCTCCACTTAGTACTAAAACAAGAATTGCCGCTTCCCTGGTGGGTTCTAGGACTAGCTGCCCAAGAATTAGTCATTAATTGTGTCTAGAAATGTTGTCTCTGCATCCTGTCCTGAGGTAACATGTAGCCCGTCGATATGGGGATAGCTGAAATCCCCCATTATTATTGGGCTTTCTGTTTTTGTAGCCTCTCTAATCTCCCTGAATATTTCACACTCCCTATCACCATCCTGGTCAGGTGGTTGGTAGTACATTCCTATTTCTATACTCTTATTATTCAAGCATGGAATTTCTATTGGTACATTTAAGTTTTTTGGTTTTGTATTTTTTTTTAATTCAAGATTTTTGCTATATTTGACTCTCTGCTTTCTTTCTCATATTGTGCCACTCCCTCACCATCATGACCCACTCTGTCATTCCTGTATATTTTGTACCCTGATATTACTGTGTCTCATTATCATTGTTCCACCTAGTTTCTGCAATGGCTATTATATCAACATCCTCATTTAATACCAGACACTCAAGTTCACCCATCCTAGTACTTAGACTTCTAGCATTTGTATACACGTACTTATAAAATTAGTTAATATTTAGTTGCCTGCCTTCATGTGATGTGATTGAATGGGACTTTTTTTCATTTGATTGTTTCTCTTCAGTTCCTACCTGTACCTTATCAATTTCTATCCTCTCCTCTTTACTAGGATATGGAGTGTCCCCTTTAATAAAATTTCCCCAGAGGACTGTGTCTGTCCAAATCGTGTGCTTCTCTGAACTTATTGGCTTAAAAACTCCTCTGTCCTTTTAAATTTCACATGCCAGCAATCTGGCTCTGTTTTGATTTTAGGTGGAGCCCATCCTTCCTGTATAGGCTCCTCCTTTCCCAAAAGGTTACCCAAGTAGTTCACAGAGAAACAAAATAGTTGGTTTTCTTATTCAAGGGGAAATTATATATGCTCACTGAATTTTCATATTTATTATTCCATATGAAGAGCTGAATTAGACATTTTGGCCAAGATTTTTCAAAAGCAGGCTGCTAATTTAAAACTAAGCCTCTTTTAAATGTAGTAGGGGAAAATATCCTACAAAATGGGGCACTAGAAGCATAACTGATTAAATGGTGTCAATTACTCTTTTTCTTTAAATATTTTTCACTTTTGTTTAGGCACTTTCCTTTTTGACTATAATTTCTTCACTCTGACTTCTTCTCCTGCCCTGTTTTGTCTTAAGTCTAACCTGGTCTTTTCCTTAAACAGCAACATCTGCTTTTACATTCTCACTCTGTAGAGCATATGGAAGACAGCAGGTCAGGACAGGCTCTTATCTCTGACTAGGTTGGGGAAAGGAGATCAATAGAATGATATATGCATGAGACATCCCTAAAACCTATTTTAAAGTGTTGGGGGCAGGGTCAAGGAGGAAGTAAGAGCAAAAAATAGGAAGAATGGCATTTGAAAGTGTCCTAAGATCAGTAGTAAGCAAAATTGTTTGGAAGGGTGTATGTGCACTCTTGCAAACCCCATGTTCAGACTGTCACTTATGGAGGAAGTTTTCAGGATACAGGATAGAACAAATTCCACTTTAAGACTTACTTGTGACTTTCTCAGATGAGAAGTGTTGACTAAATCTGCTCTTATGGCATTGCTTTGGTATTTTTAGTTGAAGTAAAGATAATAAGTTGAATTCAGTTTCTGTAGCCATGTGTAAGTTTGGCCATACTTTGTACCATGTTACAAGCCCACAGTATTTCTGCAAATTAGGTCATTGTGTCCATTGTATGTTTACATGCTGTATTGCCAGGGGCAGTGTTGAAGATATTCATGCAATCCATGTTCTGCATCAATATTTTGCATTTCATGGTTAGGGCAACCATGTATCCCTGAAAATGGAAATGACCCTGTTTTCAAAGCCTCTTCTAGAATCTCTGTTGGTTTTATGAAAAGGGGTGATTTTATCCCACTTTATGTAAACCCCATCCAATTACAGAAGCTTGCTAAATGTGCCTCAGGGCTGGTCTTATAAAGTATTATGTTTTACATGATGACACTGTGCCCTTCCCTCCACCATTATAAGACTTCTGTCCAGGTCCTCAAGCAGTCCTTCCACATACACAGAGTCAAATCCACTGGGTGGCACTGAAGAAGAGGAAGAGGTAATGCTTGGCCAAGGAAGGGGAGAAGGAGGAGTGGGCACCCCCTGCCCGCAGCTGCAAAAACCCTGGTGTGCCTATCTCTTTGAGCGCCACCAAAATGATCTTTGGTGTGCCTGCCATGATTAGTATTCAAGCTTTTCAGGCCAGATCCTCAGCTAGTGCAAATCACTGTAATGCCATTGACTTCAATGGAGCTATGCTCGTTTATAGCAGCTGGGTATCTGGATGGCTGGCATACCAAAGAGTGATTGTGCAGGGTATGTTTTAAAATATTTATTTATAACATTTGAAGTGATGTTAAAAGTAAACACACAAAAATGGGATTATTCTTGCCTATCATCAATATCAATTGCACTTAAAAGGTGCTCAGATAAGTGATGGGCAGGTATAAAAACCTATGTAGACATCAGTGTCGTCATGCTGAGGAATACAAAAGCAAATATTTTACAGCATAACTCAGCAACTTATCTGTTGTAATCATTAGTTTCAGAGGCAAAATAGCAAGGAATAGTGAGTTCCTTGATTAGAAGATATACTATATGTTGAATGAATTAAAATAGATGACTAGGAAAAGATATTGAGAGAGTGTTTCAGCCCAAAAAGTTGAAAATAGGTAGCAACGGTAGCAAAAGTATATAGCTAGGAGAATACAAAATCTATGCTATTCAATAAATGTCCCCATACAAAGGCTAAATCACCAATATAGTCTCTTAGAAGAGAAGCACTAGTGAAAAGAAAAAACTCCATAATGCTAACTGAAAATTTAAGCAAATAGGAATTTTTTTTTCCAGATCTTCATCTGAAACCCACATGTTTCCATTTGGCTCCTGCTGGGTGCCCATTAATTTTTCCTTTGCATCATTGTAATCTGTAAATATATATGTTTGAACTATGGACCCGTTAGTTTAGCCAGGAAGGAGACTGAAGCTTCAGTACTAATATTAACAAGCTTCAACTTTTAACATGTCTGATTTACGCTGTTTCATTACCATGTGACACGCAAGGTCAGGGAACACATGAATTTTATGCTCCAGATGAAAGACCTATTTTTTGCTACATGCTTAAGATAGAATTCTATCTTTATCAGTAGAAGAGATAAAAAGAAACAATTAAAACTCAACATCTCTCTTCATTTAAACTGCTGGTACCACAACGGGTTTATGGAGAATGTGCTTTAACTTTTTCCATAGTCAGAAGGTGACTCAAACTTAAAAAACAATATCATTCCTTTAAATTCAGTTGTTCCGTCACTGTAGCTTCACTCCACACATTCTCCCACACTGGAATATAGCTAAAGAAAGTGATGTGTTAGACACACAATGAACAAGTCTCAGGAGCTCACTTTTGTAAACCTCTGCCTTTAATATCTTCTGGGCCACACTTGCTTACTGTAATCTTTTGCTGTGCCATGCCTATTTAGTTTGCAGGATCTTTGGGATCTGTCACTTCATGGCAGTTCACAGAAAACTAGAACGCCTGTACCATTAAATGACTCTAGAAATGATGAATGACAAATCTAATCTGCTGTTTGTTTTCTAAAGACCAAGAATTTTAAGTGTTTTACTCTTAGCTTGATTTTTCAAGGAATTTCCCTTTTACCATGCAAAAATAGCTTTTTCTCAGCAACCATGGCAGAAGGAGTTTAAAATGATCGGTGTCTTTCCTCAAAGACACACAACTGGAATTTGCACTCTGAAGTCACTTCCGCAGAAGAAAATCTATAATGAATTATTTATTAAACATCAGCATTGTGCTTGATACAACAAGTAAAAGAATAGACAGCCTATGCAAGAGAGACATAGTACACACAAGATGCACTGGGAGGCCCAAGGAATTGACTAGTTTTTTTCCTTTAATATTATTGTTGTCTAAACTTCCAGTTCTGAGATGCAAGAAAAGTCACCAAGTCTTAATAAATTAGCCACTCCTTCACTGCTACCTTTGCTGGCTTCTGAAAGGAATTCTCTTTGGTAAGGGTGTCAGCTAATCCCCTCCCATGTGGTGAAAGAAATAGTAATGTATTTATTTATTCATTTTATATATTTACTTGACTTGTGTGGCACTTTTATCTACGCTTCTGGCGCCTCTCGACATTTTCAAAGCAAACCATTAGAAAAGCTAAATGCATTAATGCAGTATTTCAAGTCATTTAGGGAGTCTTTCACAAAAATCCCATAGAACTCCACCTAGCCATATCCATAGCACAAGACCCATCTAAATCAGCTCTTAATCACCTAATTTCCATCATGCCATCTATAAGTGCCTAATCTCCCTAATTGCTTACAAAGAAAGGTGTGCTCTGCAAAGCATCCAGAAGGTTAACATATCCAGACTTGGAAAGCACAACCCTTCTGCTTACTTCCCCCAATGCACTAACTTTATAATGGTCTTACCTAGATTAACCCTCACCCAGCTCACTCCTAGTGCTTTTGGAAAGGTACTAAATTATTTGTTCCACTTTCCAGTCAGGTCTAACGTGATGGAAATAGAGCTATCATTAGCAGATGGGTTATATTTCCTCACCAAGTTTCGTAATGGTCTCATATGCTCTCTGAACAGGAGGGAGTGATAAAACCAACTCCAGTAGTAACACTGTCTGAGAGAGCTCTTGGAGTGGACAAGCAATTGCCCCAAAATGGATAGGAGTAAACCAGAACCACTTAGCAACCCCATCCATTCCCATGAAGTGACAGTATCCCAACAAATCATCTTCACTGACTGTATCAAAGGTAGCTGCCAGATCTAATAAAATCAGCTCACATAAATTAGCCTTCTCCATTGCTAGGAGAAAATCAGCAGCCACTGTTACCAATGTGGTTTCCACTCCAAACCCAGCTCTATAACCTGAGCGGTGAGACTCAACGGAATCTGAGGATGCCAGAAATTGCCAGAGTTGATCTGCCCCAATCTGATCAATGACCTTTCCCAAAAAAGGAAGATCAGGTTGATAGTTTGAAAGATTGTTGTGGTGTATTGAGTACTATGTTGGAATTGCAAGCTATCGCATTACGAGTGGGGAATACGGGCGGTTCCATATACTGCTTGCAGGTGAGGGGACTCTGTAGTAAAGCATTGCAATCAGAATCAGTCTGGAAAGAGCCAGCTCCAAACAAGGTAGGTGAGTTGCATCTTGCTGTCTTAGGAGCAGTCTGTGGTTTCTCTCTGTTTTTGGGTTCTTGTGTGCTATTGTTCTGAATTCTAAGATATAAAGTAGTATTATGTTGCAACCTTCCAGCAACTTACATTTTTATCTAATTTATCAACTTACGTTTTTATCTAATTTCTGCTATGAACATAAGAACTGTCAGCATTAGTCAATGATTGCCTTTTGCATCGTAAGTTGCAGGTCATCTTTAAACAATGGTAACCTGTGAAGGTGAAGCCAGCCAAGAATGTATTTTGGAGCTATTGTATCAATGGAGTTGATACAAGATGTTGTGTATTTCAGCCAAACTCTGCAAAGAGTGGTCTTTTGGCTGGACAGTATTCTTCCAGAGAGCCATCTGGAAACTCCGATTCAATAAGCTCCTGAGGGTTGAAAACCATAATGCAAGTCTTATGTCCCTGCAGGAAAGGAGCAATGCAACCACTGGTTGCCAGAGGTGGCGATCAGTCTATGGGCATAATTTCCACTTCCTCCATCTCCAGTCCCATACTCAATACTAGATCCATAATGTGACCAGCTATGTGTGTTAAACCAGAATCACCTCAGACCAGGTTTTTCATGGCAGCCATGAAATCGTGTGCTGATCCAGAGGGGAGATGGAGCAGCTGTCAATGGAATAGCTCTCCACTGGAAGCACCTCCAGTCTCCCACTTCCCTCACAACCAAAGACAAGTCAGAAGACATATATTGGTCTAGGAGCTTCCCTGGCCATTGTGCTTTCTTCAGCCTGTTTCTCATTCTGGCAGCATTGATACCCAGTATAGTAGAGTAACACAACACAAAGGTACAGTGCAAGAAAATGTTCCCTATCAGCAAGATAAAAGAATCCTGAAGAGGCCAATATACGAAGGGACTGCTGGAGAAAAGAAAATGGTCTTAGTGAGTCATCAAAGACACTAGCCAGCATTGCCACTGTCTTGGTCTTCACAAAGTAATGAGTTATTTACCCCACAATAAATTATAAAGATTTCTTGATTTGATAGTGTAACCTTATTGGGAAAGGAAAGGGAAGAACTCTAAAACCATCACAAGCTTTTAAAGGAGGTTTTCTAAATGCCAAGAAAGCTGTTTTGGAATTTTGTGCCGCTTGTTGTAGTTCAGTTACAGAGAAGCCTGCAGGTGGAATCAATTGTGCTTTTATTAGCAGGAATTGTGCGGTCCCTGAATGGGCTTCGAGGTAAAAGTAATGGGAGCAAGGACAGTGTGGACCAGAAAAAAGAGAAGAAAAGAAACTAAATTTGAATTTTTTTCCAACTCCAAAAACCTTTATTGCTAGTTAGTGGATTTAGTGTGAACTTGGAAATTAGTGTTAAGTAAATTTTCTATGTGGTACTAAATGTGAATTCCATCAGTGACTGAGTTTAGTTTCGAAAGAGATGAGGAATGCCCTGAATTTTCTGGTAGCATAGAGTAGCATTGCACAGGAGGCTTCTAGGAAATGTACCAAATGGGAATATTTGTGCAAGAAAGTTACAGTTGAAATACAGTCACGCAGCTGGTGCTGTGACTCAGTTCACCAACAGATGAACCCTTTGCCACAAGCCTGCGCTTTACCCAGCTTACAGGAGTCAGTGAGCAGCTGCACACTCTGCTATTTCTGGAGTTTTCACATGCCATCTATGTCTTTTGTGGCAAGTTGGAAGAGCAGTTTATCCTACAAGTCCTCAATAGCTCCTTAATGAAAGAATTACACAACTTTACTGATTAGTGAACAGGCTGAGCAGATCTTAGTGATTCCTGCAGCTGCTTCAGCCCCCCCTGTTCCCAACCATGATCTCTAGCATGTGAGTACTGTCTCCCTTGGATGTAGCTACAGAGCTAGTGGGGAAAGACTTGATTCACTGTTTTCGTTTGACAAGTGTGGCTTATAGAAGCTGCAGTAACTAGAGTAAATACATTATTTAGAATTTGTAATAAGTGCATGGGTAACTTTTTAAAGTTCTTGATTTGCCAGCCTCTTGACAAACCTCGTAAGTATTAGTTTAGATACTTTTAAAATTTGAACAAGTATATTCATGTTTGCTAATAGACATGCAAACATCTAATTCCTGTAACATTTTCATATCTGTCTTAAGGATGAGCGAACCAGTTTAGAAAACTAACAGTTGATGTCCAAGTTTCTCTGATTCCTGGCAAGCCATATGCATTTGTTAAAGTTGGTCATGGTTTTTCTGTAACTCTGACAAACTCTACCTGACTGGCTGCTGCCTATAAATTTCATGGATGCTAAGACATCCTCTGCTAGTCCAGGAGCACATATTAGAATGTCAGCCACAATCTAGGAGAGCACTAAAGCTCAGACTTCCCCCTTGATGGAACATCACCAACAGTAAGTAGAGTATTTTCTGGGGAGGGTACAGAGAGTTGGGGGATGGCATAGTCTGTTGGGTAGAGGAAGTTGAAGAGGGTAGGACTTCCAGAAGGGGAAGGATATGCCTGGAGTTGGAAGAGGGTGGCAGAAGAATGCGAAGCACCATAAAGGGCAAAGTAAGAGAAGAGAGACACTCCTCCCCTCCCCCCATACTAGTTGATGAACATTTCAGAACTCATCCAAGCAAACTTCTGAAATTGTTTAGTTTCACCGTTATCAATCGCTACTGAGGTGCAAGCCCCTATTTAAAATGTTTAAGGGTAAGGTGTCATAAGTGCCAAGGTTTCTATGGATACTAATGACTACATTCTGTCCCGAGTTACCCATGTGTAGTACCCATGGACTTAGTGGGAGTTTCATGTGTGTCTGAGGGCAAAATTTAGCTTTACATGTTGTTTAGAAATGTCAAGTTTGTATCCTGTTTCCTGTGTTTTAAAGCACATGCCATCTCGGACTGACTACACATCAGCCTTGATGGGAAGAACTAGACTCTTCAGTCAGTCCTGGTTATTCTATGTTAAGTTTAGTCATATTTACTGTATCTAGCCTGACAGATACATTGGGCACAGTGAATAGGTATTGAACTACATAACAAGCTGCAGAAAATTCACATATGTTGTCTACAATAACATTAATATAAACATTGGGGGAAATCATTCTGGAGTCACTCTGTTGACCACAGTTGAGTTAAAACTGTTCTTTTCAGGTCAGTAGGTTGAACACAAACACACAATAACAACCTACAGTTAACGAAGTTGTTTCTCTTACAGGCTGGGAAGGGGAGAGATTTTTCCTTTTTAAATACTTGGAAGGTGCTCAGATACCACACTAATGGGGGTCATATAAATCCCTGGATGGATAAGTACACCAGGTATTAGTTTTCAATCCATGATGTTTTTTCTCTTTCTTGTTGGTTGGAGCTTGGTGCATAAATAGGATTTGTGAGCATTTTCGGTCGAGGCACTGTCTATGCTTGGAAAGGGGAGGAAGATGCTGATAATGCTTCTTATCTTAGAATTATCTGTATTGAGGAAAAATTGGGAAGAATGATTAGAGATTTTTATTTCATTCTGCCAGCAGTGATCAGAACATCAGTTTGATTGCAATTGGTCAGACCGCTTGTATGCAAGTTCTACATCTGTCTCTCCCCAGAACCACGGCCATAGACAGTCTGGAGCAAAGTTTATTCACACAATCCTATGGAAAAGTAGAAAGTAATAAGTGAAGAAAGTTGGCCCATAGTTACCATTTATTTTTCCAACTCCAACAGATTCCTGATCAATGAAAGCTCTGTTTTGAGTGGTATGAAATTGCTAATATTTCCCCTGTCAAAGCTATGCCTGGTATCATTGGGGATAGCATGGTATCCATATAAAATATGAGTCTGAGGGAAAAGTACTGACAAACTGAAAGGGGCCAATGCTCTCTCCCTCCCTCTTGTAACTATTATAAGGACAATGCTGTTGTAAAGATAGGAACTAATGACGCTGCGGCAGATGCTATTCAAGGAGGCAGAGAGCTTTACAGTATCTGTTCCCTGTGTTCATTTAATTTCAACAAAAACAAATCTCCCACTCAGTTGTGAAGAAGGCTAAAGAATCTGATAGAGACTCAGACAAGGAAGGACAGAGGAAGAAAAATGAGTAACGGTGCTAATGTTGAGCTGCTGCAGAAGATTAGTGGAATTCTCTATTAAACAACTGCGGGCAACTTCCTCCCCACCCTGCAAAAAAAACCTGCCCCACTGACAAATGGAAAATCAAATGCCAGATATGCACAGTTGTATTTGTGCCACTACTAGTCCATCTGCAATATGTGCCACAGGCCAGTTGTTACATTTCAGTTATATACTGGATTAATATATGACAAAGTCAACAGCATAGAAACATTTTGAGAGAGATGAGATAATATCTTTTATTGGACCAACTTTAGTTGGTGAGAGAGACTTAGTTTTGAGCTCCAGAAAGCTCTTCTTCAGAATCATTTTGTGGTTCTCACTGCTCAGTTTTCCTCTCTCCCTTTGTTGGGAGAGAGGCTTCAGGGTCAAAACATCAGGTTTAAAACACCTAGGCATCCTGGAACCCACAGGTTCAGTTCCTCTCAAGGAACTGATTCATCTTTCCAAAGTAGATAAGTTGACTAACGTGCAATTTATTGTGTTTGACCTTCAAAAGAGAGACTTTCTCTATCCCTGTGGATATTTATAGATCTCATGGCAGTAAGGGTCTGTCTGAATGTCCTTAGCTAAAATTTCCCAATGCTCCAGTTTCGTTATATTTTGTTTTTCTGTGTTGGTAGTTTTGTTTGCTTGTCCCATATTCCAGCGTCATGCTATACGTTTATGGATTGTAAAGCACTTTGTGATGAAAGGCAATTTATAAATGTACAACCGGAGCCGGGTATGTAGGATGACCGTGGCTGGCAGCACAGTGTTTTGTTTTTGTTTTTTTGCTCCAGGTCAGGACTCGGCTTTTTTTTTGCTCTGCCGGTGGGCACCCCCATGTGTCCCGATATTTTCTTCCCCTCATCTGGTCACCCTATGGTTACGGTGAATCGGGGCGACAGCTCTGGGCCCTGCGCTTTGGGGGGCCTGGCGGGCTGGTGCAATTGGCCAGCGTGGTCGGTCCCGTAGGTGATGTGTCAGTCCTGGAAGTGATGGATTCGTCACTTCTACCCTGGGCCCTACACCGCCCTAGGGATGGCCCTGTGTACAACAGTACATTTTTCTGCTCCCTGTGTGTCTGAATGCTGCTGTTACTTTCAGAACACTCCCATAGGGCAAAGGAGAAGGGAATATACAGGAGGGATAAAAGATGAAGAATGAGAATCACAAGAGTTTTAGTTAAGCAATAGACTTATTACACTCGAGAAAAAACAAACAATGGAAACAATATTAAAAGTAGTTTACAAAGTGAGTATGTGGTCCCATGTCATAGATCTTGCTTTGCAGGATATTCAGATTGGAGCAAATAACAGAACCACAAGTCCTTCCTGCTAGTTAAGGTAATTTAGAAATGGTAACATAATAAAGTCATAGGGAATATTTTTATTTTTAATAGAACAAGTTGTCCTTGGAACTTACTTCCAGGAATTTGTTTGATACGGTCTCTGATATTGGCGTTTCCTTATTCACAGTTTTAATGGCCATATGAACCTAGTTTCTGATACATTAATCTGCTGTATTGTAAGGGGAGAAATATAATGACCTTGAGGTCTAGGATGAATGAGGTCTAGGTTCCATTTAAGGCATTGGAAGCTTTACTATTGCCTTCAATGGGACCAGCATTTTACCCCTAAATTCTAGCCGTAACTCCTTCAACGACTTGAAACAAAAACATCTTCTTAAACATTTTCCTCCTTGACGTTTGAATCCTTCAATTCCTGGAGGATTGCTCTTTCATTCGTTCCTCTAAGTCATTGCTTAGTTTTAGTGTCAGAGACACTTCATTGTCCTTGACCTTTTTTTCCCTTTTTCAATTCTTCAATCAATACCATTTTTGTAATACTGTGTCCTAAATTTTGCCCAGTACTCCAAGATTTGGTCTCTGTAGCCCTTTCTACAGTGGTATAATGTTCTCTTATTAAATGATTTCTATGGCAACATCCTAGTGTTCTGTTTGCTTTCATAGCAACTGCTAGACATTAAGTTCTATTCATTTCTTACCCCAGATCGGTTTCCTGGTTTTCTGTCCTGTAATTTATGACTATTTAGAGCTTTAGTACTCATTACATTGCCCAGTGACCCCTGGCAACCCCCTCCCCCCACTACTTTCTGGCTTGGTGGTTGTTGCAGCAACTCACAGTGTGTTACACTTCACATGACAAGGTGAATGACAGGTCTCCAGCCCAATCAAAAAGCCTAGTCCTGTTTCCAGCATATGACACTACATATCAAGATAGCACTGGAGTGGCCATGCTGTGTAATGTCATGCAGTAAAAGCTGTTTCACAAAAGGAAAAAAGTAAAGCCTGAAGCAGCCCAATCACGAGGGAAGAACAAATACAGATGAAGTAGCATGTTTATTGCCACAAAATTAACCGCTGAATAGAGCTGAAGAGAGATGAGATCTATATTGCATCTAGGTGTTGTTAATGAGAGTGAAAAGTGATTGTCTGTTTTTGATAACAAGGGTTTTGGAACTCATTTTCTCTGTCTACAAAATTTGCCAAAATTAAACTGGTGGGAAACCAGAGAACTTCAGTGAAGCTGTCCCCCTATGGCATTTTGGGATCCTGGTCCTCTTTAAGAAGAGAAGTTGCCCTGTCAACTCTATTTGGAAAATATGCAATGTAGGGGGCACACAGTGATTCTAGTCCCTGTCAGCCATAGAAATGCCTTGCTATTATCTTGGATCCCATATTCATATTAATTGTATTGATGCTCAGTAAGTCCAGGCATCTGAGGTGTTCAGATAACTTGGTGATGGGTATGATTGAACTGCATAAAAAGATACAGTACAACTTGGTGAGAGTATGTTAAGCAAAATATACTGAATCTCTTTGTTTGGAATAGCTCTGTATTTTTTTCTTTTGATATGAACTCTGTGGGAATACCCATTGTAAGTCACATGCATAAATGTTTGCAAAATCAGGCCCTTGCACTCCAGTATAAAAAAGGAACTAAAATAGAGTGGTAACTGTGCAGCTTTTCCCATCATGTTGATTTTGAATGTATATGAATTACATGTTTTCTTTGTTTTAATACTTCTGTTAGCTCTTGGTAAAAAATAAATTAGAATGTGTTTCTGCTGAAAATATCACTGTATTTTCTTCTCCACTCCATCCTTTGACCAAAGTGAGGTTTTCATTTAAACTGTTCAAGAGGGGGAAAATGGGGAGAGGTGGGAAGGGAAAAGGGAGGCAGGTACATTTCTAGTTTCCTTTTTGATTGTTTAACTCACCCCCTCCCTTTCTCTTGTTTTCCCCCTATTCTTCCATTAATATTCATTGTGTACATTTGTCCAATTTTCTTGAACGTAGAGATTGACATTAATTTGCTCCTCTAGATTCTCACTTTATCTTGACATTGTTTTTAGACATGTCAAAGTCTAATATATATATATATATTAGACTTTGACATGTCTAAAAACAAACTAAAGACTATCTATCTAAAACAAATACATACCTATCTTTTGTTCCTGAACTTCTTTCATAAAGCAAGGTTGTAACTTCCAAAACCACCCCAGCATCCTGTCATAGATTAAAAGAACCAAATGTTTTATTTCCCTCTTGGCTAAATGTGTTCCCCCAAAAATTCTTTCTGCCAGTTAGCTTCCTCTAACAGAACTCCTGCTGGTCAGTTCTTGTATCTTGCTATGGCAGCTGTGAACATATATACAACTGATTGAGCGATATACATCTGACTGGAGCATGCCCGCTAATTGGTTTGAGAACTAGATATAGACAATGCTGTCTTATAGCCGCTTGTGCAGATAGGCCCAGTGGTAGGGTTAATTCTGCTTGACAGCACATCAGCCGCATCTTGAGAATAATTACCCAACTTAAGTTTTCCCACAGCTGAACTGAGAGCTTCAAAGGCTTCTGAATTTACAACTATTATTAACCTATATCTGAAACATAATGTTCCCACAAGGGCTAGACTTTTTCTCCTTCTTATTAAATGTACAGGTTATCAGGTTCATTTGCTATGTGCTAAGCTCTTAGAGGACAATACTCCTTGTTAGAGAGTGAAAATCTGTAGTACGCAAGAAGGAGGATAATTGTGCATCTAGCACACATCATTATCTTTGCTAAGACATCAAAATCAGTTCAACTTGTGTTTAAAGAGAACAGAGCTATTTTTTTCTATTTGCAGAGTGAGGAAATTAAAGACACACACAAAACCCTCATAAGATGTTGCCCAACTACTGATCATTGTATACAATACATATGATATTAATGAAAAGTATCTGGTTCAAAAATAGATTAGAAACGTTCATGAATATATGGAATCCTGTTAATTACTTTTTGAAAACTAAAATGAATGAGAACAATATGTATTTCATAACTACAAGTATGTGCTGTAATACATAGTTACATAACTTAATCCTGGTTTTATATTTATATCCTGTGTTTGGTTTCCCTTGTGTGTTTTTTCTTTCTTTTAAAATTTCTCTTCTTTTTAACTGTACATTGTGCAAATCCAATAAAAGTATTAAACATGAAAAGCAGCATTTGGGATTAAAATCAATTTGCATGCATGAATTATTAAAACACAGAGGTATGCCTACTTCTTAAAACAGTAGTTTTTTTTCCTCTTGTCAACTAGTTTCCAAGATTAAAAGCAGTTCTTATAATGTAAGTTCTTTCTGTTTCCCTTTGCAGGTCAGAAACAAAGTTTGACTCCAATTCAGGTATGTTTAGATTTACAATGTCATGCTGAATACACTGTATTCATGTTCTACTCATCAGACTAATTTATCAGTTCATCTTCAATTTTAATGAGACTGAGGCAGGCCAATCTTGAAAAGGATCTGAGTTTTCTCACCACCTAAGAATAGCACTGTTATTGCTGATGCCTTTAATTCATTCTCTTCATTGGTTCATATCTTTTTACTTTCTTCTTTTTACCTTGAGATGATCACCAGGAAGCCATTGTTTTGCCGTAAGTTTTAACTGATCCATCTTTTAAAAAAAATCATAATAATAAAAAGTAAAGCAAATAGAGGAGAGGTAGAACTTGTTAATTATCATTACCTTTTCAAAATGAATATTTTTCTTCGTTGTGGACAAAGACATTTTATGGGAATTTGAATTCTGTGCAGCCTGTATGTCAAGAAGCAAGTGATTTGTCATGAAATTTTCATGACAGATGCATGTACACAATGCATGCCAGACCAGTCTGCAGACTTCTTTCCAGTAGGTTTACCAAAAGGCAATATCTCTCAACTTACCTTTTTAAAGAATTTTAATGTGTTACAGGGGAAAAAAGCGAAGGTCAGTATAACGGATTAATGTGTATCTAACCAGACAAAACACACAAAGCAGCAAACAGAACTGTTTTCTCCAAATGAGGATGGTGAAAGCAGACTGCCACTTGTTAAGCTACTTATACCCGGGTTTTTGTTGAAGTTATAAAATAGTATGCCCTTAAATTGTAAAATAATTTCTTACACTGAGAGCAGCTGAGATGTCTATTATATGAAACAGTCGCTCAAAAATACATATCTTAGTTAAGAGGGAAAATTTTATTTTAAATAGAAAAACAATATTAATATAAGTTCAGAGCAGTCTTGTAATTAAGTTAATGTTACCCCATAAATTTATTTAATGCAGGGTTTTAAATTGTTATACTTCTGAAAATTCTACAATGTTAGTGACCTAGAAGTCTCTCGGAAATGACATACACCTCTACCTCGCTATAACGCTGTCCTCGGGAGCCAAAAATTTTTACTGCGTTATAGGTGAAACCACGTTATATTGAACTTGCTTTGATCCACTGGAGTGCGCAGCCCCGCCCCCCCTCCCCGAGCACTGCTTTACTGCGTTATATTTGAATTCGTGTCATATCAGGTCGTGTTATATCGAGGTAGCGGTGTATTTCCTTTCTTCCCATTTACAGCAGTGATCTCAATTTGAATTTTGAGGTACCTGTACTATTCTTCCCTTTTTTTTACACTGGACTGTATCTTTGCAGCAGCCAGTATAGGGTGTGAAATCTGCAGAGTGAAGGACTTACAAGACCCAATTCATGATACGTATATAATTGAGTGATATTGTTGTGGTTTTAATTGTTGTGTTTGGGGTTCCTAGTTGCAGGTATTGCTCAAGTAAGGTAAATGCTTATTTTGATGCCCATGACTTGTGAATATGTAATGGAAGGGCAAGGTAGTTTTAAATGTTTTCTGATATATTTTTTATAAAACTACTCTAAAGATGGCATGGAACAGAACTACCAACTGTTGCTCTTCCTTGTTGCCTAATTGGAATGAAAATGCTCTTTAAAGAATTCCCCTTTGCAGTGAATATGTTTAAAGTGTGAACAAGAACTCTAGTATTCTGTATGGTTTTCTTTTTCCTCTCCTGATGGGCAATATTTGCCAGGCTTTTTCTTTAGAGTGACTACACTGGGAATAGAAAGAGGGTAGAGGCATAGAAAGGTTAGTGGATACTGAGGCCACCTCGTAGTCATGCCAGAGAGCTGCTTTGAACATTCTGTCAGTCACCATACTTGGGAAATCCCCTATCTCTGGTATGAATGTGTCTTTAACATGGACAGATATGGTAGCACCCACCTTTAACACCGTGATGCATGTGGCTTCATCCTTCTGATGAAAAGTTGTGTAAAATTGGTATGTTGCTGGTCAGTGATGGAGAATCCACCATGACCCTTGGTAAATTGTTCCAATGGTTAATTATTCTCCCTGTTAAAAATTTACACCTTATTTCCAGTCTGAATTTGTCGAGCTTCAACTTCCAGGCATTGGATCGTGTTATACCTTTCTCTGCTAGATTGAAGAGCCCATTATTAAATATTTGTTTCCTAGGTAGGTATTTATAGACTAATCAAGTCATCCATTAACCTTCTGTTTGTTAGACTCAAGGAGCTCAATCTATTTAGTTTATCACTATAAGGCAGGTTTTCTGATCCTTTAATCATTCTTGTGGCTCTTCTTTGAGCTCTCTCTGATTTATTAACATCCTTTACCAACATGCAGGATGTATGAATTGTAGGAATATTGCTCTGGCTGCCCTGTTCCATCTGTCTTTCTGCACATCTCCATTTCAAAACAGAAAGCTGTACAGCTAGGACTTTGTTATTTCCAAATACTCCATGTATAGACAATGTTATGATGGCAAAATAATGCCTTGTTCCTTTTCAGCTTTGAAAATGGATTAAGCTTTTATTCCAGAATAAGAATGTTCATGCATCGAGTTATTCAGGAATAGCTATTGCACTTTATAAATTCACACCTACCTTAATCCGAATTAACTTTCAAGGGTAGACAAGCCCTTAGTGGTCACTCTCTGTATGTATTTGGTGGGACGGGAAGAATGGAAACTATTCTTGAAGCACAAAAATCTGCTCTAGGGCAAGAGGGGGAGAATTTCCTTCTGTTTCTTTTCTAGCAACATGTGTGAAAATATTGAAAAATAAAAAAAGACATGACTATTTTTTTTTCTGAAGCTGGCACAAAGTCTGGAATGTAGCTTTTAAAAAAAAGTCTAATAGATTCACTATAAATTCAGACTTTGGAAACACTGTACAACACTGAAATATTAGGCAGACATTGTCAAAGGAAGATTAATTTGAACTTGAACATTTAACTTAAAAGTGTGCTGGAAAATTCCTGTATGGATAATCAGTATTTATCATGTAAATAGCTAGAACATCTGTACAGGGGACATAGTTTTCATCCTCATGACTAAAAATTTTGCCTGAGAAACTTTTTTGCACACTAATTTTGTATCTTTATCAAGGGAAAAATTTTGCCTCAAAAATATGAAATTAGCTTCATGCCATAAATGTTCTTAGGTGTCAAAATGACTCTGGTTTACTTTTATATCATGGTATTATGGATTTAAATAATTAAAAAAAAACCCAAAATATATTAAAGCAAAAAATCTATTGTAAGAAATACTTTAAAAATATAGTATTTGTCCTACTGTTCTCTCAAAATTTGCCATTCGTCATAGTAACCCATGAAAAACAAAGCCTGAGAATATGTCCTTAGCATTTTGTAGGGTATCATTTAGATTATATTATTCTATTATTATTATTTATTTATTATTAATTCATAATAAATTGTATAGAGTCCCCATTGTGGTTGGTTGGAAATTAAGGTGGCATTTTGGAACAAAATTCAACAGGTTCATATTCTCTTGTTGTAGATCGATATCATGCTGCTGACAGTAAATTAGATCGGATTAATGTTGTGTAGACTTGTAGTGGTATATCTGACACGGAAGGATTTTAAATTAAGGGAAATGTCAATCTTGGTAATAAAATAATAATACTTAATATTTATATAACATTCTTAATCTGTAGATCTCAAAGCAGATAGCTAAGTATCGTTATCCCTATTTTACTAATGGGGAACCAGAGTCACAGCTAGGTGGAGTAAGTTGCCAGTGTTACACAGTGTGAGAATCACAGAGTCAGAATAAATTGCAAGTCTCCTTACTCCCTGTTTGTGGCCTTATCTGTTGAACTATGCTGCATTTTATAAACAGTGTTGCTGACAAACAGCCACGTCATTGTGAACTCAAATTTGTTCTGCTCAAGAGAAAAACGTCATTTTATGTTGGCAGATACTTACAGATGACCTAGACTGTGTAGGGAGTTGTATTATTATTAGCAGGGCTGGCTCCAGGCACCCAAGCACATGCTTGGGGTGGCACCTGGTAAGGGGCGGCGGTGGGAGCGCGGCGCGGCATTCTGCGGGGGTGGGGGGCGCTCCGGCGGCGCGGCGCGGTGTGGCGCGGCACTGAGGGGGTGGGCTCTGGTTGCGCGGGGCGGCGCGGGGCTCGGCGCTCGGGGGGGTTCTGGCGTGCGGCGCTTGGTGGAGGTGCGGCGCTGGAGGGGGTTTGGGCGGCGGGGGGGGGGGGGGGGGGGGGGGGGCGGTGGGCGGGGGGGGGGGGGGGGGCGGCGGGCGGGGGGGGGGGCTTGGTGGCGGCGCTTTTTTTTGCTGCTTGGGGCAGCAAAAAATGCTAGAGCCAGCCCTGATTATTAGGGTAGTGTTCAGATATCCTGATCATGGCCAGCGACCCATTGCACTAGGTACCCATTGCACAAACATATAAGTAGTCTGTCTCCCCAAGAGCTTACAAATTGTCTAGTGCTCTAAACTTAAGGAAATGCCACAATACAACTGGGAATTTCATTTTTCTTGATGAACTGGCCAATCCTTAACCACTTCATTCTGCTTGTGGCGTTTTTACCCACCTGGTTCTCCTTTGTCCCTGAGCACAAGTGAGCAGAAAGCAGGCAACCTTCCTCGATGAGAACTCATAGGTGATTAGGGGGCCGGCTGAACTGAGTGGGAGTAAAAGGCAGAAGTGCATTCATGTGTTTGAAGGAGGGGCCAATCGTTTCTTCACTTAGGGCATCAGACACCATTGCTTTACAATGAGTCTATTGCATATAAATTGGATTGTGAGTGAACAGGTGATTAACGGAAAAGAAAGACAGGAATGCATGTCTGCTGGTATATGGGGAGTTTTAATGTGCTGTATGGAATTGATTGTAAAATATAAGAATTGTGTACATGGTCCTTTTTCACTCTGGATAATGTATATATTTCAGGTGATTGCCCACACTTTGTTGGTAATAGTAAAGTACCCAAAAAACAACCCTAGTGTGATGGTATCACTGAAGAGAACTTCTCTTGTAGAACCTTTAGCTACCACTTAGTTGTTCCTCTGGTTGTTTTTCTGTTGATTTTTCTTTTTCCCCCCATCAGGGAACTTGCCTCCCCCATATGTTCCCCTGGAACTGCAACTCAGAATTCAAGTGTCACATTAGCAGGAACTTCCCTAATTTAATTACAAAAGAGGCGGAAGTGCTGACGCAAAACGTCAGTGAGCACTTGCATCTCTTGTTCATGTAACCCTTCTGCCACGTGTCATTGGCAGCAACAAGGGCTGGGTTCAAATGATAAAACTAACAAACACCACCTGCTAGAGCCCCCACCCAGAAACCTGAGAAAAATGCTAGAGCTTCTCTGGACACCCTTAACTGGCAATACATCCCCACTTACAAGCACGGAGTTTGTATATAAATCAAGGATTTAAGGGGACATGGCATTAACTTGGGAAAATGCAGCTATAACCTATATAAACACTAATAATAAAGTAAAACACCCAGCTCACGGTATCTCTGGCAGTAGTTCTTTAATTGGATAGACACATCCCCGGAGTCTGGGAGTGCATTCAGGCAGGCCTGTCTCCAGCTTCTAGGGGGAGTGCTGCCTGGTCTGCCTTGAGTCTCCAACACCGAACACATGTATAGCGATTTCAGCTTTACAGGAGGCCTACAATGGAGTTCGCTCAGGGCTGTTGCTGCCTTCTGCAGCTTCAGCAAAGAGCCACCTTGGTTTCTCTTGCCACAAATCCATCTCTGTGCCTGTTGACTCTCACTGTGGAGTCACCTCTGTGTCATCTCTTTGCAAAGTCTTCAGGGTGGGACATTGCATGTAGGACCATATAGCAGAGTCCCTGCCACAATGTAGGAGCACCTTATCCCTCCTTCTTTCTCTGTTCATTCCCACCACCCTACCAGTTCAGAATTTGTGCACAGTTCTGTTCATTCTTCAAGGTGTCTTTGGAAGATTTCTGGGTAAAAAGCTTATGCAAATGAGCTATCTCTGTAGCCGTACTCCCCCTGTTCACCAGCAGATGTTGACAGAGAGCTCTTCTCCTATGGAACTTCTGTCTGGAGTCCTGAGTAAACAGCTTCAGAAACAGCTTTTGGCCACTCTTTCCCCTGTTCACCAACTTCTGAATTTATGTTGGGGAAACTGCGGTAGGTTTGGACCACAGGGCTTATGTTCAGGGATTGAGCTTTGAAAGGAAACTTTACAAAATTTAGAAGATGCAGTATGTCACTGCTCAGGGACACTGTGTAAGACACAGATGATAGTGAAGGTGAAAGAAGGGGGTAATGGGGAAAAAAGGAAGGAATTAAAAAAAGTGTATAACTTCATTTGTACTCCAGTGGTATAATGTCAAGTAAACATTTTCCTCACTCAGACCAGAGAATGGATGAAGTTAAGAATGTGGAAACCTTGTAAAATGAGAAAAGTACAAATGCTGTGCATCTGAAACAGACATTTGCAGCAGTTAAATACACAAATGCACGCAAGGATGCACATTGTGTTGCATTTAATTTTGTTGCATTTGCTGATGCAAGTTAACCTGACTTGATATGATATTTGTTCCTCTAAAAATGAAAGTGCTTCTCTTGAGCAAGTGCAACATCTTCAGAGACAATTTCTCTCGTGTCTCACTTCTTTATTTATGTATCTGTTTAGAAATGCAAAATATACAGTGCCTTTATTTATCTGTCACTCCCTTGACAGTTATTTTGAAAAACAATCCCTTTAAAGTCTGCAGCTAACCTACAACAGTCACCAACAAAACTCATCCTCCAACTAAAGCATGTCCCAAGCGAAAACCAACCATCAGTCTTCATTGGACCCTTCCTCCCCCAAAAGCCTAAGATTCAAATATGAACCAAACAATCAAACATTTTATCAATGCCTACTAAAAATTTTTTAGGAATGTTTAATAGATTTAGACCTCATTTAAAGACAGGAAAGGGATCCTCTGGAGGGTATAGTAAACTCAGATTAATATCTATAATATACTGAGGAATGCTCATGAACCAGGACAAAACATTTTGACACATCTAATTCATAAAGGAATGAAGAGCTAAATATTGCCCTGACTTGTGATAACTAAAATTGATCAGCAGCCTGGTCTATTTTCTTGTTGCTACATAGGAGTAGAAAAGTTGGTCAGATCGTTCAACATACAGTGCAGTATCTGGATTTATGGTAGCTCCTTAGGGCTTGTCTATACTATAAAGTTAAGTCGACTTGATCTAATTCGACCTTAAGCCTCCAAATTAAGTCGATTGTGCGTGGCCACACCATTGTCTCGATAGAATGTGTCCTCACTAGCAGAGCCTGTATCGATGCACAAAGCAGTGCATCATGGGTAGCTATCCCAAAGTGCAACTTGCCACAGTGTGTTTTGGGAAGTTTGTGCAATGCCTCATGGGACCAAAACATTGTTGCAGGGGAGAATGGGAACATTGCGTCAGCATCCCATGATGCATTGTCCTCCCGCACTCATATCAATGGCAAACAACCCAGTGGTTTTTGCGCTTAAATCGGCCGTGCGTATGCCATAACCCCAGAAGCATGGAGCCTACTCAGTTGTGCACTCTTGCTGTGAGCATCTCAAACACCTCATGCCTTCTCCTGCAGTATTTCCAGAGCTGAAGTAGGGTCTGCTGTACATCTCATCCTGCGCCGCACACTCATGCTCTCAGCTCTGTCAGCTGTCCCACAGGCGTTCATTATCTCGGTGAACATGTCCTCAGGTGTTCTCTTTCTAATCCCCTTCTAATCGGTGAAAGTCTGCTTTTTGGTGTTGGTGACACGCCGAAGGACACATTTACAGCTGTCCGTCATGAGGAAAAAAGAAAGGGACCATGCATAAAATGTTTCCATAGCAAGGCCATTTTCATTAAAAAAAAAAAAAAAAAAAAACTTATTACATTAGGTGCAAGCCATAACATAATCAGAATCTGTAACCATTCACTGTGCCATTTTGCTGTTCCAGCGATGGTGAGTAGCACTCCCATGGGAGAATGAATTTTTAACGAAGTTTATGGCAGGCGCATGTCAGGAGCAGAGGTAGCTAGTCAAACAATTGCCCCTCCCCATAGCACCACGGGGGGAGGAGGGAATGTTTTCACTGCCAAATTACAGAATCTCACATGTGGGGCCCCAGTCCCCTATCAGCTGCTTAAACTACTTGCCGACCCATGCCGAGCACAGTAAAGGCACATTAGCGGCCATGTGGTTTGATGATCTGGAATGGGGGGGGGGGGGGGGGGGGGGTCTACATGCTCTTTTTTTTTTTTTTTTTTTTTTTTTCCTTTTCCTTGTAAGAGCACTTTTAATGAGAACTTCCCCCATTTCCCCTAGGCAACCCTATGTGATATCAGTCTTCTGAGGGTAACAGAGGCGGAAAGGAAGGAGATGCTGCAAGCATCTGGGTATAGGTCCTTATGCTGGTATGCCGTGTACCACAATGATGACAGCAGAATTAATTCAGGAGTTGTGTGGAAAAGTGTCCTACCCTGGTGGAAGAAATAAGACTGCCCGCCCAGAAACCTGCAAAGGATTGCAGAGTACCTCCATGAAAGTTTCCTAGAGATATCCATGGAGGAATCCCAGGCTACCCCAGTCCACATAAACAGTCTTTTCCGGGGGCACCCTCTGCATAGCTGGAGCAGCCTCTTGTAAACAGAGAACTACAGCACCTCGCTTTTTCTTCACAGTAAACATGCAATACCACCGAATGTGTGTGCCTGCCAAAGTTTAACTGGATTTTGATTGTAACTGTATACTCACCAGAGGTGCCTTCCTCGGCATCATGGTCGGCTACTGTGATGTCCTGTGACCAACGGGGCTCCAGGGTTAAAATATTTCCTGGCTCTCGGGGAGAATGGAGCCACTGCTCGTCTGTCTCCCATTCTCGTCTTCCTCATCCACCATATCGTCCTCCCTGTTGTCCCTAGACTCAGACACCTGTGAGGTGTCTACATTACTTGTGGGGGTGCTGGTAGGGTCACCACCCGAGAATCGCATGCAGCTCGTTGTAGAATCGGCATGTGTGGGGTTCAGCACCAGAATGACTGTTCGCCTCCCTTGCCTTCTGGTATGCTTGGCGAAGTTTTTATTTTCACACAACACTGCTGTGTGTCCCTTATGTAGCCCTTCTCCCCCATTACACAAGCGATCTTTGCATAGATGTCAGAATTTCTTCTGCTGGATCAGAGGTCTGCCTGCAGAGACTCTTCTCTCCACACAGCAATGAGATCCACCACCTCCTGTGCAGACCAGACTGGAGCGTGTTTGGGGCATGTAGTCTTCATGATCAGCTGTGTTCAAGCTGGCATGCTCCCAATGCTTATCAAACAGGAAATGGGAAATCAAAAATTCCTGGGGCTTTAGCAGGGGAGGGGCTGTTTTCTGTGTACCTGACTGCTGTGCAGCAGAGTTGAGAATGATCTCCAGAGTGGTCACAGATGAGCATTGTGGGATACCATCTGGAGGCCAATTAAGTCTAATTACACAACTCTGCATCTGCACTACCTCACAGTCGACCCATGAAAATTGAATTAAGCACTGCGCCTCTTGCAGACGTGGATTACAGAAATCGACATTAGAGGTGACTCTGGTTGGCGTAAAGGACCCGGTAGTGTAGCCACATACATTAATCTGATATCACATAGTATGACTTAAGACAGCTTCCTTCGACCTAATTCTGTAGTGTAGACCAGACCTTAGTCTTTTAGCACAGGCTTTCAGACCTTCTCATTTGTTTAGAATTTTTAAAGAGGTAAATTAGCTGCATTAGAAAGCTCCATTTCTCTCCAGGTTCATTCTGTTGTTGGGTCTGCCATTACAGGAAGTCTCTGAGTTTACCATCTTTATTCTGCTCATACTATTCTGTGACGGGTTGGTCATAGAGACCCCTTTGGGACTGTCACCTGATGTGCTGAGACTACTCTGAGCCCATTTTCTTTACCAGTTTGGGCCTCCAGAACCCTGCCTTGTTGAGCCAGACATGCCAGTCTGCTCCAACACAGACCCAGGGTCTGAACCACGTGCCCCAACACTGCAGACTTAACTGAAAACCACTTAGCAGGTTACCTTATCTCCAGCCCCCAGACACCCAGCTCCCAATGAGATCCAAACCCCAAATAAATCTGTTTTACTCTGTATAAAGCTTATACAGGGTAAACTCATAAATTGTCCACCCTCTATAACACTGATAGAGAGAGATGCACAGCTGTTTACTCCCCCAGGTGTTATTTACTTACTCTGGGTCAATTAATAAGCAAAAGTGATTTTATTAAATATAAAAAGTAGGATTTAAGTGGTTCCAAGTAATAACAGACAGAACAAAGTAAGTTACCAAGCAAAATAAAACAAAACACGCAAGTCTAAGCCCAATACATTAAGAAACTGATTACAGATGAAATCTCATCCCTAGAGATGTTCCAATCAGCTTCTTTCACAGACTGGACTCCTTCCTAATCTGGGTACAGCAATCACTTACACCCCCACAGTTACTGTTCTTTGTTCCAGTTTCTTTCAGGCATCTCTTGGGGGTGGTGAGGCCATCTCTTGAGCCAGCTGAAGACAAAATGGAGAGCTTTCCAGGGCATTTTATATTCTCTCTCTTGTGGGCGGAAACTCCTTTGTTCTTCTGTGCAAAGTCACAACAACTAGATGGAGTTTGTAGCCACCTAGGCAAGTCACAGGTCCATAAATGATTCAGCTTTTTGCAGGCCGACGCCATTGTTTACATGTTAGTTTGAATGTTCCCAGGAAATCTCAGATGTGGATTGGCGTCTCCCAAAGTCCATTATCAGTTAAGTGTTTCTTGATTGGGCACTTCCTGAGAATAGTCCTTTCTCAAGAAGCTGACCAAATGCTTCACTGAGGCTACTTAGAATCAAACACATTGAGATACAAATACATTGCCAATATTCATAACTTCAAATACAGAAATGATACACACATACAGACAGCATAATCATAACCAGCAAACTACAACCTTTCCATAGACACCCCACTTGGCCTCCTCTGTACAAGACCTGGTGCAACCAGAGGACCCTGGTTGCAACAATGATCTATATGGTCACAATTCATGTCAATAAAGTCACATATTTATAATGGACCTTGGCTAGGTATACTATTGCCTGCTACCACTTGCATTCCTCTTCTTGGCTTTCTTAGTGTTTATAATAGGATACCTATCAACTGGCATCAGCTAGAACCTTGGATATAGGATCTAGAGTACAGCAGCCTTGAACGGATTTATGACCTTATTGCAATTATCTACACCAATATGGAGTGATCTCTTTTGTATTTTATCTAATGTGGATAAATAACGCTACTCTGGATCAGTGTTCCCTCTAATTTTTCCCACTCATGTGAGGAATGAATTTTGTTATGTGCACCAATATGGAGGTGATGTGTGACAAATCACCTCCATATTGGTGCAAATAAAAAAATTAATGGGGGGGGCGAGGGGTTCGGAGTGTGGGAGGGGACTCAGGGCTAAGGCAGAGTGTTGGAGTGTGGGGGGGTGAGGGCTCTGGGATGGGGCTGGTGATGAGGGGTTCAGGGCGCAAGAGTGGGTTCAGGGCTAGGGCAGAGGGTTGGTGTTGGGGGGAGGTGTTTGAGGGCTTCAGCTGGGGGTGCAGGCTCTGGGGTGGGGCCAGGGATGAGGAGCTCAGGGCTGGGGTAGAGGGTTGGGTTGTGGGGGGTAAGCGCTCCAGCTGGGGGTGTGCAGGCAGGCTCAGGGCTAGAGGTCTCCCCCCCCAGCCCTCCCCTCGCCACTAGCAGTGAGCTCTGGGGAGGGGCCCTGCTCTCCCCCTGCTGGCAGCAGCGAGTTCCAGGGTTGGGGCCTATGGCAGCCGTGCACGCCCCAACTAAATTGCTCCTGTCCCCAGTCCCCGCCCACCCCCTACCTCTCTTCTCTCCAGACTGCTGCTGCGCAGCCCTGTATAACCTGCTGTGCGGCCGCGCATCTTAGAGGGAATTTAGCTCTGGATTATATTCTCAAAGTCTCAAGACATTCCCTTCTTTCTGCCCATCGCATGTGTTTAGTAGTCTAACTCCAAAGTTACCAAGGATCTCACCATCTCAATGAACTAGAAAACTCACTGCATTAGCCGCTTTTGTTCTAAGCAATTAGAAAGCACTTTGTTTTGGCATTTAAAAAATCTGTGTGTATTAAAGGGTTTTGCTCGAGGAGCTAAAAATTTAATGTCAGCAAGGATTATTCATTATTTTACTCTCTTCCACTTATTTCAAAAATCACTCCTCCTTCTACAAATCACCTGTCTTACTCAGAGACAGTAGCTTTCAGATATATTTAAGTTGGTCTTGTAATGGAAATATTTCAAGATATAGCTTTTCCAATGTAATAGTTAATGTAAGCAAATCCATCAACTGTATCTGGAAGAATTTGTACTGTTCTAGCTAATTATTGGAGGCCCCCTTCTTTCCTTTTTAAATTTTTTTGTTCATTTTACACAAATAAAAAAGGTTGCCATTAGAAACAGTTTGGTAGGTAAATGTTGGTTTAGAAGAGGTGAACTAAATCCACGCAGACACACACACACACACACAAACACATAAGTTATGAGTTTCTGTGACACGTGGACTTGGAGATCAGGGTGCTCAATTAGATTACAATATAAACTGCAAAATGTAGATTGGCTCAGGGTTTTGCTTTTTTTTTTTGTCAGAAATGTAATTAAATTCAGATAGCTTGGCCTGTGAGGAAATTACTTTGTCAGACATTAAGTTGCTCTTTCAAGTAAGCATCATTCATCAGCATAACATCTTGAGTGCTGTATTTCTTAAAAACAGAAAAAGCTGTGATAGACTGCTTGGGACTGAAACTCATTGTGCAATTTTATATTGAGTGAAGCACCCTAAATATTCTGCAAAAGCTGGTCTTGCTGCAGTCTTGTTCAGTGAGCAAATCAGAAGAGACTTTTGCTTATGCTCCTGAAATATTGTGTATTTAACAATATTGTTGAGTACAGAAACGTTTTATTTCTTGCTTTACTAGTGAGAATGAGTCTGGTTGTCTCATCCTGGTGCCTACAGCGTGAATACATTATCTAAGCTTGGCACAGTTCAGTTTATTTAGCAAGAAAAGCCTCAAGAATGGAATATGCTCAAGAGAAGCCTCAGGAATGGGATAGGTGCAGTGGCCAAGTTGTATGAATAGGCTTTCAGAACACCCACCTACATAGCTCAAGTCAGTATTATTAATCCATCACTTTCTTCAGTACTATACTCACTAAAAATTCAAAATGGGAAGTACAATAAAATTGCCATTCTGTTTGTTTTATTTGGAAACCGAACTATGGTTCTTCGAGTAGTGTCCCTAGGGGCACTCCACTGTAGGTTTGCCTCCGTCCCTGTGCTGTTGATCAGAGAACTTTTGATGTCTGTTCGGCCTGCACATGCGCTGTCCCCTCCTCGTGCCCCACCACAAGGCTAACCAGCGCACAGGGGTGATGCCCCCTCCGTTCCTTCTCAACCACCCCTGGCTAGGGATAGAGCCATTAGCAGTCCATTTGTGGACTTATCTCTTTCTGACTCTCTCTCCTTTAGCATTTCAATAGCTAATTATTCCCCATTTTCTCTTAGTTGTAATTTTTTTTTTTTTTGGAGGAAAGAATAAAGACTGTGTTCCCCTTTGTCTGGCCCCCCCCCATGCAGAGCATTCAAGGAGTGCCTCTCATGTAAGGAGGCCCTCCCTGTAGCAGATACAGCAAGAATGTTTATCTGCTGCCTCTGGGAAAGCCACATTCCTCACAAGTGTGGTCTCTGCCAACAACTCAAGCCCAAGTCTTGGAAGGATAGGGAGCTGAGACAAAAAACTTATCCCTACAGAGGCAGCTCTTCAGCCTTCCCTGGATCTGAGCCAGGAGTCACTTGGACAGCACAAATCTTCCCCACAGCCCCTTGACATCTAGGGACTAAGGGTCTAAGAAAACAGCCATGGACCCCTCACTTAAGGCTTCTAAAAAGAGAGCTGTGAGCCCTGAGCCAGCCGAAAAAAGATCGCCGGCACACTCGGTATCATCGGTACTGAGACAGTCCAAACATGATACCTGTAGCTCACAAGGGTCAGGAGCAGCAGGTACCATTGATGCTTCTAAAGACTTTATGGGCATAGGCACTGAGCCAATGGTACCAGTAGATAAGGACAAGGACAAAGAGACCATACCACCACTAAGAAGATGCTTCTGGTATGAGCACCATCAACAGTGAGCCTCTCTGTCTCTGAGCGCTCTTCACAGCCAAGATTCCTGAGGACCACTATTGGCACCGCAAGACTTCCAGCATTCAAGAGAACTGACAGTATCTGATATGCCAGAGTCTCCCTTGTACCGGGGCACTGGTAATGAATCTTCTCTGGATGTGGGAATCTTCACTGGCACCGTATCACACATTCACCCTCTAGTGGTGATTGAGATAGTGAGCCAGAGGAGGTAGTCTCTCACCACTTCTCCCAGGCTCCTTATGGTGCCTACTGTCAACCTGGGGCTCCCCAGTCATACCCTCTGCCTGCTCCTTAGCTGCCATGATATGGCCAGCCATGGACGACACCACCAGGCACTATCCCACCACCCCAGTGGCCCTACTGGGAGTCCCTGGGCAGTATATAGACTTCACACCTCTCAGGCATCCAGCATGAATCACCGTAAGCCCTTGAGACACTCTCCCTCAGCCACTCCTGAATCACAGAGGGAAAGGCACCAGCTAGATACCCCCAGTTCCCAGCACTGTACCTCAGGAATATACTGTCGTGCACTGCTGAAGATGAATAGTGCAAATTTATTAATTGGTTCACCACTTCATCAATGGAAAGTGGACATAGACTATCCTTTTCCAACCTGGGCAGTTTTGCCACACACTTCATACAAACTCACTGGTAAAGATAAACAGTAAAATACATTTGACTACAAAAGAGATTTTAAGTGATTAGAAGTGAGGCAAAAAGTCAGTTAGTTACCAAAATAAAATAAAATACAAGCATGCAGTCTAAACTCTCAACCCTATTAGACTGGGCAACATCTAGCAGTTTCTTACCCCACTGGATATTGCAGTTCGTAGTACACAGATTTCACCCTTGAAATCTGGGCCAGTCTCTTCTGCCAAGTCTCAAGTCTTCAGTGTTTTTGTTGCTTGCAGCATAGATGGGGGCAGGAGAAAAGGCCAAGCATGGGCCTGCTGTGTTCTGTTTTATACCCTCAGTCCCATGTGGTTGGGGAACACACAAGTCCAGGCATGTCTGGGTGGGCATTACTGAGTCTCCAGGCAAGGTTGAGCAATTCTCAGGTGTGGCCTCATGCAGGTGAGTCATTGCTGGACAATAGCTGTTGATGGGTTGTTTGACACCCCGCCCGGGTGTTGGTTACTTTCCTTGCTGTTGCCTCTGGGAGCTAATATCTGGTTGATCCTCCAACTTACAGCATGTTTTAGTGGCAACCATACAACACAATTCTCATAACTTCATATACATATATGGATAGCGACTTTCAGCAGATCATAACCTTTCCCCTGATACCTCACTCTGCCTGCTTTATATGCAAAATCACAATCATATATAAATGAGGAATATGTGGGCTACAGGGCGCTCCCCCAAGGTTCAGAATGTCACAGTAACATCAGACCGATGGGTCCTGGAAATCTGCAATGGGTAGTCCATCCATTTTACCCTCCCCTGCCACCCCAATACCCTTCCCCAGACCTCTTTAGGGACCCTTCTCATGAGAGTTTATTATAACAAGAAATAGATCACACCTCCATCTAGGAGCCATAGAGCCTGTACCTTAGCATCTGTGAGGCAAAGGTTTTTACTCTTTTTATCTTGATACCCAAGAAGAAGGGAGGTTGGAGACCCATACTAGACCTCAGAGCTCTGAACAAATTTGTCAAAGGTCAAAATTCAAGATGGTCGCACTACCAGCGATTATTCCATCTCTGGAATAGGCCCTTGACCTACAGGATGACTTTTTCCACATATTGATTCCAGACTGCTGCACTGGGCAGCACAGTATGGGGAGGAGGTGAGCAGCCCTCAGTGGTGAAAGGACAGGTTAAGGACTATTTAGAAAAGCTGGACGTGCACAAGTCCCTGGGGCAGGATCTAATGCATCCAAGGGTGCTGAGGGAGTTGGCTGATGTGATAGCAGAGCCATTAGCCATTATCTTTGAAAACTCGTGGTGATTGGCAGAGGTCCCAGATGATTGTAGAAAGGAAAATATAGTGCCCATCTTTTAAAAAAAAAAAAAAAAAAAAGGGGGGGGGGGGGGGGAAGAAGGAGAATCTGGGGAACTACAGACCGGTCAGCCTCACCTCAGTCCCTGGAAAAATCGTGGAGCAGGTCCTCAAGGAATCCAGTTTGAAACACTTGGAGGAGAGGAAGGTGATTAGGAAAAGTCAACATGGATTCACCAAGGGCAAGTCATGCCTGACCAACCTGATAGTCTTTATGATGAGATAACTGGCTATATGGATATGGGGAAAGCAGTGGACATGATATATCTTGACTTTAGCAAAACTTTTGATACCGTCTCCCATGGTGTTCTTGCCAGCAAGTTAAAAAATATAGATTGGATGAATGGACTACAAGGTGGATAGAAAGCTGGCTAGATCTTCAGGCTCAACAGGTAGTGATCAAAGGCTCGATGTCTAGATGGTAGCGGGTATCAAGCGGATTGCCCCAGGGGTTTGTCCTGGGGCCGGTTTTGTTCATCTTCATTAATGATCTGGATGACGGCATGGACTGCATCCTCAGCAAGTTCGCGGATGACTTCTTTGTTTCGGTCTTCACCGAGAAGTCTGAAGGAATGCCTAAGATAGTGAATGCTAATAGGAAGGGGGTAGGTTTAGCAGATAAAATAAAAAAGAACAAGTTAAAAATCACTTAGAAAAGTTAGATGCCTGCAAGTCACCAGGGCCTGATGAAATGCATCCTAGAATACTCAAGGAGCTAATAGAGGAGGTATCTGAGCCTCTAGCTATTATCTTTGGAAAATCATGGGAGACAGGAGAGATTCCAGAAGACTGGAAAAGGGGCAAATATAGTGCCCATCTATAAAAAGGGAAATAAAAACAACCCAGGAAACTACAGACCAGTTAGTTTAACTTCTGTGCCAGGGAAGATAATGGAGCAAGTAATTAAGGAAATCATCTGCAAACACTTGGAAGGTGGTAAGGTGATAGGGAACAGCCAGCATGGATTTGTAAAGAACAAATCATGTCAAACCAATCTGATAGCTTTCTTCGATAGGATAATGAGTCTTGTGGATAAGGGAGAAGCTGTGGATGTGGTATACCTAGACTTTAGTAAGGCATTTGATACGGTCTCGCATGATATTCTTAGAGATTAAACTAGGCAAATACAAATTAGATGGGGCTACTATAAGGTGGGTGCATAACTGGCTGGATAACCGTACTCAGAGAGTTGTTATTAATGGTTCCCAATCCTGCTGGAAAGGCATAATGAGTGGGGTTCCGCAGCGGTCTGTTTTGGGACCGGCTCTGTTCAATATCTTCATTAACGACTTACATATTGGCATAGAAAGTACGCTTATTAAGTTTGCAGATGATACCAAACTGGGAGGGATTGCAACTGCTTTGGAGGACAGGGTCATAATTCAAAATGATCTGGACAAATTGGAGAAATGGTCTGAGTTAAACAGGATGAAGTTTAAGACAAATGCAAAGTGCTCCACTTAGGAAGGAAAAATCAGTTTCACACATACAGAATGGGAAGAGACTGTCTAGGAAGGAGTACGGCAGAAAGGGATCTAGGGGTTATAGTGGACCACAAGCTAAATATGAGTCAACAGCGTGATGCTGTTGCAAAAAAAGCAAACATGATTCTGGGATGTATTAACAGGTGTGTTGTGAGCAAGACACGAGAAGTCATTCTTCCGCTCTACTCTGCTCAGGCCTCAGCTGGAGTAGTGTGTCCAGTTCTGGGCACCGCATTTCAAGAAAGATGTGGAGAAATTGGAAAGGGTCCAGAGAAGAGCAACAAGAATGATTAAAGGTCTTGAGAACATGACCTATGAAGGAAGGCTGAAAGAATTGGGTTTGTTTAGTTTGGAAAAGAGAAGACTGAGAGGGGATATGATAGCAGTTTTCAGGTATCTAAAAGGGTGTCATAAGCAGGAGGGAGAAAACTTGTTCACCTTAGCCTCTAAGGATAGAACAAGAAGCAATGGGCTTAAACTGCAGCAAGGGAGGTCTAGGTTGGACATTAGGAAAAAGTTCCTAACTGTCAAGGTGGAAAAAAACCCGAATAAATTGCCTAGGGAGGTTGTGGAATCTCCATCTCTGGAGATATTTAAGAGTAGGTTAGATAAATGTCTATCAGGGATGGTCTAGACAGTATTTGGTCCTGCCATGAGGGCAGGGGACTGGACTCGATGACCTCTCGAGGTCCCTTCCAGTCCTAGAATCTATGAATCTGTGACACTAAGCTGTGAGAGAGGTAGATATGCTGGAAGGTAGGAATAGGGTCCAGAGTGACCTAGACAAATTGGAGGATTGGGCCAAAAGAAATCTGATGAGGTTCAACAAGGACAAGTGCAGAGTCTTGCACTTAGGACTGAAGAATCCCATGCACCGCTACAGGTTGGGGACCGACTGGCTAAGGGGCAGTTCTGCAGAAAAGGGGATTACAGTGGATGAGAAGCTGGATATGAGTCAACAGGGTTCCCTTGTTGCCAAGAAGGCTAACGACCTATTGGGCTGCATTAGTAGGAGCATTGCCAGCAGATCGAGGGAGGTGATTATTCCCCTCTATTCGGCACTGATGAGGCCACATCTGGAGTATTGTGTCCAGTTTTGGGCCCCCCTCTACATTAAGGATTAACAACTTCCCTGTTATTACTTCTCACTACTGATGTATCCCTCAGAGGGTGTGGCTCACATCTGAACGACCTTATGATGCAGGGCAAATGGTCATCCACAGAGATGTCTCTTCACATCAACCTCTTTGAACTCAGGGTGGTCAGGAATGCCTGTGTCCATTTCCTCCCACTAATCAAGGGTGTACACACAAGAATCTTAACAGGCAACATTGCATGCATGTACTACATAAATTGACAGGGAGGTGCCAGATCGCCCTCCCTCTGTGCAGAAGCACTAAAGTTATAGAACTGGTGCATGTCCCACATAGTGTTAGCAGCAGCCTACTTTCCAGGAGTATAAAACTCTATAATGGACAGTCTCAGTCGCAAGTTCCCACATGACCATGAATGGGGGATAAGACCAGCAATACTTCATGACCTATTCAGGTGGTGAGGGACACCAACCACAGACCTGTTCGCCATTTACCTGAACAAAAAATGTCCACTCTATTGGTCCAGGGCAGGGATAGAGCAACACTCCTTGGGGGATGATCTCCTTTTTCCATGGGACAGGGACCTTCTCTATGCCTTTCCCCCCATCAAAAGGCCCTATTAAAGATAAGAGAAAGAGCAAACGTCATATGGATTGCTCCCACCTCATCAAGCAAGGCCTGGTACCCTTACCTGTCACAACTGGCGATGTGCCCTCCAATCTCTCTCCAACCCACTCCACATCTCCTATCGCAGAATGAAGGTCACTCTACCTCCTAACTTGCGGATACTCCACCTCAAGCCTGGCTCCTTCATGGTTCCAGCACATAGAAAGATCTTGCTCTGAGGAGGTACAGGAAGTGTTACTACACAGTAGAAAATCTACCGCACGTCATACTTAATTGCAAAAGTTGTCCAGGTTTCAGGTTTGGTGTAATTCTAGACAAATTTTCCTGTCATCTCCTACTCTCCCAATAGTCCTAGACTACATACTGACTCAAAAAATCAGGGCTATCCCTCAGTTCATTCAGAGTTCACCTAGCAGCCTTCCATCAACAAGTAGAGGGCTACTATGTGTTCACACCAAACCACAAAACAGTTTCTCAGGAGAATAGTAAACCTTTTCCCCCAATCCAGACATCCCACCCCAACATGGGATCTAAACCTGGTACTAAAAAGCCCGACTAGACCTCCCTTTGAACCCCTGGCTACTTTTTTGCTCGCATACCTGTCGCTGAAGACCGCCTTCCTGGTGGCAATCACCATGGCGAGGAGAATAGGGGAAGCAGCAGCACTGATGGCACACCCCCTCTATACAATATTCTCTCAGGACAAGCTCACTCTCAGACTGCCCCCGAAGTGACCTCCCCTTTTCACATAGACCGACTGATTCACCTCCCGACCTTTTACCCCAAGCCTCGCCATGATAATGGAGGCTATATTGCATATGCTAGATGTTAGGAGAGCTCTGGCCTTTTACCTGGATAGGATGAAGGCTTTTAGGAAGTCTCCTAAGCTTTTCCTTTCCATTGCAGAGCGGTCTAAGAGCATAGAGATATCAGCCCAGAAATTTTCCAAATGGGTCTCAAACAGGACCGCCAGATTTGTAACATAACACCTCCATCCGGAGTGTGCACTCCCTCCAGGAGGTCGGTTTCATCCATCGTCGCCTTCCTCAAAAATGTCCCTATCTCAGAAATCTGTAGAGCGGCAACCTGGACGTCTGTGCATACCTTTGCCGAACGTTATACGTTTAACGGGGACTCCACTTCTTATGCCATCTTTGGCTCCATGGTATTTTCATCTATAATGGACTCGACTCTGAAGCCTAGCCCTGCAGTGGGAATACTGCTCGAGAGTCACCTACAGTGGAGCACCCATAAGGACACTACTCAAACAAGAAGGGAAGTTACTCACTTTGTGCAGTAACAATGGTTCTTAGGGATGCGTGTCCCTATGGGTGCTTGTTAGAGGAGCGGACTCACCCCTGTGGCACCTCCTGCTGGTTGTCCAGGGAATTAGCTCACTAGCCTCTGGAGCACCCTCTGCAGGCCAGTGATCCGACTCATTCTCTCCTTCTCAGCTCCCATGTCCCTCCCAGGACCCCAGTGCCCTTTGCTCTGGGTGCTGCCCCTGGCAGAACCCACATGCTAGGTCTCCCCTCCCTGGGAACCCCCACTCACTACCCCCACCTTACCTCAGAATAAGGCCACTGCCAGTCACCAACTAGCCCCCGCTCCCTGGGGCAGACTGCAGTATAGGCCACTCATCACAGGTAAGGTGGGGTGGGGTTTGGACCTGCTGCCTTGGCCTAGCCCTGGGCTGCCCTCTACAACCCCCAGTACACCCTTAGCCTTCTCTTAGGCTGCAGCCTGGGGCTTTCCAGGCCAGAGCTCACCAGCCTTTCCCCAGCCCTGCTCCACCCAGGTACTCTAGGTCTAGCTCCCTGCAGCCAGGCCCTTCTCTCTCTGAAGGCAGAGAGAGACTGCTGAGCTCTTGGCTCCCAGCCTTCTTATACAGGCCAGCTGGGGCCTGATTGGGGCGTGGCCCAGCTGTGGCTACTTCCCCAATCAGCCCAGTAGCTTTTCCCTTTGCCCCAGCCCTCTGCCAGGGCTCTTTTAAACCCCCGTCAGGCAGGAGCTGGGTAACCACCCTGCTACAGTGCTCCCCAACCACCCTCCTCCCGTCTACTTCAGAGATCTTGTCAAGGACTCTGTGGTAGAAAAGGAACTGAGGGCGGTTTGCCCACACACGCTGCTTAGCCTTTTGGCAGGGAATGAAGAGGGAACAGCACATGTGAGGGCCGAACAGACACTGCTATCAAAGTTCTCCAATCGGCAGTGCAAGGACGTAAGCGCACCTACAGTAGAGCACCCAAAGGAACACACCATGACACCCTAGTACCCCAATATTCACCACTGTCATGTAGTTAGGATATGTTTTGTACAAAGTATGCCTTGTGAGGTATCTTTCTAAAATCTTGATCTGCTAGACATTAATATCTCATTGGATGGTATGTGTTATCGTCATATGTGAAGTTATGAAGTTTGATTATGTATGTGTTACTGAAACATGTTGTGAGGTTGAAAACACCCACAATCAGCCTTTCGGGTTTATCCTCCAAAGGGGGTGGTGTGTTTCTTAGCAACTGGGAGGGGCCTGAGCTGTGCCTTCCCATGCAGGGGTGGTTAAAGAACCTTATCACTGCAGCATAGAGCGAGAGGGAGCCCAGGCTGGTGGGTCAGGCAGGCTCACTGTTACCCCAGTTCCAGGCAGCACCCCATACACACATCTTGAAGAACCATTGTTATTGCACAAGGTGAGTAACTTCTTCTTCATTCCGAAGTGGAATATTACCATACAGTTCCCTGAGTAACTTTCATACATGTTTTTATGGAGTAGAGCTTTTGAAGGGAGGCCAAAGCCACCAGAATCTACGTAAGCAGCAGTGTCTGTATGTAGTTAGGGGTTGTGGGTCGCATTGTGTCATAGTTAGTGAACACAGTTATTTGGAACCTTACTGTGTTTGTGTGGTTTCCTCATAATGTTAATGAGGGTAGAGATCAAAGACACAACAGATTGGATCCCAGCTTTGCCACACTGATCTGCTGTGTGACCACGCACAAGCTCTTGCCCTTTTCTGTGTCTCCATTTCCCCTCCTGATCATTGTCTGACTTGTCCATACAGGAAGTTTTTCAGGGCAGGGACTGACTGCCTCTTATTATATGTATGTTCTTTGTCTACCTCTAGCATGAGGAGACTCTGATCTCAGTTGGGGCCTCTAGGCTCTACCATAATGCGAATAATGGTAACAAATAATGAAGAATAACAATTGATGGATTGCCTTTCTGAAGTACATTAGTTTATAGAATCATAGAATCGTAGGATTGGATGCGACTTCGAGAGGTCATCTAGTCCAGTCCACTGAACTCATGGCAGGACTAAATATTATCTAGAACCATCCATGACAGGTATTTGTCTAACCTGGTCTTAAAAATCTCCAGTGGTGGAGATTCCACAACCTTCCTGGACAATTTATTCCAGTGCTTAAGCACCCTGACAGTTAGGAAGTTTTTCCTAGTGTCCAACCTAAACTGCCCTTGCTGCAATTTAAGGCCATTGCTTCTTGTCCTATCCTCAGAGGTTAAGAAGAATAATTTTTCTCCCTCCTCTTTGTAAGAACCTTTTATGTACTTGAAAACTGTTATCATGTCCCCTCTGTCTTCTCTTCTCCAGAATAAACAAACCTAATTTTTTCAATCTTCCCTCACAGGCCATCGTTTCTAGACTTTTAGTAATTTTTGTTGCTCTTCTCTGGACTTTATCCAATTTGTCCACATTTTTCCTGCAATGTGGCGTCCAGAACTGGACACAATACTCTAGCTGAGGCCTAATCATCGCAGAGTAGAATGGAAGAATTATTTCTTGTGTCTTGCTTACAATACTCCTGCTACTACACTCCAGAATGATGTTTGCATTTTTTGCAACAGTGTTTCACTGTTGACTCATATTTAGCTTGTGGTCCTATGGTCCCAGATCCCTTTCTGTAGTACTCCTTCCTAGGCAGTCATTTCCCATTTTGTATTTGTGCAACTGATTGTTCCTTCTTAAGTGGAGTACTTTGCATTTGTCCTTATTGAATTTCATCTTAGATTAGATTGAGCAAATGTAGTTTTGGTAGAAAGTCTTTGAAATGTGGTATAGAAGACAGCTTCTTTTATTAGATTAGTAAATGAAATAACTGAATGAACAGTTTTCAGGTCTGCCCTACCCAGTCCCTTCCATGTAGCAAGCTGGTGTGGAGTGGATCTCTGTGCTGTGTCAAGGGTGTGCAACCAATGCATGGCAGCTCTTCCCTAGATCGAGCAACCATCTCACAGAGGAGTCATACCTTTTCTGTTGTCAAAGGGTCCTCTGAGGCTATGGACTAAGGGCCTGGATTCATTCATGAATGTGTACAAATAAAATGCATAATTACATCTGGTCTTAGATGTAGTTCAAGTAGTCATTGCATATTATAAAGTTAGACTCAAGGCTTAGACGCTCAGAGTAGCAATACTGGTAAATCTTACGTATCAGAGGGGTAGCCGTGTTAGTCTGAATCTGTAAAAAGCAACAGAGGGTCCTGTGGCACCTTTGAGACTAACAGAAGTACTGGGAGCATAAGCTTTCGTGGGTAAGAACCTCACTTCTTCAGATGCAACATGTTGTCAAGGACTCTGTGGTATCTGTTGCATCTGAAGAAGTGAGGTTCTTACCCACGAAAGCTTATGCTCCCAGTACTTCTTTTGGTAAATCTTAAACACTTAATAGTCAACTTGACGTGGCTAAGCAAACCTCCCCATTAGTCATACTTGTTCAAGAAAGCTGATCTTCTAGTTCTGATCTCATCTAATATTTCATTATTGCATTGATGTTACCTGCCCATTTTATGCCAATCTATGTTATCATACATTGAGTGCAGTAGAAAGCATAGGTTTTGCAAACTAAAAGCAAGAGCTCCTATGGGCTTGAGCTAAAGGGGCAAGGGCTGTGTAACTGGGGGCTGTAATAACTCATATCCTCTGTGATCATTAGAGAGGGGACCTTGTAACACATGCTCACCAATAGGTTACACTGGGACATCAGGCACAGCAGAGGTTAGCAATGGCTCCTTCCCCAATCTCCCAGGCCTCCTGGGCTGGATCACCGGTTACAGGACCATCCTGAGGAGGGGTGACCCCATATTCCTTATGTTCCCTTTGTGTCCTCGTGCTTCTCATGATGCCAGGCAGCCTGGGCTGGAGGAAAGGAAAGATTGAGCTGTTAGAACAGGGTGGCATGCTGGCTTGTGGCCCTGACTTATGACATGGCACTGTTGGCCAGCAGTTGGTACTGTTCAGATCCTGCTCAGCCTGAGATCTTGCCACCTATTTTAACAGGTAGCAGCGCTAAGCACCCAATTAGCTTATTCAGTACATATATGTTGGTATTTGGAGTGGTCTGATTATAGGCACCACCAGGCAAAAATGGCCAATAGCCTAGCAGCCCAGACTGGTACTGCTTCTCACACACAATACTCACTGAACATGCCAGTTGCTTCACTTGACCTCCATGTTGTGAAGAACCTGCATTTTGAGGCAAGGGCCACAAAATAACCATGGTCTGATCCTACCCATGCTGAGGCAGCTTTGTGCTGCTTTCGTGGCACAAAGAGGCCGTATAAAGGCAGAGGATCTGGCCCTAAAAAGATTTCCCCTGTAAAGCCATTGTGGCCTCTACTACGCCACCAGCCCACCCGGCTTCTGGCACAGGGGTGTGGCCAAGGGGAATGGGGCAAAGCCATAGCATCCCTAAGCCCCAGCAATCTCTGGTTGCCAATGGCCACTTGAGCTTCTCTAACATATGCGAAAGAGTGAACTGGTCCCCAGCCAAACACCAGGATCTGGGGAATATTAAGGTGTCTTAAAGGCAACTTTGCCCTGTCCTCTTCAGTCTCATGCTGAACTCAGCTAGGTGGGAGGATCTGAATGTTCACTCTTCTCTCAATTTCTTGCTACATAATATGCATTTTTTCCTCTTTTGATTTTAATTGACACATGAGCTTGTTTTCCAAGAGGATGTTGTCCAAACCTTCATGTCTTCTATTTCAACTAGCGTAGTCTGTGAGGTCATAGATCTGAATAACAAAAGGGTAAGAGCTTTGGCCATCTGGTTAAAAAAAAAAAAAGAGAGAGAGAGAAGAGGAATTGAGTTATAAAATCTTCTCTGAGCAAGAAGATGAATGATATGCAGAATGAGCAGAAATGGGAAAGTTATGCTGTTGTAAAGAATATTAATCTGTTTCATATAACTCAGCTGTACAGTCTGGTAAAAATGTAATGATTAATGGCAAAAGTAGATTAAAATATTTTCATTTCATTTTAATGACCATCTTGAATTAGTGCTGTAAATTTATGACTAATAAGAAATTATAGGCGAGATCTGTCATCTTTTAATCCTCTTCAAATAATAGTCTTAATTAACAAACTGAACTTAGTTTTTATAGAAGCAAGAGTAAGAAGAAAAATGCAGCCTGCTTTTAATTAAACTGCAGTGTTCAGTGGTCACCCTTAAAATCTCTACAATAACTATTTGCAAGTAATTTATTATGTTGATCCATATACGAAGTAATGAACATTACAGTTTTCCTTTTGCTGAATTAATTTAATGGCAAAACCACAGAGTTTAAGCATTAATCTTAGACAGGTTTGTATCATAGCATTGTGACTGCCACTGTGGGATTGGCAAATAAACATATCCAGACACCCACATCTGCTTGGGTGAAAGGCAGATGTCACAATTTCATTAAGGTCTAATCCTGAAGGCTGTTGTCAGACAAAACTTGCACTGAATTTTACCTGAGTAATGACTATATGATCAGGCTGGAAACAAGATGACAATGGGTTAATTAAAATGGTCAGAAGCACTGCCATGTATCCTGCATTTTTCCAAATCATTCTGTTCTGCAAGCCAAGAATATCAGATTAGACCATAAATCTCATTTCCCACCCTGTGTCTGGGTATTATTGCCTCATTATTTTGTATACCTCTATCATCTCCCCTTTACTGGTTTCGTCTTCAAATTAAGCAGTCCCAGTCTTTTTTCATCAGTAACTCCTCATGCTTACGGGTGTCTGGCTGAGCAGGGCTTAGAAAAGGATGTCCGCTTCTGAAACAGTCATAAAACTCTGGCAGGCTCCTGGATAGATGCATATTATCCACCCCTTCTCTGAACAAGGTTTACATGAAAACTGCAGTATTAATATTCTGAATGTATGACTAAACAGAATAAACATTCTATCTGTCTCACCTACCATCTATTTTAGCTTTTTTCTATCACTGTGTTATCTAAGTGCTTTGATTATTTGGGTCATTCTCCAGTTAGCCCTATGCCTGGCCTCTTCACACATTCTATTCCTGTTGAGACGGTGAATAAGTGGGAGCTTCCATAGAGGTCATTGCTGGGTCAGGGAGTGTATATGCAGGTACAGGTGATCAGTGGGTGTAGTCCCCATATTGCATTACACCTTTCCATGGCTCCTGTTGAGGAGGATGGTTAGAACACTACCTCTGTGAAGTTTGATAAACTTCTCAATTCTTCTGCTGGCTGGGTTTTCTGCCATGCATTTGTATACATAGGCAGGAAGAACTTGGCCCATTGTGTGCTGTGCATGTGTACGAGTAATGAATGTAATAGTAACAATTATATCCTGTGCTAATAACTTATATATTTTTTTTAATTTTAAGAGGAAATTCTGTTTATCCACTCCCAGTCATTCTCTACTCCCAAAGCGACTCATGTTACAACCCTCTTTTTTCTCCCTTGGAATTATTAGTAAATATTGTCAAATGTGGTAAAGTCCAGAAAGTCCATTTTACCTAATGATACCATTCAACCTGAGCAAACACATTACTCACCGATAAGCATCCACTCTGGGGCTGGAGGGAAATTGTCTGTTTGTGTTTGGATGGGGGTGGGGGTGAGGGTGAGGGTGGGGAGGGGGAGGTGGAGATGGAATAGAAGTTATGAGAATGAAACTAAAATGTGCTGTAAATGTACAAAAATTAGCTTTTGTCAACCCCCAAACAATAGGCTGGTCTTTGTCAAGTCTTCAGAATTTGTGGGAAAATTGCCAAATATTCTTAATCTTTAGACAGGGATTTTGGTGCATTTACATTGCTATTCATTAATACTTTAGAATTGTTACAATCACTTAGTATATGTTAATCATGGTAACAAAGCTATAGTCATGGGACACAATAAAGACTTTTTTTTTTTTTTTTTTAAAAGGTGTATTTAAAATATTTGAAATGTTCTATTTATGTTTTATAAGGATTTCAAAGTGGTGGTCATGGGAACAGAACCCCCTGTCTTAATAGTTCAAATACATTTTTTTATTTCCCACTAATAATCCTGTTTTTTGTAAACTGCTCATCTAACAGCTTCTGTATTATTGTCTCCTATTGAGTCAATTGTTGTTTGTTTTGTGCCCTGTTTCTAAGAGGTTTAAAAAGTGACCCAGTCATTTTAATTAGCACTAGACTGGAACTTGGAATGCCAATGATCAGCTCTGATACAGTTTCTGAAAACTGATTTCCAAGAATGATGGAAGAAATATCGTAATGAATAATGTAGCCTGCTGAATAAAACATTGGATTGAGGGTACTAAAAACAAGTTTAAATGTGGCGGAGGGAAGTATAGGGTTTCCTAAAATTACACACACCAATTTTTAAAGGCTAGGCGGTGATGTTAGACTGAAACAGGATCGAGGGACTTAGATTTTAAATCAAGCCTTGGAATGTCAGTTTAAATTGTCAGTAGCAAATTGAAGTTACATTGGCCATTGCTCACACAGTTAACTGGGTCCATGGAGGGGAGAATTATAGGAAGTCTCTTCTTTAAACATGTTCCTATTTTCTTAACTTTTTGCATCTTTTAGATTCTTCTCTTGCCTCACAATTGTAGCATGTTTCCAATGGACCTTGATCTTTATCCCTTTATAAATGCTCCTGAGTGGGCTGTATTTTTAGTATTCTAAAGAAGAGTGTGCTGTGGAAACCAATGGATCTAGCCGCTTTTGCTCTGTTGAGTCCAGGTATTAGAATACATGTGGTATGAAAGATATCCCACTATTAAAGACCTTGAAAAATAGCTACCACAGAATGAATTGAGAATGGAATTTTAATCTTAACTCATAATTCCTTGCTGTAGTCTCTAAATGTTGCTTTAATGCTATGTTAACATAAGCTCTTGTGCTCCCTGATGCTTCCTCACACAATGGTGAATTTGTGCCCAAGAATCTAGGCCAGGAAACATGGAACAATGGGGAGTGTCTTTTTACAGCATGTTTCCCACCCCCGCTTTTTCTGAGCCATTTCAGCTGGGAGGGAGAAGAAGGGAAGTGGGTGTATAATGTTAGCTGGATTCCGCCCTCTTCCCAACCCATAGGGGTAGCCTGTGTGTTAAGTAAGTGCCTTGTGTACAGCATGTTGAGTTTCATAAAGAGCTTGATCCTCTGTAGTTTGGAATCCATGCGCAGCCACAGTCAGAGGAACTCCTGGCAAATGACTCTTCTGGGCCCATATCTAGGAGGTAGTGAGGAGGTCAGTGGCTTCCATTCAAATGCTACTTGCTTTCAGTGGGTTCCCCAAGATCAGCAAAGGGGGCAAAACCTGTGGCTTGTTTTGCAGTGAGAATAACCCCTTTCCCACACTTCCCAAATGGAAGGAATTCCCAGGAAACCCCGGAAGTTGAAATGCATAGAATTATCTTTATCCTGTGCAGGAAAAATCCTGGAAAAAGGAGAATTTAGCTCATAGAATTGCGTGTTCAGCTACAAATGGCATCGACAATTCAGTGCTGAAATCAGTTGCTAGCTTCCTGTATTAGTGATGTTAATGTGTTTCCTTGGCCAATGGAGTGTGTGTGTGTGTGTGTGTGTGTGTGTGTGTGTGTGTGTGTACACACACTTCTCAACTTTTTCATGATTTATACTGGTCATTTCAGGGCTTATTCACAAATTGACATGAATAGTAACATCCAAAGGTGTATCAGTGAAGTTTTTTTAATCAAACAATCCTACAATCTGCAATACTGTTCTTTTTAATATATATGTATCCTTACCCATTTTCTGACATTTTGTAAAATTAACAAAGCGGTAAGGAACCTTATGGAATAATACCAGGGTTTTACTTTGAAAACAAAGTTCACAAAGCTTAATATGAATGTCTTTACTAATGTCAACTGAGAAGCACATTTTGCACTTGGCAGAATGAACCCGCTAAGCAGCAAAAACAAGAGACTTACATTGGCTTAAAGCTGTAGTTCAAAGGAGGCTGTGTGACATTAACAATCAGTGGTGGCAAGCAAGCAAAGGCCCATGAAAATCCAGAGCTTCACTGATCAACATGGCATAAGAAGCTTTTTTTCAAGTAACAAAAGCCATCTACAAGCCAAATTCAAACGGCACAACCCTTATGCAATCGCAGGACAGCTTCACCCTTCTTAAGGACAATGTACCCCTCAAGCAGCATTGGAAGGAACATTTTGAGAGTACTGAACCATGAATCTGAAGTCTCAGCTGCCACCATCAAGTTCATTCCTCAGCATTCATTAATAGAACCTCTTGCTGAACCCCCATCTTCTGAGGAAGTTGAGTGCCATCATCAGGCTAAGAACAACAAGGCACCAGGCCTAGATGGCATTCCCATGGAGGTCTTCAAAGCTGGTGTAATAGCACTCATGCAAAAACTTCATCAACTTTTTGTTAGAATTTGGATTAATGAGGAAATTCCACCCGACCTAAAGAATGCCAGTATACTGACCATTTTTAAGAAAAGGGACAAGTCAATGTGGGGGAATTATCGAGGTATTGCCCTCCTCTCCATTGCTGTGAAGATCCTTGCTCGCATCTTTTTGAACTATCTCCTCCCTCTTGCTGAAGACGTCCTTCCAGAATCCCAATGTGGTTTCAGACCATCTCAGGGCACCGTCGACATGATTTTTGTTGCACAACAGACCCAAGAGAAATGTAGAGAACAACACCAGCCATTGTTTGTAGCATTTATTGACCTAACTAAGGCCTTTGATCCATAACGCTTCATGATTGATGGAAATGTGCTGTCTAGGTTCGGTTGTCTATTGACTTTCATTTGCATTCTCAGGCTACATCATGATGGGATGATTGCCACTGTCCTCTGTAACAGGCTGGAGATGGACCCGTTCACCATCCGTACTGGTATCAAACAGTTATTGTGTTATTGCCCCAACCCTTTTTCCCATCTATCTTGCTGTGATTTTGATTCTTATTCATGACCACCTTTCTTCTGGAATTGGGATTGTGAGTGCTGCATGAATGGCCAGCTCTTCAACCTGCAGTGTCTTCATTCTAAAACTAAGGTCATCAGGATGGTTATTACTGATCTTCAGCATGTTGATGACCATGCTATTCTCACACACACTGAGGCTGACTTGCAATCCATCCTACATCTTTTCTCAGGCGCCTATCATAGCCTGGGACTTTCCCTCAACATTGGGAAGACCTAAGGTGCTCCATCAGCCTGCCCTAGCACAAGTTGCCCCCATTCTCCTACAAATTGTCATCAGTGGTGAACGCCTGGAAAACGTTGAGTATTTCCCTTATCTTGATAGCCACCTCTACTAGACAGCCAATCTTGATGTGGAGATTGAACATAGGATCTGTTGTGCCAACGCATCCTTCAGAAAGTTGCTCGTCATGTCTTTGACAGAGATCTGCAAATGGAAATTAAGATCCTGGTCTACAATGCAGTAGTCATTCCCCTTCTCCTTTCTGGGTGCGAGACATGGGTAGCATACCAAAGCCATCTTAAGCGTCCGGAGTGGTACCAACAGCACTGCCTTAGGAAGATTCTCTGTATCAGAGGGGAAGACTGTCACACCAATGTCAGTGTTCTATCTGCAGCTAACATCACCAATGTTGAGGTGAAGATTATGAAACATCAACTTCACTGGGCTTGTCATTGTGTGTGGATGGCTGATGCTTCGGAAGACAAGTAAGTCCTCTTTTCTCAACTTAATCATGGTAAGAGGACCAGTGGGGGACACTACAAAGATTCCCTGATAGTATATCTTAAGAAGGGAGGCATTGACCCCATGAATTAGGAAGAGCTGATTGGCAATAGACTACAATGGCATTGCATCATACATCAAGCTGGAACCCATTTTGAAGAGAATCACCTTGCTAAAGAGGCTGAAAAATGGCGGAGGAGGAAGGAAAGTGTACAGCATCCCGGCTTGCAGTTGTGCTGTCTCCACACAACCACCTGTCACATATGTGGAAAAACCTGTAGAGCACAGATTGGACTCCTCAGCCATCTTAAGTCTCATCAATGACTTTTCCCCTGGCAGACATCATCCTTGTATCAAGAGATAGCCGCCGCTGCCAAATATGGATGATGTTTACAGAAACTTTTTGCCCTTAGCACATTATTTCAGTATTACGGTTTATTTATGTAAGCCTATTGTAAAACTAATGGACAATGGGAGACTAGAGAAATGATAGCACTCATTTTTAAAAGCCTTCAGAAAGTGAGTGGAGACAACAAAAGGACTGGCACTAATGAGCTGATGCAGTCCTCAGTAAGTGTAAGTCTTTCCTTTGACTTCAGCTGGCTTTCTATCAGGCCCTAATAAAGATTAATGAAGAAAATGCAAAGCCAAGATAAGGGAAATAATGTTGTAAGATGGACAGAGTAAAATAGATGGTTGGCCAAAGCAAGAGCAGAAAGAAGAAGAATGTGTAAATGACATAATTTATCGTGTTAACCAGTCCAAATATTTAAATTAGGTTATTTGCCATGATTGTAACTTTTCTTTATAAAAGCATATAAAATGTTCAAATGGAGATGGCTAAGGTTAAATAAATGCCCTGACTTTTCAGAGAGCGTGATACCCACAGCTCAAAAATCAGGGCATTTTTAATTCGATGCTTAACTGTAGGCACCTGCATTTGAGTATGTTGGTATTAGAATGTCAAATCTCCAGGGTCTCACTGTTTTTGTGTTTGTATGCTGCTTAGCACAAGGGGGCTGCATCTGGGGTTCTTGCCCTAAGGCTAAATGTTGCCTGGATTAACAGAGCTTGCAAGGCCCTTGTGTGTTTTCAAAGGACAGAAATAGAGCTGCATGATTTGGGGTCCTCAGAACTTTTTGATCCTTGCCTTTAAACTGGATCCTGCAAGGTGTTTGAGCACCTTCTGTGAGGTACTTTGTATGCTACTGCCTGTGGTGTTGGAACCAAGTCAGCTCTCTGAAACTGATTGTCCTAGTGGTTCGCCTTTTTCCTGCAGAGATTTAGACTGCAGTTTATTCTTTAGTGGTTGTATAGGAAGGAACCCTACTGAGAACACCCGGAGTGCTATACAATTACAGCAGGGGTGTGTGCAAAGCTGTTCGTATGTTCAAGCTTTTCAGAGGGCTGCAAATATTTCAGGGTTGACAGCAAACATCTCAGGGGCAATAGCCACCCTTTAGATTTCTGCAGAGTTTTGAGCTTAAGAAAAGCAGACCCTCTCCATAGGGGATCAGAGTTGACTGCAGCCATAAAGCACATTTTTGCCTGCCAATGTGGGAGGTAACCTGATGAGAAGGGGTAACTCTTAGTCAGTGAATTCTTGCATTCTGGGCCTGCCCATCAACATTACCTCAGTTACTGCAATGGGGCCAAATCCTCTACTCCCACACATAAAGCAATGGACTTGGGGTGGGGTAGGGGTGCTGTGGGGTGGAGACAGAGTGCTCCAGCCAAAGCTCCACCATTGTTACTGCCCCTCCTTTAGTGGTGTCCACTTCTGCTGTGGGAATGTGTGTAGTCACTGACCTACTGGCCATCGCCATGCCACACTCACAAAGTGGTTGTTGCTAAAGCCCCCGAAGAGCAGCTGGGCTCTCCAGACACAGCCTGCTTCCACGGCAGTGAAGAATGCTACTGCACCCCCATCGTGAGACTGTGGTAATGGTCCAACAGCAGGATGGTGCTAGGTGAGCAAAGGGAGTCAGGAGGGGGATGCAGAGAGACTAGAGCTCTGAAGAAGCCTGAGCGAGCCTGCAGAGTATTCTAACGAAGGAGAGTTTTCAGAGTAGCAGCCGTGTTAGTCTGTATCCTCAAAAAGAACAGGAGTACTTGTGGCACCTTAGAGACTAACAAATTTATTCGAGCATAAGCTTTCGTGGGCTACAACCCACTTCTTCAGATGCATCCAAAGAAGTGGGTTGTAGCCCACGAAAGCTTATGCTCTAATAAATTTGTTAGTCTCTAAGGTACCACAAGTACTCCTGTTCTTTTTAACGGAGAGACCTTTTTAATTGGACCCTGAAATGAACAGAGAGTCAGCAGAGCTGTTTGAGGACGGGGTGGTGACGTGGTCACACTTCTTTGTACAGCGTGCCTGGGAATGTGGATAGCAATGGTCGGCTTGTGCGAGAGTCTGAGCAACTTGGACTTGGGGATGTTGCAGAGAAGGGAGCTGTAAGAAATGTGGGCATGGATGAGGATTTTGGGAGAGGCAAGCCAAAGCAGTAAGGTACATAGGCATTATTCCCAACAGGGTGAAGACTTGCAGGCAGGCAGATCCAGGAGGAGAGAGGGGAAGGTCAGGATGAAGGATGGTGCAAAGGTTACAAAAAGGGGAAAATGTCTCAAGTGGAATTGAGTCAGAAGTGGAATCTGGCATGAGAGAGTAGGTAGACCTGTATTTTGGGGTGCACCTCTCATCCACAAGAAACGCTTCTTTCTTTGACACAGGTAGCTGAAAGAGTCTGTGGCTTTGGCACAAGTTTTTATATTCCTGATGCACAGAAAGGGTAAATTAATTATCACTACGTAAGTAAATAAATATTTTTTCACTGTGTGAAATTTCCAAACTCATGTAATCCTATTAACTGAAAATGCTCTGGGAGATGATCCGTATTTTGGTAGCAAAAACATTGCCGGCAGATACCTTATATAGTTACATCTTACATTTGATATACAAATAGCCATGTAGCATTTAAGAGTGTGATATAAAACTTGTGCCATATATATATATATATAAATAAAAATGAATCCAGGTTAAGTGTAGGCTGGTGCTAGGGGTTGAGGTTTGAGGTAGAATCAGAGGCAGAGTTTAGAATTGGCTGTTGTGTGTTTTTATTATTTCGTAGGGACCCAAAATATGCTCAGTGATTTGCAGTCTTGTCATAGTCTTTGTCTTGAGAAACTTACACTCTAGAAACTGCTCACAGACAGAAGATTTGGCCCAGTGGGTGGTGGTAGCTTAGGATATATCTACCCTGCAATAAAAGACCCACGGCATGGCAGCAGCTGCACCAGGTCAGCTGACTCAGAATGGTGGGGATTGGGTTGTGGGGCTAAAAACTGCAGAGTAGATGTTCAGGCTTGGGCTGGAGCCCGGGCTCTGAAACCTCACAAGAGGGGAGGATCTCAAAGCCCAGGCTCCAGCCTGAGCTCAAACATCTACAGCGCAATTTTTAGTCCCACAGCCTGAGTGCCACGAGTTCGAGTCAGTTGACCTGGTCTCTGAGACTTGGTGTTGCAGGTTTTTTATTGCACTGTGGACATACCCTTTGATTTTTGAAATTCTAGACTCAGGCTCTTTTCCTTTTTATGGTATTGGGATGGTGAGAGCCTTTTAACATGGGTGAAACATGGAACCGCAGAACCAGAACACAGGTTCCTTATGGTCAAACCCAGAACCAAACTATCAGGTTGTGTTTAGATACAAGGATCTGAATCTGAAGGCTCCCAAAATCCAGAAGGGTTTGGATATGAGGCTCCAGTTTGGGATCATCTTTAGTTATCAATTCTGATGAATCAAGAAGTAAATTACAATGACACTGACCGACAGCAATATTTTAGCTGAACACATTCTCCACATGGTTAGCTTCCATCACTGAAATATGTTACAACTTCAGAGACTCAGCAGCAGAAATGCTGGGAGCAGAAGGCCTGCCTTATCCTAATTTCTCAATTATATCCAGGTATGTCAAGTTAGATCTCCATTTGAGCCAATTACCTAGTTGCTGCATCTTTGAGGCTGACCTAAAAGGGAAGAGACGTTTAAATGGCAGCTGAGTTGCTTTTGGCTTAGCTGACTGGAAACCCTGACAGTTGTGACCCTGTAAAATGGATTGTAAATAATTTCAAGAATCCTACTGCACCTTCCAAAATGGTTCCAGAGAGTCACTTGGGACAACTCCAGCAGAATAATACTGCCAATATTATACCACTGATGTAAAAGCTAACCTCCAGTTGCTTGCAGAGCAATAAGAGGAAAATAATTCAATCCTGTACCAGCTTAGTCAGCCCAATCTTCACGAGCATGTTAGTCTCTAAGGTGCCACAAGTACTCCTGTTCTTTTTGAGCATGTGTTTGTGAGTGCAGAAAAATCTCTACCTGCTATTTCATAGCTTTCAAGATATTTGTGATGATTCTGAATATCAGGTGGAAATTTAGCCTAATATTTCTGTAGTTCAGTTAGCCAGTATTTTATATGTAACCCCAATATTGGAATCAGTTATAGTCATTGGGCTGGATTGTCTCCTTCGGTGTATGTCTCTGTGAGGATCTCCTTGCAGCATTCCTTCCTTCCATTGGGGCAGGGATAGAAGTTATTATCCCCTCACAGAATGAGCCATGGAACTCACCCCCAATGCTAAAGAATTCCCAGTGATCTACTAGGAAATCCTGTACCTTCGGCTCTGTGCTTCACAGTCTGAAGCACAGACTGCAGAAGGAGAAAGCTGTCCACTCAGAAGACAAGTTCCCTGCCTCATTGAATAAAATGGAAGAAGAACAAGGCTGCCAGTAGAGGAAGGAAAGAAGAAGAGGGGGCAAATAAGGGGAGTGACTGAAGATTAAAAAGACCTCTAATGACTTGAGGTGTCAAAAATTCTCTATCTCGTGCCACCATAAACCTTAGCTTTCTTAATTATTGATGGTTGGCAAAGGCATGATTCTGTTGGCAAAGTTTATCTTGCTGTTGACTCTTCTTCCAATCAAACGTATAGTGGAATCATATTCCCAGTTGCTTCTCTCAGAGAGTTTTTTGTCAGAATTTTTGCCAGTGAGGTACCAGACAAGTCATAGTAATGTCTAATATATGAATTAATTTTGTTTCAGTGATTTCCAAACACTTCACAAATGCACTAGGCACTGTTTATGTAGCGTGTCAGCAGAGTTTACTTTAAAATAAATACTAAAGTGAAATGAAGTACAGCACTGTCTTTGAATGCAGTGCATGATTTTACACTTCATTAAGTCTATTTTTTGTACTAGTACATAAGTGGTAATTGTACAGGTAAAAGACAAAATGGAATGAACAAAAAGAGGTGTTCCCCGGTTGAACATGCTAAATAAATGTATCCATTTTTAATGGTGACATTTGCCAAAAGGACCAGTGCTATGACTGTGTGCACAAGTTTTTGAATCTGTTTATTTTGTAGTTGAGTAAAACTATTACTCTGTCTCAGCCACTAAAACAACCTCTTGTACATCTGAAACCTATTATATTCAGAATACCTCAAGGAAGAATAGTTTTTATGAAATGCTCAAACAGACTTCCCCATTATTAGTTAATTGAGGCTTGATTTTTAATAAATCTCTTAAATAAAAATGGCTACCCTTTGTTTTGATATTTTAAAATTTACTTACATTTCTACAATAGACCCCCTCCGCCCCCCCCCCAAATCTTCCACAAGAAAACCCTCATAAACAAGTAAATAAACCACAATAAAAATGGTTACCTTAAACCACTGAACTCAAGGTTAGTGAAAACTATGGGGTTGCAAAGGCAAAAAGTGAGGCATAATTTGGCCTGCAGTAACTTTAGGTACTGGTGGTAATGCCTGAAAAAGAAAAAAAATAATAATTATAGCTTGACTTTCATCTCCCAGAAGCTGAGTTATGTCTTCTTGTATCTGGTGCTCTTGTGTAGCCTGGTTTATTGTTCGATTTTTTTCATTTATAAGAAAGTAAACTAAACCAGTAATACGAATTTCTCAACAATTAAAAAGTAAATTTAAATTAATAGGTGGCAGCAGAAAAGTGGATATTAACATAAATGTTGTTTAAATTAACATTGTGTATATTACTTGTGACATCAGATGAATATGTTTGTATAATATATAATCTATATATTTAATGTAAAATCTGTTTATTTTAGGCATTTATAAAGTGCCAGTCTACATAGGATGTAGGTACTGGTCACGTAGATAACCGTACAAGAGCAATATTATAAATAGTATTTTAATCTTTGTTTCAAGAGTGATGAATACATAAACTAGGACATTATGTACAAACATCTGCCCAGCTGAACCATAAATATGAATCCTTGGATCCATCACAATTTTTGTAACTTCTGTTTTTGTATTATTAATACAAATACAACACAGATTCCATTGGGTCAATTTGACATCTATTTATTGTTCTCTGTTTATCCTGCACAGGCAGTGGTGGAGGGTTGCTTACACTGTTCTGCCAATATATCGTTCCTTTGATCGGGACGGATCTCCTTCAGAGGTGACAGAGTAGTGTTGATCACCATTCAACCATTTATTCTCTCTCCAGAGATCGCAGATGGGACTGCCAAGAATGAGGATGTCTTTTGTCATGTGGATAGCTGATCACTAGGAAATGAACTGAATCACCAAATTATTATGCATAAATCCTTTTAAACAAATATAAATCAACATGTAGGCCATGAAAGGGACATCAGAGGAGAAACTCCATTGAAGACAATGGTAAAACTCCTGTTGACTTCACTGGGGCTAGGATTCAGCCCTTTGTGATTAAATTATCCTGTTATGACAGACATCTTTTTAAAGAGATTAGAATTAAATTCCACAATTGACAAGTGTAAAGGTATGAGTCAAAGTTTATAACATTTACCAGGGAGGGGAAACTGTATCACATCTCTGACATAAACCAACCAACCATTGACAAGAATTAGGAAGAAACATAATGGACATTTTTACACCTCTGAAGGGTCTGGTACTGGCCCGTGCTGTAGATAAAATACTCGATTAAATAGACTACCATTCTGACCCAGTGTGGCAGCACCTATGGAGTCCATATTACTGTTTTATTTTGCTGTGCTAATCCTTTGCACCAGAAAAGGATTTTTTGCATGCAAGAATAAAAATGTAGCTGCTGATATAGGGAATATAGAAGGCTTGAGGCTTGAATCTACAAGGCTGTGAGTGAATTAGACATTCTTCTTCCAGCTGCTGCTGTTCACAACACTTTTGACAGTTAAAATATATCATGCATTCTCTTGTCCAGTTAATGTAAACAATTACTATTTTAAGTGGAGTCCATAATCAAACCAAAATAGAAGGATGCAGACCGACAGTTCAGAGATTAAACTAAGCAGTAGACTAAATGAATGTAAAAGTAGTTTAAATATAAAATAAAATGAAAAAAAAATCTAAATCAGAATGTAAGGTTTAGATCGACCCAAAACACAATTTTTTTCAGTTTGGATTCATGGATAATTTCATTTTTTATTTTTGTTTTTGTTCTGTTGGTGAATAGAAGAGATTTCAAACTACTGAAACTTGCAAGAATTCTGGGCAAGCATAATTAAAAAAAATATTTTCATAGTTTGTGTCCTAAAATGCATTCTGCTCATTCAAACAACTAAACATTGCTTATGTGAAGTAGTGAAATTGTACTAAGAACTCATCAAAGAAGTCATTGAAAACTCTCCTTGCCCCACATAGAGGAATCCAAAATGAGACACGAATAACCCTCCAGCTCCTTATTTTAAATGCTGTAAGTGATGATGAAATGAAGTGGCCAATCATGCTGTGTATCCCCAGATAACCATGTTGCCAGCTATTGAGTCTAGGGCTTGATTTGTTGCATTTCTGAATCCAAGTAGAATACTGATACTACTACTAAATAAATTTAAGGCTCAATCCTGCAAAATGCTGAGCATTATAGCCCGATTCAGCAAAGCACTTATGCATATGTTTAACTTTAAGTCTTCACTTTCAGCATGTGAGTAGTTCTGTTGAAGTCAATGGGACTGCTCATATGCGTAAAGGTAAGTATGTGCCCAACTGCTATGCTGAGTGAGACCAGAGTGCTTAGCACCATTCAGGATCAAGCCCACATAGCATTCTTTGTATTCAAAGTACTTAACAGAGTGTCTGTCCTCACAGTAGCTGTGTGAAGAAGATATTAGGAACACATGCTAGGGATGGGGAAACTGAGGCAAAGGTTACATTTTAGATGATAAGCTCTTTGGGTCAGGGACTGTCTTTTATTATATTTCTACACAGTGCTTAACAGGATGGAGTTTTGACCTGATTGGGGCCTCCGGGCCCTACAGTAATATAAGTAAATGACTTCCCCATAGCCACAGAGGGGAGATCTTGCCAAATATTTGAGTAGTTTTGAATTGTGCTTTTATCTTAAATGAAACAATCCCATGACAGAGGAGAGTCTGGGGCAATTTGTTTTTGCACCTTTAAAAACCAAAACCAAACAAACAAGGTGTGTGTGGGGGGAGGGAGGTGGGGGGGAAAGGGGAATGCAAAAAGGAAAACAGGTTCAGGTTTCCTGATTTGTTTAAATTTGTGGTGCACTACACACACATTTATCAAACCCCTTTCCTGGTGACAGTACTTCATTAGATTAGTTGGGTTGGGTATTCACGTGGATTTTCATCTTCTGACTCATAAAATTCTTTTATTTCCTAAAGAATTTCCTGTGTCTGACTGGAATTTCATGTCTGTAGGTTTAGCTGGGCTCCTTGAAGCAGTTACTTTCTAAATTACACTGTGCTTCAGATCTCCATGTAATACCTGGAGAGCCAGGTCACAGACTGACTCCTGTTTTTCAAGAAAATTGATCCCCTTCAGTGCCTTACCTGTAGTCATTTTATTCAGAAACGTTTAAAATCTTTTTGGCATCTTCCTTTCATGACAACAATGTTTTTCACTTGCTGCCTCTGCAGTTTCCCCATGTCTGCTTATGAATATTTGTGTCTAATTCTGAGCATGCACCCCAGTGATTTAATGTTAGTATGTAGCTTGCCGGCCTTTCCCATCAGGTTTTCATCACTCACATGATGTAAAGGAGAGTTACGAGTATATTGGACCATTTAGCAATTGATGAGAAATGCCTGTGTATGTCCTTTTTCCTTCTTGTTTTAGTCTTTTACTTCTTTTGAAGGGGGTGAAAGTCAGGTTAGGTTGGAATACCAGAAACCTTGTGTGTTCTTGTTTTGAAAGGTTCAGTGTATTGAAGATGATACTTTTTGACATGTGAGTTCCAGAAATGTTTAGAGTGATTGTAGTGTAAGCGAGTCCTGCTTATACAAGGAGTTTCATCTGTGTGTCTCTACGTGTAAAATGACAATGCTTAGCTGCCATTTGTTGTTAGAGTTATGGGATATATTTGAATGTCCTTAAGCTGAGAAAACTGAAGTGTAAGCCTGGATGCTATTTAGAAATGAATTCAACTTCATTTGTCAAGATGACAGTTGTAAAGGATCCTTAGATCCTTGTACTTTGGAAGATACATATAGCATAACATGTTTCAAAACAGCAAAGAAAGTGGTCTTTTGAGACAATCAGCAAATTTCTGAGCTAAATATTATGCATGTAACTGTTTAGACCCGGATATAAATTTGTGACAGTAATTCTTGGTTTAGTGAAGACTGTAGCTATAAACAAAAACTCTCTAAGAACAGACTCATTGCTTGTGTAATTATTTCATTTTTAAAAAGTCACAAATATATTAACAGTACAATTTTATTTATCAGATTGTATGGTCTTAATCCTCCACTCTTACAGCAGTTTTACTGCAGTATAAATTGTTACTCTGTTGTACCAATGGAGAATCTAGTTTCACATTTCTTTACAATAGTTAAAAATCAGTAATATAGCAGAACAGTTTTAATCAGCATTGAAAGCTTCAAATTAAATAAAGGACCAAAATTTCTGAAATTAAAAATTGATATAGCAAATCACAGGCGCTGACTTTGTCCTTTCCTGCGGGGTGCTCAGCTCCCACTCCACCCCAGGCCCTGCCCCCAACCTACGCCTCCTCTTCCCGGCCCCCCAGCCTTTTCCCTCCCCCTACTCCAAGCATGCCCCACCGTCGCTCCTCACCTTCTCCTCCTCCTCCCCAGTGCATCCTGCACACCACTAAACAGCTGATCCATAGCGAGTGGGAGGCAGGGGGAGGCACTGATTGGCGGGTCCTACCAATGGGCAGGAGGTGCTGAGGGGGGGAGCTGCCGGGGGGGTGCTGAGCACCCACCATTTTTTTTCCCGTAGGTGTTCCAGCCCTGGAGAACCCACAGAATCAGCAGCTATGTAGCAAATACTTTTTTGTGATATTTACTTTGAAAACCAAATGAATAAATGAATTGCCATATACATGTATACAACAATTTTAAATGGCTGAATATAGCACCTATGCTAGCATTGCATAATCTATATCCATATGTTAAAATGTTAGAAACTGGGAAAGTTTTAGGGTAAAATTATTCTTGTCTTGAGGAAGATTAGTGAAAAAAACAGTTAAGAAAACATTCATTTATAATTTATGCCATTGTCACAATCCACTCATTCCCCCCGCCACCTTCAAATTTTGGTGTTAGAACTGTACGATTAGCTATATATGTGCTTTAACAAACACAATTTTAGAACAATCATCTTACATTTCTATGTATGCCTTTCTACAAGTCCTGTATTAGCCTGGGCAAGTGGGTTTACTTTCCCTATCAGCAGGTGTAGACAGGAACAAAACATTAGATGTCACTCTTTCTGTAGCATGCTTGCTGGATCTCATTCACCAGTTGTTTACTGTCACCACCAGGGGGAAGCAGCTCTGTGCTATTTAGTGATTTTCTTAAGTGTGTCAGGCTTCTGACCTATTCTAGACAATCTTGTTCATGTTGCTAGTAGTGTCCAATTTTAGGTGAGCCCCTTCAGCTTCTGGTTCTACACTGTGAAAGCTCAATAGGCCTGGGTGTAGCATTGCAGGTCATTCTCAAATAGCATCCTCACATGTCAAGTTGGCAACTCAGCAGATATTGCTTTCTTTGTTCTTCTCCTTCACTGTTTAAAGAGGGGGAACAGCTAGGATCTTATTAAGGGGCAACAATTCCCTATGCTTGCCTCATGTTCAGTGGTTGAAAAGGCCAGGGAAGGCGACTCTTCGTTCCTGACACTGTGGAAGATGTGCTTGTATGACTCAACGTGCTGAGAGTGTTTAATCCAGATTGTGTAGAGACAAATACCCCTTGCAATAAGAGACTTTTGAAGGCAGTGCACCAGGCAGCTTCCAGATTGTTCGTGCCAGCTATTCATTTGTCTTCTGATTATGGAAATCTGGAAGAAGTATTATAACTTGCTGCCTAGACCCTACCACAATTCATTCACTCCAGAACTGTGACCTGGAGTTGGTTAAATATTTAAAAAGGACTTTTCAGAGCTGAGGGCAACAAACTCAGCTCCACTCAGAAAGAAAGAAATAAAGCTACGTGAGATCTTCACTCTAGATGTTAACATGCACTTTTCTCCCTCAAGAGGAGTGGTCTTGAGGGCAGTTGCCTTTCCTTTGTTTTTTCCTTCCTTTGAATTCTCCCCCTCTGCCCAAATAATGGCATATCACTTCATTTTAATTTAGATGAACATGTTGTTCACCTTTTTTTCTTGATAGAGAATGAAAGAGGTGTTTGTGCTGCTTGATACGTTCCTTTCAGAATCGGACTACCTTCTTGTTTTGGTGTGAGCAAGTTAAAATGGATCCATAACCTCTTAGAACTGGTGGGTGTTTGGCACCTCAGAGGCCTGCTAAGCCGGCAACTTCTAGTTCTCTCAAGCATATAAGAGAGATAGTGCCCCCTGAGCAAGGAAATGGAACTTGTTCTGGAGAGATCTGTGGAACAGCCATGTTAATATTCATTCATTCTTTAGCCAAATTCCACAGGGTAGGTGGTTTTCCTTCTGCTGTGACTACTTTGGATTATGGGATCCTCAGAGCAATGGCTCCTCATTTTTCACTCGTATCCTCTTGGGCTTTGTGAATTTATTTGTCCCAGAGGAGTGCAGTTTTCTTGGTAGATCGTGGGTGGAAATTGTCATCAGTTGACTTCCTAAGTTTTGTCCCAAATCATGAAAAAATGTCCTTGATGAGTAAGAATATTTTGTTCCTTTTAAATTAATTGTGATGTAAGTATCACTAAATTCTCTTTCAAAGACATCACATTTAATAGCTAAAGTAAACAGAAGGAAGGGAGCCTTACTTTTTTATCATTACGCATAACTCTTTCCCTTGTTTAATAACCTTGTCTTCGTACTGAGATCCATGTTTGTTCAACTGTAGGTGGGAGTATGTTTGTGTGGATGACATGTTGCTCAGTAACAAGGCACATTTTGATTGAGTGTCTCTAATCTGGTGATATCCTACCAACTACTAGGGGGTCAAAACAATTTTCTTATCAGAATTCCATCACCATGATTCTAGTTTTTCTCTCTAACCGAACTGTGATTTTTTTTAAAAAAAAGTGTTAAAATATTTTGGCTTGTAATATTCTGTAGATCTACGGAATTTATTTTAAAAAGAACAATTATAGATATTCTGTTCTTGAAATACTCCAAAGCAAAGTTGTCGCAAACTCAGGCCTCTCAAAGGATGAAAACATGCTTGAATTCCGATGAAGTAGGCTCTGTGCACAGTTATGTTTGAGTAAACATAGAAATCAGAGGATTACATACTTGATTGCCGCTGGTAAAAAGGGACTTTGTTATACAAGCTCATCAATAATTGCGTCTGATGAATGTGCTGTTTGATACTTGGTTCTGTAGTACAGGTGCTAGCTTGGAACTCAGGAGACCTGGGTTCAAGTCCCCGTTCAGACACAGGTGCCCTGAGTGACTTTGGGCAAGTCACTGTCTACCCGTGCCTCCATTTCCCATCTGTAAAATGGGGATAATAGTGCAGGGATATTGTGAGAATAAATATATGAAAAATTGTGAGGTGTTCAGATACTATGGTAATGGGGTCATCTAAGTACCTAAGGGCTGGTCTACACTCAGGGGGTGGGGGGGGATCGATCTAAGATACGCAACATCAGCTAGGCGAATAGCGTAGCTGAAGTCGAAGTATCTAAGATCGAATTAGCTGGGGTCCACACAGCGCGGGATCAACGGCCGTGGCTCCCCCGTCGACTGCACTACCGCCGCTCGCTCTGGTGGAGTTCCGGAGTCGACGGTGAGCGCGAGTTAATGAGACGCGATATATCGATCCCGGATAAATCGATTGCTACCCGCCGATACGGCAGGTAGTGAAGACGTACCCTAAGATTGATGTGTTGTACCAAATTGGTGTAAACGAGGAGAGAATCAGGCCCATGAAGTTTGGAAACCCTCAAATTATTTTTCCCTTGCCACCTCAATGCAAAATGCTTTTTAAACGCAGTAACAAATTATGAAATATTGCCCAATTGATGTGGCATTTTGCAATGTCTCTTATAAATGGATTTTTTTTTAAATTTTGTTTTAATATGGATAGGAAGATAAGAGGTGAAAGATACTTGCCTACCTTTGTCGATTGCTTTGAGATCTGTAGATGAAAAGTGCTATATAAGAGCTAGGTGGTGGTGGTGGTAAAATATTAATACTACTCAGGAAAAATGTTAGTGATTTTAGTGGGAGCTTTTCTTGAGTAAACCTTGAAGGACTGGGCTGTATAAAAGAAAGATCTTGCCCCAAAGAGCTTAGATCCTATCTTTTTGGTCTGAGTTTGTACAGCACCTAACAGTTAGGGTCCTGGTCTCTGATTAGGGCTCCTACGTGCTACCACAACATAAATAATAGTTTCATTTCTAGTCGGATTATGTTGATAACTGGGCTGTATTTATTTATTTTATTTATTTGATTCTCCCCATTAATATATCAGGTTGCTGTCAAGGCTAACTCACTTAAATAACTACACAACTTGCAGTCACAATTCAATACTGACTTATTTATACTAGATGAAAATTGTGATTGATTTAGTGAATTATGGTGCTAATACATAATTATGCAAATCACAAGCCTCTTGCAAGACGTACATTTGCTTTACTGTTCGGGCTCTTATAAGGAAAATAAATCCATTATCCAAAACTGAATGCTTTTGGATTGAGGTTACCAGGTCAACAGTAAATTTTAAAAACGATTTGAGACATTTCTTAATGACATTTTAAAATTATAGTTACACTGCTACACATGATATTATTCAGATCCTTTGCTGCTGCAGATCTACAACTGACTTATGTGTAAGATATATATTTAAAAACATTAACCATGATTTAAAGTAACAAGAGACACTGTTCAGATGAGGGGAGGAAAAAAACCTTTTGGATGAAGTGCGTTAGGTTCAGTAGTTTTATTGAAGCTCAACCAAAAAGAAATCATTTGTAGCTGAATCTATGTAAGAAAACTGGGGGAAAGATCAGTGCTCCTGCCTACCTGTTGCATTTTAATAAAGTCCAAGGTTGGAGATGTCTGATGTAGTTTAGAGGAAATGCAGCCCATTCCCAGTATGTATATTCACTAACCCTTCCGCACTATTCTAAAACACCTCTCTCTCTTCCTATATATATATATGATATTTTTTAGAATATTGCGGAAGGGTTAATGAAGCAGGCATAGCAATAGCTGTATGCTAATATTGTTATTATTTTCTAAAGCGAACAGATGCAGTATGTTTTCATTGACCCAGGAATATCTGGGTTGCTCTTGTCAATCCAATTGTTCTGAGTTATTCAAATGTCAAACAAGATTGTAGATGTGAAGTTTCAGACTTCTCTCAACAATCATTTTAAACAGATTGATCATGCTAAAACTAAGCAAAAGAAATAAATCCAGATTGGATACATTGTTTTGTAAAAACCTGTTTTGACATTCAGAGAGCAGCGATAGAAAGAAAAAAAAATCAGTCTTTATTTATGACTTCCAATCCTTTACTTCCCAAATGAGAGACAGAATAGCAAGATGATGATCCTCTCATATCAACAATTATTTTGTAAAATTTCCTTCAGACACAATTCCTAAGGGTGATATTTCCTTGTTGTAGTGGCGCAACTCTGCTGATCAGAGAGTTTGTTAGAGCTCACCCACTTCTCTTTCCAAACTCCAGGCCCTACTTTTTCCTTATGCTCCCTCACATTAAGAGCCTTGCTCCCAGCCCAGCTCCCTACCTGTCCCTTCCTAACAATAGGGTCTCATGGTTCTGCTGAAAGCCTTATGCCTTAGGAACGGGACAATTGGGATTGTTTCCTTTCCAGTGGGATGTATATAACACTTGATTATAATCCTGGAGGCTCACAAGATTTCTGTGCTTGATTCTGCTTATAGATACGCTGGTGTAAATTGGGAGTAACGCCATTGAAATTAATTTTCCTTCACTGTAAAATGTGCATAAATGAAACCATAATCAGGCCTACTCTATCCAAACCATCCTAGCAAGTAGTATTTTGAATCAAGGACAGTATTTCAAATCTGGTACCACTTCTTTACTGAAGCGTAAGCAAGATATATTGTAAGAAATATTTCTTATTTCCTGTAACTGTTCGCTGCATATTCATCATTCAGAAAATGCTGTGAAAATAAATGTGTAAAGCTAGCCAAATTACCCAAAGCACATCTTGTATTTGCAAAGGCATTATATTATATATAACAAAATTACAGCAATTGTACAGTTTTTACATCTAGGTTGTGTGTGTGAAGATAGAGGCTGGTATATGGATCTGTCAGACTCAGTCTTAGTATAAATATGTATGGGGGGGGAGAGAGAGAGAGTGAGTGAAGTAACTTAAAGACCTACAACTGTTTTAAAGTGGAAGATTTATTACTGTATTTAAACCTTGTATGCTTCGTGTTTTTACAAAGATGTAGTTTCTCAGTGGAATAAGACAAACTATGAGACTCCACATTAAATACTGCGGTTTTCAATAACAAAAATTGTGTTTAAAAAGCATATGAGTTCCAAAACCCAACCCATCAGAGAAACCAGGCATTTTTCAGGTCAAGGCCCTTTTCCCTCCTGCCCTGCCTCCCACCAGCTGGTGCCATTTTGCAGCCCTAGCATATGCCATCACTCCCTACCTTTCCACCTGCAAACAGCTTTCTGAAGGAAATGCTTGGAATAATTTAGCAAAAAAATGATGAAGTGCAGCCTACCCTTTACTGTCTCTGGAATCTAAAATGGAAAACATAACTGTAAAAATCACTGCCATGGAAGACAGAGAGGAGATCTCCAATTCACGGGTATATGAAGGGGGCACTAATGCAAAAACATAAAATGGTTTGTGATTGCAATTGCACTGTTCAGGACATTATCAAAAGGAATATTCTGGAAAAAAAAATCCTAACTGGGCCTGATTTTTCTAAAGCAGCCTGCAGTTTTGCTTCTGCAAATAATTATAGGCTCACATTTTAGCAGTTAAACCTCTAACTTCCTAATTCGTGGACGCAGGCAGTTAGATGTCTAAGTGATACAAAATGTGCCCCAACTCACAAAATTGGAAGCAGGATTGAGACTTTCCTTGAAAGATAAATAACAAAATCCAGGGGTAGACTGTTTTGAAAATATTTATCATGTGTTACAGTTATGCTGTAATTTGATGGCTTAAGTAGGAAATATGTTGTGGACTCTATAGGACTCTTCTCAGAGGTCAGTATCACCTTATGAAAATATGCCCTGGGAGTGCATATGCCAAAGGTTTTCTAGAATTGTCATCTTCATGGAGAATAAGCTTCCTTCTGTCTTTTAACCTTAATGTGATAGAGATCATATGCCGTACACTGCAACCCTTGCTGGAACAAGTTTTGATTTCTCTGTCTCTCACACACAAGACTATGAGTAGATTTTGTGGGTTGCACAAACAACATCAGACATACTGTATGAGCAGAAACATTTTTATTCCTTCCTGCTCTTAACCTGGCTGCCCAGGGCAGTCATCAGGTGTTCTGTGTTCTGGAGAAAGCATTCTCTGATGAAGGAGTATGAGCCTTCATCTTCTCTTCAGCAAATTAAGGGTCAGCAGTAAAAACAAATTATCCCAATTTTAGGGCAAAAGCCATGCAGCTTTTACAAAATATTTGGGAGAAATCTCAGATGGAGGAGGTGGAGAGAAGTGTAGCAAATGACTGATTAAATATGTTAAATCTACTGGTTTAAGAGTCTTTGTTGTTCAGGGCCACGTGGAAATGACCTGTCTCTAATGTACCGTTTATACACAGTTTTTAGTGAGGTAATGGATAGAATAACGTTCCATTGTTTTGTATGTTTGCATTTTTGGCTCAGAAAGGATGTTCACTATATCTAAATAATTAAATCTGGCATGTAATATATCAGAAACCCACAGAACCAAGGATAAATGGGCCTGATTCTCATTTACTCTAAGGCCTCAGGGCCTTTTAGTGGGTACATATATATATAATATATTCCTGTTTTAAAGCACCTTTCCACTGTCAGAGTGGTGTAAAATGGCCAAAGTGAAGATAAGAATTAGACCCATTTTAAATGTCTATAATCCAATACAAATTGCTAACAAACAAGGCTGTGTGTAACATTTGCACCAGTCTCTCTCAAAACTGAATCTTGAGTTCAGGGATCAATGTATTCACAAACCTTGGCTCCTATTCACAAAAATTTGCAAACTTTGGTTGAAGTTGTTCACTTAGCTGGGAAATCCAAAACTCCCTGTCCCCAGCTTGTCTCCTGCAATTACCCTTCTTCCCCTCCCCACAGCTGCTGTCCTGTTCTACCCACCAAGCTTACTGTTCTTCAAGGGAAAACACTCCTGCTATTGCTGCCAGCTCGATCTGCTGAGCTCAAGCTGATAAACGTCCAATAATCATTAGTGTGCTACCCTTCTAAAGAAACCACGCATGAACATTAATGAGGTGTCTCTTCCCGGGGACAGTCCTTACCATGCAAAGGATTACAGTTCCTCTCAGCTCCAACTCAGTAGAACCATCTGAGAGCAGAAGTGGAAGGGCTTTTTCTCCCCCATTTCTATTTCCCTTTTGGAAGCATCCAACCCCAAAATGCCATTTGAAAAACTGAATGAAGCATGAGTCAGTAGCTTGCAGCCACCTGAAAACCATGCTACAGCAGCCACTCTGCACCACTTACGGACCTTGGGAGGGAGGAGGAGGTGGCAGGGCTTAGGTCGCTGGAGGAGGGAGAAGTGGTGGGAGATTACAACATCTAAGGGCTGATCTTCACTACGAGGATATCCACACTGCTGCAATCGATGCAGCAGGGGTCGATTTAGTGGGTCTAGTGAAGATCCGCTAAATTGACAGCAGAGCACTCTCTGGTCGACCCCAGTACTCCAGCTCTCTGAGACGAGTAAGGGAAGTTGGAGAGCGTCTCCCATCAACGCAGTGCAGTGAAAACACCTAAGTCGACCTAAGCTACATTGACTCCAGGTACGTTATTCACATAGCTGGAGTAGCGTAACTTAGGTCGACTTACCCCCGTGGTGAAGACAAGTCTAAGGGTATATCCACGCAGCAAAGAAGAGTAGATGTACCCATCCTAGCTTTATTCTAGCTAGTGTGGGTAACAATGGTAATGAAGACATGGCGGCATGGGCTTGCAACCAGAGTACATATCCAATAAACAGCATCCCAGACAGACATTTACTGTGGCAGCTAGCTTGCAATGAAGCCCATGCTGACACATCTTGACTCCTATTGTTCCCTGTGCTAGCTAGATTAAAACTAGCACACGTAGCCTACTTGAGCTACAGTTACACCTTAAGTTGTAGTGTAGATGTACCCTAAAGCAAGAAGAGATCTTCTGGAGGTTCCTGGGAAAGAAGGAGAAACAAGAAGCCCCTATTGTGTCTTTTTCTAGTTACACAATACAGACAATATGAAGAAGCCATATGGGTACGACTGGGTGCCAGATAAGTGTGTTTATTAAATATACACAAACATGCCAGGTCTAGCTAGTTACATGCAGCTCTGACTGGTTTCTGGCTGCTTTTGAAACATAGTACACAATGAGCACTACTAGAAGGCTCACAAACTATCCAAAGGATACTCTTCTATTCCTATATGCTACATTTCCCACGAGAGGGAGTGAGAGAGGTGAGGGGTGAAGGGTACTGGGTCACCTTGTAAGTTTGCCCAGTGAATTCAAACTTTCCACCAAACATGCAGCAGTTAGTTTGGTTCCATCTCCAGGCCAACCACATGATGGTGCCCTTCATGAACTGTACCCTGCAGGTTTCACACAGCTGTACTGTCAACCCTCTTAATGTTATTAGTTCATCACAGTAATACTGTAAGAGACACAAAGAGGCGACCAGATGGAGGAGATGTCATTGAGGTGGAAATGTAACAATTTAGCATTAAGTGGTTGAAAATCTTAGGAACCATCGCTTGGATTTTCTAACTGTGTTGTAGTCACTACTTTGGGGGCGCAGATGCCTCACTGGCAGAATCTATAGAACAAGGGACATTCTGAAAAAAGTGTGTGCACTGGAAATTAATAAACTAAATTCTAGTCACTCCAGTTGGGTACAAAGGCTGCTTTAAGGGAGTTCAACTCTGTTTGTACAGGTTTTCAGCTGACTTCACTTTTAAAAAGTGCATGGAATGCATCCAAAACAAATAATTTTTTGTGCTAGATGGGAAGACCAAAAGGAAAAGTCTGGAGAGAGGAGGATGGATGATCTTCCTTTAATGTCAAAACTGACATAAACATATCCCCCCAACCTCTTTGCACAAGATAATTTTCTCAGCAAGACACAGATTGCTTCAATCTCTGCATAGCAGCCTTTGAAGCTTTCTCCTTATTGTTGTGTGTAGGGGGAGGGAGGGTTCCCTTTGAGGATTTCTACAGCAGTGAAGAGTTCCTCCTTCAAATACTTTCACATTATGAGGAAAATGCTCTCTTCTTTGGGGCTTCTCTTCGTTAAGACTTAGGGCTGGCCAGAAAACAAGAATTCTGCTTCGCAAAACATTTCATTTTTGACAGAAAATGTTCTGTTGAAAATTATTCAGCCAGGTCTGCTTAAGACCTCACTCATCATTAGGTGGAGTTCCAACTCAGGAGATAATTTGCATTGCTGGAGAGGATCCACCAACTGGAAGATAAGAATTTTTGAAGGGTTCCCATTCTGCAGAACTTTGTAATAGGCTGCTTCTTTGTTTGTTTTTTTGTGTGAAGCTATGTGCATTGTTTGGCAGGGATGGTTTACAGTATGGAGTAATTTATAAAGACGTTTGTTACTTCGTAACAATTCTTTTTAAAGATTGACATTACTAAAGGGATTCAGAGGTGGGTTTCTCTCTTGCAGAATGTTTGCCTTGTTCGGGGTATTTGATCTTCAGCTTTACTGCTGTCCATTTTTTCCTGTCGGTCACACTTGGACAACACTTTTAGACACTGATCCCACAATGAGCTTTGTGGGGGTAGGCCCCATGGACTTCATTGGGGGTCCTGGTGGGCTCCTACTTGGAACTCATTGCAGGATTGGGGCTTTAATTAAGATGATACTGTATTTATCCACGTTTTCCCCAAAGGGTGAGAAATGAACCGTCTTGGGGAGGGGCTGTTTTTCCCCTTTAATTTCACTCTTACATGGTTTCTTCCTCAAAAGTTTTCCTCCACATTTAACTGTGTAAGGTGTAACTAAAGCTGTGCACTATTGTTCCGCATTGACATGCTTTCTCTGCACATATTGAGGCCATTTGATAGCTTCCACACCTCCCTTTACTAAAAATCTTGTGGGAAATTCTGTACATCCTGTATTCATCTGTGCAAAGTGATTTGTAGTTGCAGCCTACATTCTTTAATGACTTACTGCAAGGCATTTTATGAAACCATTAGTAACAAATGTTTAACAGATATTAGGAGAAAGAACAAGGAACTCTGGTATGTGTGAGCATATATACAGAGTGTGTGTGTGTGTGTGTGTGTGTGTGTGTGTGTGTGTGTGTGTGTGTGTGTGTGTGTGNGTGTGTGTGTGTGTGTGTGTGTGTGTGTGTGTGTGTGTGTGTGTGTGTGGGTGAGTGACCTTAGGGGATTGCAGGAGAGGGGCAGGTATCTGGTGGTGATGAGGTGGGTATGGAATGGATTTTTAAGTGACCTTTAAAATCTTTCAAGTAGATTCTCATGTGGAAGCCAAGCTGTAGGCAATACAGCCCTTCGATTGCTTTTTAGGTGAACTAATCAGGCTGTGTGAGGGGAATCTGCTGGGACGCTGTAGTTGCAGGGGCTTGGGTTCTCCAGTCCCTGTGTTGGTAGATAAGGGGAGACAAGGGAGCGAATAGTTATTCTTCAGATGGTGATGTGCAGCCATGGATTGTAAATAGGGGTCACAATATATTGTACCTGAGGCTGCTATGGAAGGCTCGGATAGCAGCTGTGTTGAAGAGCGCGTGTTTCCATCGGTGCGTGGCAAAGTGAAGTGAGGTCTTTTGTTTTGGATGCAGGCCTTATGCTTATCCATGCCTTTGTCGCCCTGAGATTACACCACCGTAATGCTTTCTACTTGGGGCTGCACCTGAGACCATGCGGAAGCTGAGCTATTCCGGAGCCCTTTAGTAAGTGGGGCTTTCCACTGGGAGCACGTAACACGTGCATCCCATGAGCTAGTGTGGTTGCCTTTGGTAGGTGGGTGGAACTCAAAGTATTTTTTTACTGATCTTTAAAGCCTTACATGGTTGGAATCTGTGTCTGGGTTACCAGAGCACCCATCTCTTTACCTGGGCTAGACTGCCGCAGTTGCTGTCAGTGGCGGTGCATGCCAGGGAGCTCTGCAGATGCAGACGAAAGGCAGCTGCTGGCAGCTTATTCTCTGAGAGGGCCTAAATGTGAATAATTTATTATAATTGTACATGCAAGATAACAGGTGTTTTTGAAAATGGGACTTAGGCTCCTAAGTCACGTAGGTGCTTTTGACAGCGTTCCCCATAGTCTATAATTTGTTGGTAACGAGATCTGACACAAAGATACTGCAGCTCTTGATATCTCTTGTTCCTCTTTTCCAGGTTGGCCTTCATTCTATGATGTGATCAGTCCTGATGCAATTACGTTCACCGATGACTTCTCTTATGGGATGCACAGGATTGAAACAGGCTGCAGTCAGGTCAGTGTACAGCACACACAGACCATTCTGATTGTAAAGGCTGCAAATATTGTTACAGCACCTTACCCTCTCACTGTGATTTACAAAGCTTTTCGTTCATTAAATACTAATAATCTTAATATCGCATGGTGGATTGCAAGTGACAGACAAATGGTCCGAGTGAAAGTACAAAGTGCTAATGAGAGTGTTCTTAAGCACTGTTTAACAGAGCATACATAAATGGCTTGAATCAGTGGTGCCAAGTATACAGAAATTGTCTTGTTGAAAGGAATCCCTTCAATGCTCATCCCTGAGCCCCACTTTTCTACCTCCATGTGTGAATGGTTTTGATAGAGATTGGAAGCGTTGTAGCGACTATTTGTGTGCTGATACCATCACTGTGCATTACTGAAGAGCAGCACTAACTGAAATCCAAGCCCCATTCCCAGGTCAAGTCTTAATGACCAAATCAAGTAATCCCATCTGCCATAATAATGAACTCAATAATAATGCCAGATGCTCCCAACTTTCCATTATCTGTCTTGTTCTACTTGCTTTCATCCATTATGATGCCCAGCTTTCTGTGAAGTGAATGGCATAATCATTATCTAGAAGGGAGGGGAACTGCTGACTTGACATGTTACAAAAACACCCAGCAACTCTCAACCATCCAGTTCTAAATCCTCAAATTCCTTCTGGTGAGACTGCAACAGCTTCATTCATGCTGTATAAATCTGCCTTTTTGTTTCCAGACAGGACCAAGGCTGGGATAACCAATTTCAGCATTGCTGAAATATATCCTGATTATTCTGTGCTCATACAGGAATGCTTAGAGCATGTTAAGAAAGAGGCTCTCTGAAATGGTGTTGTGTTCTTCTGGGGCCATTTCTGCTCCCACTGAAGTCAATGGCAAAATTTCAGTTAACTTCAGTGTGTGCAGTATGGGGCCCAACATGCCAGTGCCTGAATCAGTCTGAAGGGAAATATCTACTAATGTAATTGGAGAAATGGTATTATTCTTATCTAGGTAACATGCTGCAAGAAAACCATTTAACACATTTTTGGTAGCTGTGCTGTACGTGTTTTAGGAATCTCAGAAGCTCTACTATGACCTCTGATTGCAAAAGAATTTTAACACCTTGCAGGAAAATTTAATGCATAAAAAGATATTGCTCAATATTAAAGGAACTCGGGCTGTGTTGTTTTTATTTCATAATAAACTGAGGAACCTTATGAGCTTATAATCTTCACTTTACTGAATTGCTTTGTGGAACTAAATGATAAATATAAATAGACTTGGAAGGATTTTATTTTTTTATCAGTAAATGTTGGTAAAAGTTGATTTCCTTCTATACACACAAAGCAATGAAAAAATATTTCCATCAATAATTGAAATTTACAGATAGCCAAAGTGGGGGGGGGAAAGTGTGCATGAGAACTTAGAGTTTGATTTAAGGATATTTAGTTTGCATATTTTGAAATGTGTTGTTGACAATTTGTATTTTAAAACCCATGTGGGGTACTGGATTGTGCCAAATATGCCAGGATTCAAAATTTGCGCTTCCTGCCCTTGCTCGTTTTTCGCTCAGCGACAAGCACCAGTGCTGTCTGTACTGCTTGGGGGAAGCCTGTGCCGCATCCAGGTGAAGTATCTGCCTCTAACTTCCTTGCCCATACATGGGAAGACCAAGCCCTCTGTCTTAAGAAGCAGCTCGTGGACATTGCCAGGGGGCCTCAGTCAGATCCTGGCTGGGTAACCCCCATTCCCCCCCACAATCCAAGAGTGCCTCCTACCTCGGAGCCTCAGTCCAGCTCTGCCAGTACCAGTGCTATAGACCCCATGCTGGGACCTAGCCATGAGTCTCGGAAGCATGCACATAAGCATGGCAGTAAGTCTTCCTTTAGATCCAAGAAAGATGTCACACCATCCACAAGTTCCGGCCACAGAGGAATGCCGCCTTCCAAGGCCCACAAGAGTGACAAGAAGTTGGATCGCTCATCGAATCTGCCGGTCCCGGTTCCAGCACCACATGCTCCTCCTGCATTGGCCCCGCTGACATCTCGTGATTCGTGGGTCATGAGACAACTCCCCTTTCGAGCCCCAGTTCCATCCATAGACTGCCGGCCATTGACTCTGGGGAGACTCGGAATTGCTCCTTGGCCTCATGAACTGTTCCAAGTTTGCTCCAGAATGCCCTTTCTTCTGTCCTCGCCGTGCAAGACAATCATAACAGACACATCGCTCAATGGCTGGGGTGCCCACATGGGAGATCATGTGACACAAGGCACTTGGACCTCTCAGGAAGTCAGGATTCATATTGCTATCCTGGAACTTCGGGCAGTATGCAAGGCATGCCACGCGTTTTTACCAGCTATCCATTCTTGTCATGTCGGACAACATCATACACAAGCAAGGAGGTACAAAGTCCCCAGTGCTGTGTGCGCAAGCAGTATACCTTCGGAAATGTTGCATTGCACATCGTATCCATTTGTCGGCAGCCTGCCTGCCAGGAACCCAGAATGTGATTGCCGATGCTCTCAGCAGGAACTTTGCAGCTGACCATAAATGGGAGTTGCATGACATGGTAATCGTGGACATTTTTGGGCACTGGGGAATTCTGATCAGGGACCTCTTTGCATCTCATGCCAACATCAAGTACATTCAGTACTGCTCAAGGGGAGCACTCATTTCCCTGTGAATGAGTCATCGACTGGTTGGACCAGATCAACCACTCCTTCCCTCCCCTATCACTCTTGCTGTGCATCCTTCACAGACTCCAATGGGAGATGGTGATTGTCATCCTGATTGCTCCATTCTGGCCTCGCTAGTTCTGGTTTCCTCTTTTTCTCTGCATATCAAAGCATCCTCCACTCCTGCTCCTGATGTTTCTGGAACTGTTCACACAACACAGTGGCAGACTCAGGCACCCTGATCCACAGATGCTTCACCTGAGAGCTTGGTTTTTGGATGGACACCTCCGCTAGCATGGGAGTGTTTGTTGGCAGTAGAGGATGTCCTTTCCTGTAGCAGTAAGGACTCCACAAGATGATCCTACCAAGCCAAATGGGTGCATTTCGCTTCCTGGGCCCAAGAGCAAGGTCTTTCCCCCAAAGCTGTGGACATCCCAAAGCTCTTAGACTATTTCCTCTATCTGAAGGCCTCAGGTCTTGCTCTCAACTCCATCCGGGTGCACGCAGTGGCTATTAGCGCTTTCCACCCTCCCGTTGAGGAGCATTCAGTTTTTACCCCTCCTTTGACTACCCAATTCTGGAAGAGCCTTGTAAATAAATACCTGCCCATTCAGCCTAACTCTCCCCAATGGGACCTCAATCTAGTGCTTATGTCATTAATGAACTCTCCCTTTGAACCTCTGGCCTTCTGCTCCCTTTCTCTTCTTTCCATGAAGGTCGCTTTCCTGGTTACTATTACATCTGCAAGGAGGGTTGGCAAACTGGGGGCCATGAAGGCAAACCTTCTTTTCACCGCATTCCATAAGGACAAAGTTTCACTGCACCTGCATCCCAAATTTCTACCAAAAGTGGTTTCTCACTTCCACCTCTTCCAACCCTACATTTGCCCACTTTCTTTCCCAAACTGCACACCACCATATCAACTGAGAAATGTCAGCTTCACTTCCTCAATGTACATAGGGCCCTGTCATTTTATCTACAAAGAATGAAGCCATTCTGGAAGTCTCCCAGATTATTTGTTGTTTTAGCAGAGAAAAAGGGCAGGCCATTTCCACCCAGAGAATCTCGAAGTGGGTCTGAGGGTGCATTATGCTCTGCTATCAGTTATTGAGATGGTCCCCACCAAGTGGGATACGGGCCCATTCTAAGAGAGCGCAAGCATCAAATTCCGCCGCACTCCACAACGTGCCACTTGTGGACATATGTAAGGCAGCCACATGGAGTTTGGTACACGCCTTTTCTTCTCATTATGCTCTAGTGCATGGTTCTGCAAGGGACACCTTGTTTGTCGCAGTGGTCCTCCGTTCCACAGTTCCAGCATCTTCCTCGCACCTAGCTAGGTACTGCTTGTTACTCACCTTCAGTTGAATACAGTAGGGACTATCACTCGAAGAAGAAGGGGAGGTTACTTACCTGTAACTGGAGGTTCTTCGAGATGTGTGGTCCCTGGCTGTGTTCCAATCCCACCCTCCTTCCCCTCTGCTGCAGATCTGGTAGATTCGTGGTAGAAAAGATCCGAAGACGTGGTCAGTCCACCCCATCCTTCATTGCCTCGGGAAAAACCATAAGGCAGTGCAAGGGTGCATGCATGGCCCGCCGGACATTTCTACTTTGAAAAGTTCCAGCTCTGGGCGCAGGGCACATGCTCATAACCCTTAGTGGAATATAGATAGGGACCACACATCTTGAAGAACCTCCAGTTACAGGTAAGTAATCTCCCCTTCCATGCATGCTGGGCAATGTGTGGAGGGAACAAGGACTAGTTCTTCCCTGGCAGAGTTTAGGACAGTGCTGCTCTTTGAAGTACTAGAAGTATTGAGAATACTTTGTGCCACAATCTGTGCTTAGGACCCTGTCCAGCTGGTAACTGGTGCTATTTAACAATGATTTAACAGTTCCATAATACAATGGCAGATACCTCACATTTTTTCAGTTGAATATTAACTTGTGCTTTGGAAGGAACGATTTTAACAAGGCTTGTCTACACGGCAGAGCAAAGCATGCCAGAGGGTTGCAATTTGTAAAGTGCAATAACATGCTCTCCAACTGCCCTGTGTATACCTTGTTCTAAAAGTCTGAAACAGGACTATATCAACGCGAACCAGGTACCTGAAAGAGTGTCCCAGCTGGGTCTACAGGGGCAATTAGTGCATAACATGTTAGAACACTGTACAAATCACAACTCTCTAGGGAGCTTTGCTGGCGCCATGTAGATAAGTCCCTACTCATACACATTCATGGGTTCTAAATTAACTGAAACCACTCAGGAAAAAGACGTGGACTTTATTGTGGACAGCTCAGTGAAAAGATTTGATCAATGGATTTTGGTGGTTAGAAAAGCAACTGAGATGTTAGAGAGTATTCAGGTATAAAGAATAATACTGCAAACATTATAATGCCATTCTATAAATCACAGATATGGCCTCACATAGAACACTGTTCATGTTGGGTCATGCTGTCTCGAAAAGGATGTAGTACAAATAGAAAAAATCCAGGGAAAAGCAATGAAATTAAATTAAAGGCATGGAAAAATTTCCAGATGAGGAGACACTAAAAATTATTAGGGTTGTGTTTACCAGCCCCTAATATCTGAATATCTTTGTTATCTGAAATTCATATCTGGCCATGTATCTAATGTTCATATCAAAATAGTAACTGTTCTTTTTGAAGCATTCCTCTGAGATCTTCATCTTATCAGAGCTTACTTGTATTAGTATAGAGAAAAAATAAATAAGAGGTGACATAGTGGAGATATGTCAAATAATGAATAGTAAAGAGAGCAATGTCTACTTCTCTCATAATACAAACACAGGGCTGCAAATTGAAAGCAGGATCAAATAAAATACTTTCACGTGATGCATAACTCACCTGTGTCCCTCCTAGAGATCTAATTGCCCTCTTCTGGATCTACAAAAATCTTCCTTTGTATCATCGTTCCATCTGTTCTGTTTCTCTTAGCAGAAAATGAGGAGGAAAGCCAGCGTCATCTGAGCAGGCAGCTCTCTGTGAGCCACTAGCAAGGTCTCTGTGGGACCAGAATTTGGGAATCTCTCCTTTATTCAGTGCTTACTTGAAAATGCAGCTTACTCAGTACCAGCTGGCAGGATGTGAGCACTGTCAAATGAAGCCTGTGGCCAACATATGGGTTGGAGTATGACAACTCCCTTCCAGAGAACCCAAAGTTTTTGGATTCATCTGAATGGAGCCCAAAGCAGTGTATGGTTGGGGTGGAGGAATCTGAGAACATTGTTTACCTGGCTTCAGAGAAACTAGAACTAGCAGACTTCACAGAATGGCATTAGCAATGCACACACCAATTTAAAACACACCAAAACCCGAATTTACTAAATAGTGTAGGAAAATATGAGGCTAAACCCCACAGCAAAGTCCAACGGCAGCTTCCCATCAGTGGCTTCCCACCAGTGGAACCCGTGTTCTTGGCCCAGCCGGTGGGGCAGATCACACAGGATGATAGCCTGGGGGTGGGGAACAACTTGCAGCCGCTCTAAGGGACAACTAACACCCCCATATAGTGTACCCATAACGCAGCCATTTCCTCCCCTCCCCTGGATCCTAAGAATGTGAATCATGTTTCCAGCAGCAAAAAAGACCACAATTTTACTGCAGTGCAGTTCTTGGTAAACACTCCCCACCCCCCATGCTCCAAACTGTATTAATCTCTTGCAGATGAAAAAGTAAGTTGCTTTTTCTATAAATGTCCCTCCATCTGTTTGCTCCTGTGTAAAAGCCTCTCTTTAAAATGTTCTTCAATTTAGAGATCAAACACTGCGGGGGGCAGGGTTAGCTTAATATAAAACAAAAGCATCCCTGGGATTATCTGAGAAACAATTTTTACAGTTCTGTTAGAAACACTTCATCCTGGAAATACGTATAATGTCAGATACTTGTGACAGGTAAACGTTAATTGCAGTCCCATTTAGGGAATAATATTAAATTGGTTGCACATTCTGTCTCCTTTCTTTTCCTTTCCTGTGCAGGGGGTCCTTCCCCCTAGGGTCTCTCTAGCTATTATGTTGTACCTGTAAAAACCAATAAAATTCTTTAATCTCAGAAAGATTGGTTGCACATTGATATGCTCTGAATAAATCATTAGCAGCCGATTGCACAGGGCTTTCTTCAGATCATGGCAACCAATGAGAACCAGGAGCCCAGAGAGACCCAACCATGCTGACACTTGGCTGTGGTCAGCTATGCTCCCAATCTGCCAAAGACATGAGTTACACTTGGTATTCTATCATCTTGCCACGTTCTGCCCAATATATGAACCAGCATAGGATGATTTTCATGGAGAGGCTTTACTAACTTCAACAGTCACCAAAGAAAAATAGTCCGCACCCGTGATGGGTGAAATGTTGTATGTCGTGTAGGGACAGCACGTCTTTCATACTCTCAAATGACAACCAGAACAATTCCTTTCTGGTGCAAACAATTGAATTTGAGTTATTTTCATTGCACATGAGTATTAGCACATGTGTACATGGAATCTATATGTAAATTTTAGGGAGAGACAATGTCACAAAATATAACAGATTTATCAGTAATCCAATCCTGGTGTGACTCTGCTACCACAGAAAAATATAATGAAACCACCACTAACCATGTTGAGGCTTTAGAATTCCTTGCCAAGGAGTTCTGTTGTGATCGGTTGACTTGGTAGTCCATAAATTTGTGTGCCAGTGTTTCCTGAAATCTGCTCCTCTGTGTAATTTCTCTTCCTCTATTCCTTTACATTGGAGAATGAGTGATTTATAAATAATCTTTTGGTAAATGTTAATGTGGAAAAGACTTTGCTATTGAGCCATGAGGTTTGAAAACTTTCTCAGTCAAGAAGATTAATTGCCATATTTTCGATTTGTACAAATACTTTGGGAAACTAAATTATGATGATTTATTCTTTGTATTATGGTAATGTCCAATGGCCCCAATCAGAACAAGATCCTCATTATGCTAGCCCACATGCTGTAATAAACAATAAGATGAGGACAATCCCTGCTTCAAAAAACTTACAAACTCAAAGGACAAAAGGGATACAAGCTAGGAAAGAGGGATACAAGCAAGTGATCAGTCATGAATGACATCAGACGTGTTAGTTGTATTATTTTAAAGCATCATCTTTGTTTATATTATGCTTTTATTTTTTCATTTAACCCTCATTACCTCCTTTGTTTTTCCCCCTCCTGAAAAAAAAATTGTAGGTAGTTGTATTGTCCCCAGCCTTACCAATGCTGTTAACCACTTCCTTAACCACCTACCCAAAAGTCATTCCTGCGCTTTCCCAACACTCATTTGCATAATAGCAGCTACTGAGAGCACTTCCTGATGATGTCACAGGGTGGAAGCAGTCTCATTGGCTAATGGTGTGTTTCCACTAAGCTACCACTGCCATTTCCGCTGTCTTTCCAGGGCAGAAGGGCTTTATCATGTAGCTGCCCTCATGAACCTGGTGTGGTTTTCAGTGATTGCTCAATGCGTGCTTGCAAGAGCTCTGCATTTTTCTGTGGTTGATTCCAACTGGCTGTACATAACAACAAGAGTTTCACAGAGCCCTTCCAAAACTGTCTGGGAAGTTTAGCCCTTAATAGTGCCATCCTGCCACTCTCAGCGATCCACCCACACAGATCTGATTGCAGGATTGGAGTCTTAAACTATAAACTCTTCATGGTAAGGACTGTCTTTATCCAGCACTGGGTTATGCACATGCATAGGACCCCTGCTCCTATAGTCTTGTGTTGATCAGAATTCGAGCAGCTGGGGAATTTTTCAGTAAAACTTTTTTGTCAAACATGTTTGTGAATATGTTTGAGATTTGGACTTTTTGTCCCAATTTGAGGTGCTAATTTTTTTTTTTTTTCAAAATCTGGAAAATATTTAAGGGGTGGATGGGAAAGCAGTTTCCTGCCCAGCTCTAGTAAGAATTGCAGTTTTTGTTTTTTTGGGGGGCGGGGGAGTTTTTTCTAGCTCTCACTATTGTGAAATACCCCTTGAAAGCATGAAGAGAGTATAACCTGCAGCAGTGATCTCTGCCTGCTCTTACCGACGCCCAAGTGCATGCTTAAGTGCTTTGGTTAATCAAGGACTATAACATGAGGAGGACACTGCAGTAAAATGGACCAAAGAGAGAAAAAAATTATCCCCATTATGCTGAGCTGCTAGGAACTTAGCCAACATGAATAAATATTCACAGTCAGGAATACTCAGTATTGCTGGTATGTGCTTTGGATACTGTGCTAGAAATGAATTAAGCATAAAGAATAATTCTTTGCCTTAATTTCTGTTATCTGGATGTCCGGCTAGGTGATTGTCTGTCAGACTGCTAGCCCACTAAGGGATAGATTCTGAACTGTGACACCGCTGTAACTCCACTGATTTCAACTCATGTTGGAATCAACCATTTACTTTAATGGGAGGTGCATTGGGCCCTAGCAAAGCAGCATGACTCCCTATTAAAAGTGAATGTTTCTACAGTTCAGGGTTTTATTTTTTATTCCTCATGACATGCTAGAGAAATAAGAAAGAATCAGAGTGGCTAATTACAGCATGCTGTTGGTTTCAAGATGTTTGTTAACCTAATTCTCCTCCCATCATGCGCCTCTACAGCAGTCCTAGTTCTTCAGTAATGGCTCAATGGATCAGCTTCTTCAAATGTTATGTTCTCTATGTCAAGGAAAGTGAATGTTACCTCTGTTATAGTCAGCAACATGGCTTTTACCATGCAATCATACATATCTGAAATCCACTCATCCAAAACAATACTTCTCTCTGTGGTGACAGCACATATACTTTCACATTCCTTGCAAGTAACAAATTCCTTGCAAGTAAGCATCAATCCAATTTATAAATTATTCCTGGCTTCAATTATTTAGCCAAAATCTGAACATATCTGAAATATGATTGTTTCTGAATGATTTCGGATATGTACAGTTCTGCTATTCTGTGTTCCCTCATATGCACAGTACAGCCCACAAAGACATCGACTAGGGGTTAGGCTAATGAAAGGTATCTAAGATATTGTTCAATCTCGTTTCCTGTTGTAAACATTGTCCCACTATAGAGTAACCTTAAGACATTAGTATTAATAGCATTGCCGTGCCATGTAGTTGTATAGAAATACAATGATACTCTGTTGTTTTATTTCAGTGTGGTGCTCACCTGGGGCATATCTTTGACGATGGGCCTCGTCCAACTGGCAAAAGATATTGCATAAACTCTGCTTCATTATCGTTCGAGCCTATAGATAAGAACAATGCTGGAGAAGGCAGCAGTAGCACCAGTCCTGCCCAAACAGACAAAACAGAGCTGTAGGACAAAGGGCGGTCTGCAGAAAACTCACGGCGTATGAAGAATGTTTTTTCTAACTTGCCTGCTATATTATATCATATTTTTAAATGTATAAAGGCATTCTGCACCATTAGTTTTTTTTTTCTTTGTTGAAATTGAGGCCTTGCCTGCCAATGTATTTTACTATATAATAGGTTCTAAATATTTGTGGACTGACTCTCCTGGTTTTGTTTTTGGAGATTGCTTTGGGGAAGCCTTAAAACAAGAGACTTTAGCCCCATTAGTTATTAATTTCTTCTTCTTGCTTTGTTACTATAGATTTGAATATTTTTCTTTTTCTTTTTTTGTGTGTGTGAAGAAAAGGGGATTGTGGTTATCTTCAGATAACAGAAAACTCTTGAGTGTAATAAAATTCTTGAGACCCAGCACATCTGTGGTTGTTTTGATTTGTGAGGCATGTGGCCTTTGGTCATGTGTATTCAACCATCTCACTGTATCAACCACACCCTGCAAAAACTTGGATTTAGGCAATTCCCTTCCAACTAAAAGTGATGGATGAGATGTAAAGCCCTTCCTTTGGCTAAATTATTGCCAAAATACAAAGGGTGTAGTTGCAGGGACATATATGTTGCATTATAATCAATTTTTCCCCTTGTTGGATGTTGGAATGGAGTATTAAATCAAGCTCAAAACCATTGAGCTTCACTTGTTCAAGGTTCACTGAATATCCTTTGCTTTTTCGTGAGGCCCTGTCTTCTGCAGCTACAACTATTAAAGGGGATTATTTATTTGGGCAGGAACAGGTAGAACTTGTAGAGAATTGAAGTGGATGTGGGTTGACATAGGTGGGCTGTTTGCCCTACCCACGGCAAGCAATCACTACAAGGCATCAGCAGGCTCTGAGGAACCGTGGCACTGCATAATGAAAAGTAATGCCCTTCTGAAATACTCCATTTTTAATTTAAGCTGGCCTGGGCCCATATGGCTTTGAAGGGCCAGGTCTTTTATTATATGTAGTGTGACAGACCCAGACCAATGGGGTACAGGAGTCTGGTAGAGGGCAAATATACTGGTCACTAGATAAGTAGTTTTCTGTTCCCTGAGTGACCAGACCAGGGGCTGCACTAGAGTAATCAGGAACCTGCTAGAACCAGTTAAGGCAGGCAGGCTAATTAGGACACCTGGAGCCAATTAGAAGAAGCTGCTAGAATCAATTAAGGCAGGCTAATCAGGGCTCCTGGGTTTTAAAAGGAGCTCACTTCAGTTTGTCGCGAGAGTGTGAGGAGCTGGGAGCAAGAGGCGCAAGGAGCTGAGAGTGAGAGGGTGTGCTGCTGGAGGACCGAGGAGCACAAGCGTTATCAGACACCAGGAGGAAGGTCCTGTGGTGAGAATAAGGAAGGTGTTTGGAGGAGGCCATGGGGAAGTAGCCCAGGGAGTTGTAGCTGTCATGCAGCTGTTACAGGAGGCACTATAGACAGCTGCAGTCCACAGGGCCCTGGGCTGGAACCCGGAGTAGAGGGCGGGCCCGGGTTCCCCCCAAACCTCCCAACTGACCTGGACTGTGGGTTCTTCCAGAGGGGAAGGCCTCTGGGCTGTTCCCCAACCCACATGGTGAATCTCTGAGGCAAGAAAATCCGCCAATAAGCGCAGGACCCACCAAGATAGAGGAGGAACTTTGTCACTCTGGTATCAGGAGTGGGATCTTGGAGTGCAGCGCGGCGGAAGAAGGTGATTTAAAAAAAAACAAAAACAAATAAAAAGGTTTATTTTTTTTCCCAACAATGGATGACGTAGTGCGGGCACTGATACAAGCTATGGCGGCCCAGCAGGAGGCTACCCGTGTCCAGGCAGCCTCCCAACAGGAGGCAGTGCGGCTGCAGCAAGAGACTAATCGCCTGCTGATGGACCAGGCTGCTCAAGACCGAGCTATGCTGCGGGAACCGGTAAAGCAGGTAAAGTCCCTTACAGAGCTGAATCGCGGCCAGGATGGGACGCGGTTCATACGGGCCAGCCATTGGCTGCAGAAAATGACACGGGAGGATGATGTAGAGGCATATCTTCTGGCCTTTGAGAGGACAGCCCTACGGGAGGCCTGGCCTCGAGATCAGTGATCTGGCATCCTTGCCCCATTCCTGTATGGGGAGGCCCAGAAGGCCTACCATGATCTGCCTGAAGAGGCTGCGGCAGACTACCCCCAGCTGAAAGCAGAGATCCTGGCCAGATCTGGGGTAACGACAGCAGTGCGGGCCCAGCAGTATCACGGTTGGAGGTACCAGGAAGACAAAACTCCACGGTCCCAATTGTATGACCTCATCCATCTCGCACGAAAGTGGTTGCAGAGTCCGGAAGAGATACTAGCGGTTCTGGTCATCGACCTATACATGAGGAGACTACCACCAGACCTTCGTGCCTGGGTAAGCCAGAACAAACCCTCCACCTATGACTAGGTTGTTGCCCTGGTAGAGAGGCGAAGGACAGCGAGGGAGCTGACCCAACCAGTTAAGGAAGAGGCACCCCAGGTTAAACTAGCAGCACCAAGCCCTAAAGTTCGGGTGACTGGGCCACCAGGAGGGCCCAGGTGGAAAAAGAGAGAGGCTGAAAGCCCATCAGAGGCCACAAAGAGTCGGAGCACTGAGGGAGAAGAGGATTGTGATGTTAGACTGCCCAAACCAAGAGACCGGGGAACGCCTACGGCTCCATACAGATGTTATGACTGCGGGGAGTGGGGACACGTAGCTGCACAGTGTCCCAATGCTGAGGAGCCTATGCAGTGTAACCTGGGGAACTGGGCAGATCCATGCTCCCTAATCCACCTTGTGCGGGTCTCACTAACCCCACATATGTATACCAGACCAGTGAAACTAAATGGGGTAGGGACCATGGAACTGCTTGAATCGGGGTGTGCTATCACACTTATCTCAGGGAAGCTCGTGAAGCGTAGTCAGCTGCTGCAGGCTAAACGTATGGGGATAACATGTGTCCATTGGACAGTTAGTTACTACCCCACCATCCCAGTAAAAATCGAGATCCAAGGGAACACTACTGAGGTAGCAGCAGGTGTAGTCCCTAAACTCCCATACCCGCTGCTCATAGGGAGGGACTTCCCAGGGTTTGGAAACTTACTCCCAGTAGGGGGATTGGAGAAAGATGGGGACCCTAAAATTGGTGAGGCATCCACAGCAGACTGTCAACCCCCAATCGTCTCTGAAATATCCAGATTTGTTCTCCACTCCCAGACAGGGTAGAAAGACAAAAAGGGAAAGAAGGGCAGCTAAGGTCTTGGGAACCCGAATACTGATCCAAAGCCAGAGGGTCGTTCTTGTAGGTAGGCGGACCCGCGCAGCTGAAAAGGAGGCCACGCAGGAGGGAGAAGCACCTGAGTCTGACCCCCACCCTAATGCTTCTGAACCAGTAGAGACAACAGAGACTGGGCTCCTATATCTTGGGCAAATTAGCCCCGGGAGAGGAAATTTTGGACGGGACCAGGCAGAAGACCCAAGGTATAACAACATTAGGAAAGCGGTGACTGAAATAGATGGGGGTCCCCGTGGAAGGAAAAACCCAGGGACCAGGACCCTACTTCATAATGAAGAAGGATTTCTTATACCGGGTTGCACCAGAACAGGGGCAGAAGGTACAGTAGATCCTAGTACCTCAAAAACACCAGAACGCTGTATTAAGTCTTGCTCATAGTCATCTTTTTGGGGGGCATTTAGGGGTAGAGAAGACCCTGGCATGAGTCCTACGACGGTGCTTCTGGCCCGGAGTACATGAAGAATTGCGGAGCTACTGTGCCTCCTGCCCGGAGTGTCAGCTGCACAGTCCCCGCCCCCACTTGAGGGCACCTTTAGTACCCCTTCCCATCATAGAGGTCCCCTTCGAGCAAATAGCCATGGACCTAGTGGGACCCCTGGAGAAGATGGCTCGGGGCCACCAATATATACTTGTTGGTTTGGACTATGCTACTCGCTACACAGAAGCTGCCCCCCTGCGGAACACGGCCTCTGAAACTATAGTCAAAGAGCTGGTGGGGATCTTTGCCCGAATGTGGCTACTGAAGGAGATATTAACTGACCAAGGAACCCCATTTATGTTGAAGCTAATGAAGGACCTCTGTACGCTGCTCCATATACATACCCTGAGAACTTCCGCAGACTGATGGGTTGGTAGAAAGGTTTAACTGAACCCTCAAGGCTATGATAAGGAAGATGGTAAGTCAGGATGGGAAGGATTGGGACACCCTACTACCCTACCTTATGTTCGCTATCCGGGAGGTACCACAGGCCTCAACTGGGTTTTCCCCCTTCGAGTTATTATACGGGCGTCACCCCTGTGGCATACTAGATATCGCCAAAGAGATCTGGGAAGAGGAACCCATTGAGGGGAGAAATATAATAGAGCATGTAATGCAAATGCGAGACCGGATAGCCCGGGTTACCCCTATTGTACGGGAACATTTGGAGAAGGCACAGGAGGCCCAGCGAACTCATTACAATCGCCGGGCAAAAGTGCGACAGTTCCAACCAGGGGATCGGGTTATGGTGTTGGTACACACGGCAGAAAGCAAGCTTCTGGCCCAATGGCAGGGGCCCTATGAGGTGGTTGAACCCATGGGGGAAGTAACCTACAAGATGCGGCAGCCAGGACGCAGAAAACAAGAACAGATTTATCACGTTAACCTTCTGAAAGCCTGGCATGCACAAGAGGCATGCACAACGGTCCAAAAAGACCTAACCCAGGAAAACAAGCCTTCCAAACAGGTGAGAGTGTCTCCTGATTTAACACCAGACCGGAACCAAGATGTGTTCTCGACAAAACCGGGTTGAACAACCGAGACATATCACCACATCGTCACGAACCCTGAGGCCAGAGTAACAATGAGGCCCTATCGGGTGCCAGCAGCAAAAAGGGAGGAAATAAAAGCAGAAGTAAAAAAAATGCTGGAGTTGGGGATCATTGAAGAATCCCAGTCAGTGGTCCAGTCCAATCGTGCTGGTGCCCTAACCTGATGGCACCACAAGATTTTGCAACGACTTCTGGCATCTAAACGAAGTATCCCAGTTCGACGCGTACCCCATACCTCTCATAGATGAGCTAGTGGACCGTCTGGGTAATGCCCGGTACTTGATTACCCTAGACTTGACAAAGGGTTACTGGCAGATTCCCCTTGCAGAAGACGCAAAGGAAAAGACTGCGTTCTCTACACCAGAGGGTCTTTTTCAATATACTGTCCTCCCTTTTGGACTACATGGGGCCCCAGCTATCTTCCAGCTCTTCATGGACAAGCTATTACGCCCGCATAACAGTTATGCTGCTGCCTACTTTTGGATGATGTGGTCATTCATACCCCAGACTGGGTAACCCACCTGGAGAAGGTGGAGGCAGTCCTCGATACCTTCAGGCGAGCTAGCCTTACAGCAAACCCTGCCAAATGCACTGTAGGTTTACAGAGGCCAAATATCTTGGCTACATTGTGGGAAAAGGTCTGGTAAAACCCCAAGTGAACAAATTAGAGGCCATCCAAAATTGGCCCCGACCAAGTCGCAAGAAACAAGTCCGGGCGTTCCTAGGTGTGGTGGGGTATTACCGACGATTTATCCCCCACTTTGCCACAAGGGCAAGCCCCCTGACAGACCTAGTGAAAGCCCGTGGACCTGATCTGGTGAGATGGTCTGACGCAACAGAGGAAGCATTCACAGACCTACGGATTGCCCTCTGCAGTAACCCCGTCCTGATAGCCCCTGGTTTCACCAAGGAGTTTATCCTGCAGACGGATGCATCGGAAGTAGGGTTGGGGGCCGTTCTATCACAGATAGTCAGGGAGGAGGAACACCCAATTCTATACCTCAGTCGGAAACTCCTTCCAAGGGAACAAAAATATGCAGTGGTGGAGAGAGAATGCCTCACTGTAAAATGGGCCATGGAAACATTGCACTACTACCTGCTCGGGTGCAGATTTGTCCTCGTGACCGACCATGCCCCTCTTCAATGGATGCAGCTGAACAAGGAGAAGAACACAAGGGTGACCAGATGGTTCTTATCCCTCCAACCTTTCCAGTTGTGTGTGCAACACAGAGCAGGGAGCCGTCATGGCAACGCCGATGGCTTGTCACGTGTGCACTGTCTGGCGTCCCAAGCTGCCCAACCCCTTGGCATTGAGCATGGGGGAGGGATATGTGACAGACCCAGACCAGTGGGGTACCGGAGTCTGGTAGAGGGCAAATATACTGGTCACTGGATAAGTAGTTTTCTGTTCCCTGAGTGACCAGACCAGGGGCTGCACTAGAGTAATCAGGAACCTGCTAGAACCAGATAAGGCAGGCAGGCTAATTAGGACACCTGGAGCCAATTAAGAAGAAGCTGCTAGAATCAATTAAGGCAGGCTAATCAGGGCACCTGGGTTTTAAAAGGAGCTCACTTCAGTTTGTGGTGTGAGTGTGAGGAGCTGGGAGCAAGAGGCACAAGGAGCTGAGAGTGAGAGGGTGTGCTGCTGGAGGACTGAGGAGCACAAGCATTATCAGACACCAGGAGGAAGGTCCTGTGGTGAGAATAAGGAAGGTGTTTGGAGGAGGCCATGGGGAAGTAGCCCAGGGAGTTGTAGCTGTCATGCAGCTGTTATAGGAGGCACTATAGACAGCTGCAGTCCACAGGGCCCTGGGCTGGAACCCGGAGTAGAGGGCAGGCCTGGGTTCCTCCCAAACCTCCCAATTGATTTGGACTGTTCCCCAACCCACATGATGAATCTCTGAGGCAAGAAAATCCGCCAATAAGTGCAGGACCTACCAAGATAGAGGAGGAACTTTGTCACAGTAGCTATGGTGAGGAATGTGGGTGGGGAGGTGGATGTAACAAATGAGCATGAAAAAGCCTGGCAAAAAGCCAGACTATTCCCTTATTGAGAAAAGTTGCTGGTTTCACCTGGCAAGAAGTTTTCCACAACTGCTCTTAGCATTTAGTTTAGTAGCATATGGATATAATTGCGAGTAATAAGGTTTTCTAAGCTTTAGTGATACAGTATTATCTAATATCACTTTGCCTTGAAATGTTCAGTGACCAATCAGATCAAGTAATCCCTTTGTGAGTATCCTGTTATGATTGACATTGGGTCCAATCCTATTCCCGCTGGGAACAAAATTCCCCTTGATTTTAGTGGAAGCACGATTGAGCCTATTATATCAGTAAAACCGAACATACCACCTGAAATGTAGAGGATGGCTGCACTTTGAGCTCGGGTGGCTCCCAGCTCCATGAGACGTACACGCAATAGCTCTGTTTGTTTGCTAAAAAGAGAGTGTAATTGTGGCAGCACACTTGAAGGGAGGGGCTACCCACCGCAAGTCTGCACTTAGCACCTTGTCCGGGTTCATACTCAGGGCTTGCATTGCAGTGGCTGCGCTCTATTTTTAGCATGCTAGCTCAATACCAATGGGAATCACACCCCCAGCTTGAAGTGTAGACACAGTCGCCCTTTATTTTAAAAACAGCCTCTGTAAAAGCGTATGAAAATATGAGAATTGCCCTGTTAGCTCTACTACAAAAGTAGGGAGGCAGCATAAAATGCTTTAAAGTAAAATTAATACACCTCTACCTCGATATAACGCTGTCCTCAGGAGCCAAAAAATCTTACCGCGTTATAGGTGAAACCGCGTTATATTGAACTTGCTTTGATCCACCGGAGTGCTAGGCCTGCCCCCCCAGAGCACTGCTTTACCGCGTTCTATCCGAATTCGTGTTCTATCGGATCGCGTTATATCGGGGTAGAGGTGTACAAATAAAGATGCTAAATATTTAGGGTTAGATTGTTCAATCCTAACATTACCGAGCCGCTACTCGAGAGTAGTCCCACTGATGTAGTGTAAACAATTACTCACTGAAGTAGGGAAAGGTTGCACAAGCTAGGCCTTAGTGTATAAAGGCAGTCAAGCTTTCCGGGGTCCCATTATTCTTTAACAATTTCTTACAGAAGGGCTGTTTTTATTCCTTACCTTCGTTTGAAGAGAAGTAAGTTTTCTCCTACCACATTTTCTGACATAAACGTAAAAAATGCAACATCTATAAAAATGTGGTGCATACATGTGGTTTAATTTCAGATTGCTGTTGGATTTGTTATCAAATTTCAGTGTATTTCTGTCTTATGTTAGAGAAATATATTACTAAATCTTCAGTGAGCAATAATGTCAGCTGTCCTACAGTAGATTTATTTTTGCAGGATATGGAATGCAATGAACTGAATCAATATGGTGAGGTGTATGTGATCTGTGGGAATTACACCGTTTAACATAGGAAATTCATTGTTCTCTCTCTGCACCACAGCACAGTGCAACGTAAGTGCTATTAGAAGATGCCAGCATTGGCTGGTATTAAAAAATCCAAATTTAGGTCAGTCTGTCTGTGGTCATGACACAAGGATCTTAGGAGTTGAGCACAATGTCTAATGTAACAAGTGAGCATTTCTATCTGGTTAAGCTTTGCACTGTCTCGATGCTTATATGTACTGAAAGCAAATGATGCTGAAATAGAAAGCTATCTTTTATAATATCCTCTCTATATTGCAACTTGGATGTTCAATTAGAATAACTTTTTTAATATTATGTAAAAGGTACGCATACATATTATAGATATCCAATGATCATTTCACCCTTTGGTACCTTTTAATAACTAAAACCTTTTCTCAGAACAGTTCAATACTTTTAAGAAATCATATATACATTTTTCAATGAAAATTTCTTTTCATATATTTATCATATATGACTATACAATAAAATTACTTTCTGAATAAACACTGTTCTGTTTTCTTTCCTAAGTGTGTCTGTTTTTGCCATGGGTTCATCTGCTCTCAACTGCAGCCAATCCTAAGGTGCTTCCTTTATCCTGGTCCCCTTACTGACAGTCTGCATTTTGTGTATTCTATATATATCCAACTTTTTATCACAAGCAGCTTTCTATAGTAGGGGCCTAAGCAGTATAGTGTACTCTGATTCCCTTCATGCAACAGTCCCTGGGAAAGTATTTGAGAGATCCAGATATAATTGAGGGGAGAGAAACATTTACATAAGTGCTCAATCTTCACCTTAGCAAAAATCTTCAGCCACTTTCGTGTGTTTTCATGTGTAGTGTCGGACTGTGGGGAGTTCTATGCGGATAGCACTTTGCAAATTATAAGAGTTATACCATGCCAGTGCATAGACTGCAGCTGAACAATTTGGCTGAAAACTTGCATTTTGTTAAGGATTCGTCTCTAGGGAAACAGGTTTGGAATGCCTCATTGTTCACAGATTAACTCAGTTTGATAAATCAACTCTACAAAAAGTTTTACAAAAATGGGGGGTGGGGGGAGAGAAAAGCTTTCATGTTGTTTTCAGTCCTGCTTTCATGTTTACATTCCTGGGAACCTAAGTGGTATTGGTGCAGTAATTCAGTTGTTAATTTTCTCAAGTATTGCAGGGCATCTAAGGACAATCTGTGTGACAATCAATTAGAATGTCAGGTGACATTCTGAGGACTCATTTTGCCACATTAGTATACTCTATCCCCTCCCCATTCTGTCTCCTTTCATAACTGAGATCATTTGATGCTTCTGGGACTGATAATACTGACTAAAATGTGACATGGGGCCAGCTTCTCTCTCATGTTCTGATTGTTTTGTACTGCACTGCTGCTATAATCTGACCCTAACACCAGTGTATCCCAGTCAGTGCAAGGAAGATCCTCTAGTCTAGTGGCTTAGAGCTGGTGTAGAGACTCTTACACCCTTCCCTGCTGATGGCATAGCAGAGGAAAGGGGGAATGACGAGGGTACACCAGCATTTCATATCAATCCCTAGCTACAGTTTTGGCTCCTTGGGGGCCATTAGACTGCTCTAACTTGACCCAGAGGGATGGACCCCACATGCTGGACCCATGGAGGGTAGAGATGATCTTGAAGCTTGCACCCCCGGTCACAAGGTTGCACTGTTTGCAGTTTGGTTGTAGATGAGGTTGTGACTGATAACATGGGCAGGCTTGGCGCAAACTTCCCCTTGTAACTCTGCCAATAAACATCAGTCAGGACCTGCAATATTCCTGTTGTTCTGGTCCTTGGCCTCTCATGCGTCAGCTATCAAACTATGCCCAATTGTGTCATAGTTTTGTAATAACAAAAATTATCCACAAGGGAAGGGAACGAGACTGTCACATTAATTTTTTTACTAGAACTGGACCCAGATCTCCAGAGATATTGCTAATGGATGTGCTTCTGTTCCCACTGCAGTCTACGAGAGTTTGCTATTGACCATTAACCTGAGGTTGTAATAGTGCCTTCCACCCAGAAAACTCCACATGCTATTAACAGATATTACATAACGAAGGGCTAAGTGGTGCTCTGGGTTAGTGAGCTAGACTTTTATCTCTAGTTTCAGTGAGATGTAGTATTCTTTACTCCCTGTTCAAAAATGGTATTCGTGAACTGTTAGCTGCCAGGTTTCAATATAGAGGTAGCTCCGTTTTTGTAGTGGGGAAAGGGAGTCATTGATCTCACATTTATATGACTTTCATGACTCCCAAAGCTCTTTTCAAATATGAGAATCTGATTTTATTTTATATTTATATATATTATTTAAAATGTAGGATCAGATGCGTAAAGTGTGTGAGAAATCACTTACAATGGGGGGCCTTAATATAGCAAGTAAAGTATGCATTCAAGAAACTATTCAGTAGATGTAGCATTGGTATCTATATTTCCATAGCAGAGTCATTTAAAAGAAAGCAACAGAGGGTCCTGTGGCACCTTTGAGACTAACAGAAGTATTGGGAGCATAAGCTTTCGTGGGTAAGATCCTCACTTCTTGCATCTGAAGAAGTGAGGTTCTTACCCAAGAAAGCTTATGCTCCCAATACTTCTGTTAGTCTCAAAGGTGCCACAGGACCCTCTGTTGCTTTTTACAGATTCAGACTAACACGGCTACCCCTCTGATATTTAAAAGAAAGAGAGAGTGAGGTGATGCGGGTGAATAAACTGAACTTGCAGCTGCATATGTAAAATGATCTGTTAGTGATGTTTTCATAGAAGCTTTGTGATCCATCAGGATAAAGGGCAATATATAAAAGTAAGGCCCTACTCCCGTTGACTTAATATAATACCATAATAATAATAGGAATCACTTTATCTGCACCTGAAATGCAGCCACCAGTCAGGTGACTTGGGGAAGCTATTTGATAAGGTCCAACAAGATTCCTTGCCGCTTTAGGACAGGGAGTGAGGAATATAATGCCCATCTCAAACTATAGATAAAAGTCTAGCTTGCTATCCCATGGCACCAGCAAGCATCTGTCTCTTTTTTCACCAAATGATGGTTTTTTGCTGCATAAATTTTTAACATGTATATTGCAGTAGCACCTGAAGGATACGCCTGTTATGCTAAGTGCTGTACCATAGACATAGACTGACTTCTGTATTGAGGAGGGGGAGCAAATTCTGCAGCTGCCTGAAGCTTGCAGTTTGGGGGGCAGCCTATGCCCATGTGCTGTACAAACATAAATGTGGATGCTGATGCTATATCTCCTTGTGACTGCTGGAGGCCTCGCGGTTGTACCACACTCCACCCCAGGAAAGGAGCAGTGAAGGTGTGTGACGGGTTGGATCACAGAAACCCCCTGGGGAGCTGCCACCAGATGTGCAAAGACTACCCCTGCTTCTGCTTTCCCTGCCAGCTCAGGACTCCAGCACCCTGTCTTGCTGAGCCAGCCACTCCTGTTTGGCTCCAGACACAGATCCAGGGTCTGAATCTCCTGTCCCAAAGCTGCAAGTTTACCTGAAAACAGCTCACAGTCGTGTGCTTGTCTTTAGCACTCAGATGCCCAACTCCCAATGGGGTCTAAACCCAGATAAATCCGTTTTACCCTGCATAAAGCTTATGCAGGGCAAACTCATAAATTGTTCGCCCTCTATAACACTGATAGAGAGATATGCACAGTTGTTTGCTCCCCCAGGTATTAATACATACTCCAAGTGAATTACTAAATAGAAAGTGATTTTATTAAATGCAGACAGTAGGATTTAAGTGGTTCAAAGTAGTAACAGACAGAACAAAGTAAGTCACCAAGCAAAATAAAATAAAATGCGCAGATCTATGCCTAATCAAACTGAATACAGATAATTTCCTCACCAGTTCCAGAATGCTCCCTTTTACAGGCTAATCTCCTTTTAGCCTGGGTCCAGCTATCACTCACACCCCCTGTAGTTACTGTCCTTTGTTTCAGTCTCCTTCAAGTATCCTGGGGGGGGAGGGTGGAGAGGCTCCTTCTTTAGCCAGCTGAAGACCAAATGGAGGGGTCTCCCACAGGTTTAAGTAGACTCTCTCTTGTGGGTGGAGACCCCCCTCCTCCCTCCTATGCAAAGCCCAGCTCCAAGATGGAGTTTTGGAGTCACCTGGGCAAGTCACATGCCCCTGCATGACTCAGTCTTTGCAGGCCGACGCCATTGTCCACATGGCATCTTGCATGTCTCCAGGAAGACTTCTCATGTGGATTGGAGCATTCCAAGATGCATTGTTCCCTAAGTGTCTCCTGATCAGGTACTTAACCTGGTGAATTCCTTCCTAAAGAAGCTGACCAAATGCCTCACAAAGCTTACTTAGAAATCAGGCAAGCATACAGCCCATATTCTTAACCTCGAGTAGAAAATGATATATATGTACAAATAGGATGAATAGATATAGTAGATCATAACCCTTACGGAGATATGTTACATGGCACAGGCAGCACAAAACATATTCCAGTTATGTCATACATACATTTATAAGCACCCTCTCCCCATAAAGCCTTATGGGGTACACTGTCACAAGGTGGATCCTCCAGACTTGCCTAGAAAGGCTGCAAGGAAGCAGCCAGTTAGAGCACAGCATAAAAAGAGCTGCAGGGGCTGAGTAGAGCAGTTGCTGGCTGGGACCAGGAAGGGCTGGAAGATGGTGAAACTCTCCAGGCAAAGAGGCTGCGGGGAGACCCTGGTCAAGCAGGGGTAGGACAGAGAAACTCACCAGTCAAGGAGACTTGGGAGAGATCCTGCTCAAACAGGGAACAGACTGGGAGAACCCAGGGACTGTAACCCTTAGGTAACGTCTGAAGGTGATGGGACCAAGTGGGAAGCACCCCGGGAATGCAGCAGCAGCAGCAACTATTAAAGGGAAGGAGTAGGTGGCTGCTGTTTATAGGGTCCATGGATTGGGATCTGGACTAATGAGTGGGCCCAGGTCCACCCACCAACCACTGGGGAAGTGACCTACGCCCTGAGAAGGGGATAAAACTCTATACTAAAAGCCTGAGAAAGGGGCTGGAATTTAAACAGGCCCGGAGATGGTGCTGAAGACCTTGAAGAGGGCCAACCCTATGTTACCCGGGAAGGGGTTCACCCATTGTGGCCTCTGTGACTTAGCTGGAGGAGTGAGCCATTGAAGACCCACCTGATGAGGTCAACACCCTACAGGGGGTGCCAGGAGAAAAAGAAAATTGCAGCGCCACTCCCAACCAATAGGAGGCATTCACCAGAGTTCAGTACACCCCTTCACACTGCTTAATAGTTATTTACTTACTGTATGAAAGAGCCTCTTTCTTAATTCACTGGATCTAGTTCTATAGAGCTTCCACTCTTGGTGCACCCAGTGGCTTCAATAAGACTTTGGCATGCAGAGCAGCCATGAGATCAGGTCCCAGCTGCCCTTTCCTTGTGTAACATAAATGTTCTTTACATTCATTTTATTTTTCCAATTTGTAATAAAATGCCTGCAATAAAAGTTAAAAATCAATTCTAGTCTCCTTTAGCTAATAAAGATAATGAAATAGTGCCCTCTCACATCCCATTCTAAAGCAATGTTTTCCATAAACATAAGAATGAAAATAAAGCTAGTATCCGTTTCTTAAAAAACAACGTCAATATGATCCAGATCATTGTGTGATAAGATTGGCACCATGAACGAATGCACAGGCTTCCCAATGCACTACAACAAGGTTGAAATGCTGCTTAGGTCAGTGGGGAAGTCGAATTAATATTTGTTAAGTTTATTTACTATTAAAATGATGCCTTCTACAGAGCTCACAATAAACCTGCAAAATATCTGACTCAGCATTTTGTGTCGCTGAGTGGGAATGATGTGTGTTACATTTTGACCTTGTTTTCCCCTGTTATAATAAAATAGATCTATAGGCATGTTCAGTAAGTCTCTTCCGATCAAGTATCTGGTAATAATTGACTATAGTATTATTTTCATAATACATTTTTAAAATAAATGAAAGTAATATTTTTATCCAAGATGTTTCACTGTCAATGAAATTGTGAAAGACAGAAAACTTACAGACAGTGCAGACTTAAGTCTTTCTGTAGTCCTTATAGCGGCAACCAATCCAGTAAAAAGTATTGAACTCCCTAAGCAATAAGGCCCCCATCATGTGAAGGCTTACACTTGTGTATGTGTTTTCAGGCTCAGGACCCAACCGTTCAAATTGAGCAGAAATAATATATTCGGGTGTGGCTAATTGCAAACCTGAATTTTTCTATGGAAAATCCACAGAATTTCTAGCATTTCTGGTTCAAACTTTTCAGACTTTCTTTTGCTTAACCAACACAGGCCAATAGTAAAAGAAAAGTTGTTCCACAAATGAAAAAAAAAAAAAAAAGCCTTCTAGTTTCAAAAGTCCTTGTTTCTGTTCTTCTTGGACAGCTTTCAAACACTTGGAAAAATTTCAGTCTGAAGATATCTCAGACAGGGCTTTTGGATTTGGTGTTTTTTTTAATGCTTCAGTGAGAATGACACTAGCAATCTAATCTCTTGTCTTCAGCCAAAAAGAATTGCTTGGCTAATACAACAGATCTGTTTTCTTCTACTTCCATTTTCAGCTACTGGCGTGTTTTTTTTTTCTTTCTTTCCTTTTTTTTTTGGTTGTTTGGTTGGTTTTGGACTGATAGCATTTAAGTCAATGCAGCTCCAATGTGAAGGATTTTTCTCTCTCACTTAAGTATGAAAACTAGAGTTGCCAACCCTCCAGGATTGTACTGGAGTCTCAAGGCATTAAAGATTAATCTTTAATTAAAGATTATGTCATGCGATGATACCTCCAGGTATACATCCAACCGAAATTGGCAATCCTTTGAAAACTGTGGTTTCATGTTACATCCCACGGACAGAACTACAAACATCCTGCCTGCCCAGGTGAGGAAAAATACCTGTTCCCAAAAATATAAGTGATCAAAATATTGTACCCTGTCTGTCTTAAATGTTCCTAAAAGAGCAATTCCAGATTTTACAGACCCACTTGAGAGATGTCTTTCATTATTACTGTAAAAGTGGACAAGTAGATTTTGTGCCTGGGCTAGTACATTTTTAGAATGTTTTTTCCAGGCTGTTTTTCATGTAGCCCTCTTCTTGTAGTCTGGGCATTCTCATCCAGTTAACAACTTCATTATTGTACATTTTGTACATACATGAACATCTGGAGAACATCGTCAGGTGTAACTCTTGGGCAGTGTGGAAAATATTTGTAATTATCTGAAACAAGTTTTGCTTTCCATGAAAGTATGCCCCTGGGGGCTGGATAATTGAGAAGGTATGTATTGGATAGAGACACTTTCGCCTCTAGAACACCACTTCAATTTTGGCCTGTGTCTGTAATAGCCAAAATCCACAATGATTTCATAGCTGTTCATTGGCCTTTGTGAAATGAGTTGGTCTTGGCACCACTTTACAAATCCACCACCCCAATAACCCCGCTTATTGGCAGCCTCAGCCAATAATCCAAGAACTGAATGAGCACAGAGACGGAACAACCTCCTTTGCTCTAGCAGTGGTTCTTTTGTGTTCAGGGGCAGGTGTAGCAGAGAGGGGAAATTTGCATTCGCACTGTTCAACCTGTACCTGTTTTGTGGCTAAAGAAAGGCCTTACACTAAAAGGATTTCCAACCTGGCTGCTACTATGAGCTCTAAAATCACTCAAACATAAAACAATATAAGCCTCTGAAATAATTTACAAAAATACAAGTCTTGGTTTTTCCACTCCATTGCATCAGTTTTATGCCAGGAAGTTAAGCTCCTGTAAACCTGGTACAATAGAATGGAGAGTCAGGCCCATTGATTGAGATTTTCAAAAGCACCTAAGAGAAAATCTTTTGAATGTTCATTGAAAACTTTCAATGGGAGTTGGCTGCCTTAATTGCTTTTGAAAATCCCACCCATAGCATATGTAAGCCTAGCACCTCAGAGATCTAGCCAGTGTATGAGCTATGGGGCATAGCCATTCTAAAACTAGTGGACCAAGTTCTTAACAAATTCTTGTGCCATACAAAATGCATGCATCCCTCTTTATTCAAGAAATCCTGAATTTTTCTAAGCAAAAAACTGCCTGAGCAATCTTTTTGCAGGTACTGTTACCCCATTTGCACACGCGTGCCCCTTTGTATGTCAGTACAGGCTTTCACAGTTACAGTAGGTTCCCACATGTTTTGCAGACTCAAATGTTGCACAGGACTCCAAAAAAATATTATCCCAATCTAAGGAATTTCTTCCCATCTGTCTCCAGGTCACTGAATATAGTTTTGTGGGCTAGCAGTGACCTGAGTGGTCACAAGTTGCAGAATGAATTCAGTGTCCTCTCTGTTCATCAGCTAGTTTTTCTCTGCCATTGTGTCCTTTTGGGGGTTTGCCAGTTCAAAGCCATTGTCCAATAAATTGTTACTTGGAGTGTATGTGCAAGAACAGGTCTGTGCATACATAGTAAATATCACCCAACAGAATGAGTGACAAAGGATAGCTGAGAATTTACTGACTGAGAGACTCATCCTGCTGCAGTTTGAAATCAGTGGGAGTTTTGCCATTGACCCCAGTGGGAGCACAATTGCCCCCCCAAGATAGCTAAGATTAGTGGGTGGGTGGGAAGGCACCAAAGGTCCTATTCTCCCCTTTAGAGCCCCAGGCTCTGAGTAGCTTCCACTGAAGTGGGTGGACAATGCTTGCGTCCTGCAGGGGGAGGGCAGTCATTCCCCAGAAGATGCAGGTCGAAGCAGAGAGCCCTTTCGTTTAAAATAACAGTGTTTGTGTTTTTCAAGGGCAGACTCTTGTGGCTGTTTAGGTCACAAGACGCCGGCGCCTGTTTGCATTGAAAAATGAGGGCAAAGGTGGTGGGAGGTGCCTGAATTGCTACACCAAACCTAACATTCTAAACCGAACACTGACCTGGCCAAAGGGCGGCTTCATTCATCCCTAGTGACACCGTGACATGAAGGGAGCGAGTCCAACAGCTGAATGACGTCCGTCCAAGGGGAATAATATTTGGTATTGTCCCTCCATGAACATCAAATACTTCAATCCATGCAGGGTCCTGCAGGAGTTATCCTCAAGTGAGTTGGGTAAATATTATGTATTGACTACAGCTGACATTTCAGTGGAAAGAGATTCCAAAGGGTGAAGCTGTGCCCAGTAGTGGGATACAATGCCTGTGTCTGAAAGCATATTGGTCACAAAGGGGCCATCTTTTTCCCTCCACCTAAAACTCAAAACTAACCAGTAGGTTTTGTTACACCCTAGACATGGGTGAAATAAAATGCAAAGATTCTTTTCAAAATGGCTTTCTTTCTCGGTTGTGAATTTTGTTGTGCCGCTGAAGAAGCAAATTGTTAAAATGTTGCTATATCGTGACCAAAAAAAAGTCACTAGTAGATGACCGGGGCACTTTCACACAAAGGTTTTCATTCTTATTTCATGTTTCGAGCCAGGTTGCCAGATTGAGGTTAGTCAGGTGAGTCACATGGCATTGGTTCTGGGTTACCAACTGGCTGAGTTAGGAATTGCCATAATGGAACACTGCTAGAGTAGGAAGGACAGGCTCCGGTACCGATGCCTATGCCACTTCTTGATGCAGAGTTGCCGAGCATACATCTCTAGCTAATTCCATCCACAGGTGTGAGTATTAATGCAGTAAAAAGCTGTGTGTGACTTTCTGTGTTTTTATTCCTCCATGTCTTCAGTCCAGAAGCCAAAATAACCATAGATGACGACAATAAAAGTATTTGTCCTCTATTGTTATTTAATTAGCAGATTACGCCTCACTAAACGGAGCCTGGATATTTGAACATTGCTCATAAGAACGGCCACACTGAGTCAGACCAAAGGTCCATCCAGCCCAGTATCCTGTCTACTGACAGTGGCCAATGCCAGGTGCCCCAGAGGGAGTGAACCTAACAGGTAATGATCAAGTGATCTCTCTCCTGCTGTCCATCTCCATCCTCTGACAAACAGAGGCGAGGGACACCATTCCTTACCCATCCTGGCTAATAGCCATTAATGGACTTAACCTCCATGAATTTATCCAATTCTCTTTTAAACCCTGTTATAGTCCTTGCCTTCACAACCTCCTCAGGCAAGGAGCGCATCACAATGCGCATCACCTCTCTTGTCATCTGAAAGAAAAAGAAGAATCAGCTGATAAATGTTTATGACCAGTGCAGTCATGCAAAATGGTTTTAGGTGACCCAATCCTTTCTTAGCTAATCAGCTTGGCCTGTGACTCATAGGGTGAGCAGTTCTGTTACTATTCAGTAGGGGTAAGTGATACACACTACTAGTGGGCTATTGGTTTATATTTGAAAATATATATTTATATCAACAGTGCATCAAATAAATATATATTTTTTTTTGTCCAGGTGATGAAATTAGATAGGTTAAAACTATCAAACTTTCTTACTATGTAGTTAAGGGACTCATCCATTTCTCATTTACATTACTTTTATACTGACATAACCCACTTGATTTCTATGGCCTTACTTCTGATTTGCACCCATGTGAGTGAGAGTAGAAGCCCACCTTCAACAAAGTGCATCATTCCAAGTGATGCAAGTGGCTTCCCGTCAACATGAACAAAAGGCAATAGACTCATAGACTCATAGACTTTAAGGTCAGAAGGGACCATTATGATCATCTGGTCTGACCCCCTGCATGCTGCAGGCCATAAAACCGTCCCTACCCCTTCCCTGGACTCTGCTGTTGAAGTCCCCAATCCTGTTTTAGGTGACTTCAATCGGCAGAAACCCTCCTGCTAGAGATCCCTGCCCTATGCTGCGGAGGAAGGCGAAAAACCTCCAGAGGCTCAGCCAATCTGCCCTGGAGGAAAATTCCTTCCCGACCCCAAATATGGCGATCAGTAAGACCCCGAGCATATAGGCAAGAGTCTCCAGCCTGACCCCTGTCAGCCATTATACAATTTACCTACCATTTCTTGGTTTTCCTTGACTACTATGTTTTACCATTAAACCATTCCCTCCATAAATTTATCTAACTTAATCTTAAAACCAGACAGGTCCGTCGCCCCCACCGTTTCCCTCGGAAGGCCGTTCCAATATTTCACCCCTCTGACGGTCAGAAACCTTCGTCTAATTTCAAGCCTGAACCTCCCCACGGCCAGTTTATATCCATTCGTTCTCGTATCCACATTAGTACTAAGCTGGAATAATTCTTCTCCCTCCCTCGTATTAATCCCTCTAATATATTTAAAGATAGCAATCATATCCCCCCTCAGCCTTCGCTTTGTCAGACTAAACAACCCAAGCTCCTCTAGTCTCTTTTCATACGACAGGTTTTCCATTCCTCTGATCATCCTAGTGGCCCTTCTCTGCACCCGTTCCAGTTTGAGTTCATCTTTTTTAAACATGGGAGACCAGAACTGCACACAGTACTCCAAATGAGGTCTCACCAGCGCCTTGTACAACGGAAGCAGGACCTCCTTATCCCTACTAGATATACCTCGCCTAATGCATCCCAAGACAGCATTGGCTTTTTTCACCGCCACGTCGCATTGTCGACTCATAGTCATCCTGCGGTCTACTAGGACCCCTAGGTCCTTCTCCTCTTCCGTTACTTCTAACCAATGCGTCCCCATCTTGTAACTAAAATTTTTATTAGTCATCCCCAAATGCATCACCTTACACTTTTTACTATTAAATTTCATCCTATTCCTGATACTCCAATTCACAAGCTCGTTCAAGTCTCCCTGCAGGATATCCCTATCCTCCTCCGAATTTACAACACCTCCCACCTTCGTATCATCCGCAAACTTTATCAGCCCACTCCTGCAATCGGTTCCGAGGTCAGTTATAAATAGATTAAATAAAATGGGTCCCAAAACCGAACCTTGAGGCACTCCACTAGTAACCTCCCTCCAACCCGACAGTTCACCCTTTAATACGACCCGCTGCATTCTCCCCATTAACCAATTCCTTATCCACCTCTGGATTTTCATATCGATCCCCATGTTTTTCAGTTTAACCAATAATTCCTCATGGGGTACAGTATCAAACGCTTTACTGAAATCCAGGTATATTAGGTCCACCGCATTTCCCTTATCTAATAAATCCGTTACTTTCTCAAAGAAGGAGATCAGATTCGTTTGGCACGATCTGCCCTTCGTAAAACCATGTTGTAATTTATCGCAATTGCCACTAACCTCCAGGTCCTCAACTAGTTTCTCTTTCAGAATTTTCTCTAACACCTTGCACACTACAGATGTTAAACTAACAGGCCTGTAGTTACCCGGATCACTTTTTTTCCCTTTCTTGAAAATAGGAACCACATTAGCTATTCTCCAGTCTAACGGGACCACCCCCGAGTTTACAGATTCATTAAATATTATCGCTAATGGGCCTGCTATTTCCCGCGCCAATTCCTTCAATATTCTCGGATGAAGATCGTCCGGTCCTCCCGACTTAGCCCCATTAAGGCATTCAAGTTTTGTTTCTACCTCGGATACGGTAATCCCCCATCCTGAATGCCCCTCTGTAGTGGTGCTAGTATCCCTAATACCTTCATTGGCCTCATTAAACACCGATGCAAAATATTCATTGAGATATTGCGCCATGCCTAGATTGTCTTTAATCTCCTCTCCGGCAATAGTCTTCAGCGGTCCCACTTCTTCTTTCTTTGCTTTCTTCCTATTTATATGGCTGTAAAACCTCTTACTATTGCTTTTAATTCCCCTCGCTAGGTCCAACTCTACACGGCCTTTGGCCTTTCTCACTCTATCTCTACATTCTCTGACTTCGCTAAGGTAAGTTTCTTTACTAATCCCTCCCCTCTTCCACTCTTTGTACGCTTTCTGTTTTTTCCTAATCGCCCCTTTGAGTCGGTCGCTCATCCAGCTCGGTCTAAATCTCCTGCTTTGTAATCTTTTTCCCTTTTTTGGAATGCAGGCCTCCGACAGCTCATGCATCTTTAACTTGAAGTAATCCCAGGCTTCTTCTGCCTTTAGATCCATTAATATGTTTGCCCAATCCACTTCCCTTACCAGTCCCCTTAATTTGTTAAAATTGGCCTTTTTAAAATTATAAACCCTAGTCTTTGACTTAATTCTGTTACTCCTCCCATGTATTTTAAACCGAATTAGCTCATGATCACTGGAGCCCAAATTGTCCCCCACTACCACTTCCTCAACGAGGTCCTCACTACTTACCAGAATCAAATCTAAAATGGCCTCCCCCCTCGTCGGTTCAGCTACCCCTTGATGAAGGAATTGATCAGCAAGCACATCTAGGAACATCTGAGCCCTATTATTACTACTAGCGTTTGTGCCCCAATCTATATCTGGGAAGTTAAAGTCCCCCATAATTACACAGTTTCTATTAGTAATTACTTCTCTAAACACATTAAATAGTTCCTTATCCATATCCTGGGTCGATCCCGGCGGTCTATAGCACACTCCGAACACTATCCCCGGAGAGGCTCTAGTAGTCCTATTACCCAGTGTGAGTATTGCCCAGACGGACTCTGTGTTATCTAATCCATCAACTATTATTTCTTTACAGCTTATTTCACTATTGACATACAATGCCACCCCCCCACCTTTACCTTTGTTCCTGTCTTTCCTAAACAGCGCATACCCCTCCATACCTGTGTTCCAGTCGTGACTGCCATTCCACCACGTTTCTGTTATTCCTACGATATCTGGTTTCAGCTCTTGGACCAAGAGCTCCAATTCCTCCATTTTACTACCTAGGCTTCTGGCATTGGTGTATAAACACCCTAATGTATGTCGTTTAGCCTGTCTCCCATTCGTAGCACTATAAGTTGCGGGCCTCCTTGCGTCCGTCCCCCCTGTCCTTCCTATGTCCAATCTCATCTCCCCGGCTATGTCTCCTCTCATTTTACTCACCTTTTCCATACTGGAATCTGGCGTGGAGATTAACTGTGCATCTCCCAACCTTCTCCCCAAACTTCCTAGTTTAAAGCTCTTTTGATAAGATGAGCCAGCCTCCCTCCCAGAAGTCTATTTCCTTCCCTACTCAGGTGAAGCCCATCCCGCGAGAACAGGTGCCTGTCCCCGAAAGCCTCCCAGTGGCCATACATCCCAAAGCCCTCCTTATAGCACCACTCTCTTAGCCAACTATTTATTCTCACAATCCTATCAGCCCTTTGCTGCCCTTCCCTCGGAACGGGCAGAATCCCACTAAAGATAATCTGAGCCTCTATCTCCTTGAGCGTCTTCCCCAGCCTAGCATAATCTCCCTTGATTCTCTCTAACGAGAACCTAGCCGTGTCATTCGTTCCTACATGAAGGATTATCAAGGGGTTCTTACCTGCTCCTTTTAGGATCCTTTTCAACCGCAGGTCCACATCGCGTATCTTTGCGCCCGGTAGACAGCACACCCTTCTGTTCTCCGGGTCCGCCCTGGTCACAGGCCTGTCCAATCTCCTCAGTAAAGAGTCTCCAATTACATACACCTGCCGTCGCCTGGCAACAGTGCAATCTAGTAATCTAGTCTCTAGTCCCTCTAGTCCTGACCTGTGCCTGTTCCTATCTTCCGTTATGCTCCCCCTTATGCCTTCCTGATTCCTCCCGGGGCCCAGAATTGGTGCTGTCTCCATCAACTCCTCCCCTCTCTCTCTCGGACTAGCTGCTCTTCTCTTCTTCCTCACTCTCCCACCTTCAGCCGCCACCTGCTGCCCCTCCACCTCGCTATCCAAACACTCGAACCTATTCCTGAGTTCTATTCCCCCCTCGCAATGTCAGCAACTGAAAGCACCATATAGTCTGCAGAACTGCTGCTCAGCCATCTTGATCTCTAGCATACTGGATACATTTCTAAATGAATTAACAAAAACTTTACCTAGCCATTTCTGAAAAAGAAATATAAAACCTGGCCTCTTGTTTGAGAATAGGACCCCAGAAATAAGGGATAAATCATAGAGTGGTAGAACTAAACCATCCATCTGAGGGAATCTCACGTAAATGTATCCCCCCTCCCCCCGCACACACACACACAAGCTGCTGTTTCAGGCAAAGCCCAAAGGTAAGTCTCAGACATTTGCTTACCAAATGCACATAGTGCCCTGTGTATACTGTGTAATGTATAATCACAATGTGTTTAGCATTATGCAAAGGTAAATCTGAACTCTATTCCACTCAATCCAGGAATCAAACAGCTTGTTCTTATCAGGGTCAGTGGACCAAGCAGTCAGCTGTATGAGGCCGGGAAAAGAGTAAATTTGGGATTGTTCACAAGGTAATACTTACAGAGCCCCTTGGAATCAGCTAAGAAAATCACTGTCTTAAAAAATGCTTGACATTAGCTAAGAATATTTATACTTTCTGAGTAACGGGATAACTTGGGCTATATATTTACTTCCCAACTCACACAAATTATTTTCACATCTGAGTTTACGTTACAGTGCAGAAACTTCTGAGGAAAATCTCTAGGTTTGTTTGAAGATACACATGACGACTTATATGGTGAAACATGGTGGGGTTGGGAAGCTAATTCAAAACAACTGCAATGTCAGCCATAAAGATGTACAACATTTTTCAGAAAGTCTTGTCCACTCTGAACAAATGTTTCCATAAAAAAAAAAAAAGCCTATCCTTTGTAATCGCTGGTATTGAAAAGACACCCCAAGGTTGCCATATGGAAATATGTTAAATATGTTCTGAAAAGCAATCTAATTTCAACATTAGAGCTCATTCATAATTCTGTATTAAAAGCCTATGCAATTTTCATGAAATATGTCTGTCTGCGTAATCATGAATGCCGAATATTGTCATGGCTTTCCAGGAATTTTCAACCTCAGTGCAGAGGAAAGAAAATCCTTCTTAACCCACCAAGCAGAAATAACAATAACAACTCTAAATTTAAAATAAACATTTCTGGAAAAATAGTGTTTTTTAAAAGAGGCCATAGTCTGACAGTAATACTACTCGTAATATGATACAGAGGCTTTGATTGTGCATATAATTACACACTCTTGCTTTGGAGGGGACTGAGGACAAACAGGCCCATTAGTAAAGGATCTGCTTACTAACACCCAGATTTGGAAAATTATCCCTTCAGATGGATCTAGGCTGGGCCACACCAATATTTTTTTCTCCAACTCACCAGCTTGGTAAATGTTACTCTAATTATCTAATTGCAGCATGCTGCTATTTGCTAATTTGTCTTTAGTGCTAAATTCTCTCTGTAGCCTACCACTACACATCTACTCTATATCTGAGAGGCTGAAAGGTAAATAGGGACTTCTGAGGCCCATCTTCATATGAATGTTGGCTTCACTGCCATGATTTCTTGGGATTCTTTCTACACAGCAATTAAACATCTGTGGCCAGCCTGGGTCAGCTGACTTGGGCTGCGGGGCTGTAAAATTGCTGTGTAGACATTTAGGATGGTACTGGAACTGGTGGTCTGAGGAGCGTCCCAAAGCCTGGGCTCCAGTCTGATCCCGAACATCTACACAACAATTTTACAGTCCCACAGCCTGAGCCCAAGTCAACAGGTGTTTAACTACTGTGTAGACATACCCATATAGGCCTAGGTAATTGAAATTGTACAGCTGGTGTTTGTCATGCATTTCTTTTTTATTTGTTATTGTTTAGTTCTTAACAAAGTGCTACTCAAAAAAAAAGAGTTTTGGTTTTGTTCTGTTATATTCTTATTAATGGCTCTTTGAATTTATTATAGGCAAACTTCTATTAGCAGAATATTGCTGATTCTGTGGCATGAGTTTAAAATGTTAGGAAAAATTATGCAAGCGGGGTGTGAGCTTTTTCAGCACAGCTATTCTAATCCTGTTATTTCACCCAGTACAGGGAAATAGACAACTTATTTCCAGTTATAATACAATTCACACTACGTTCATCATATCCTGAATGCCTGCTTTTTCCATTTGCCAAAGATATGAAAGTTTGTGATTCAAAGAGTTCCATTCAGACTACCCTGCATGTGGACAATTAAACAGTGTCCGCTATGTAGTATCTAAGGGCAAGTCTACACGACCGCACTACATCGGGGCAGTTGCACCGATGCAGCTATAGCACGTCTGATTAAGATGCGCTATGCTGAGGTGAAAGCACTCTCCTGTCAGCTAAATTACTTAACCTCCGTGAGAGGCAGCAGCTATGTCAGCAGGAGAGCGTCGCCCGGCAACATAGCGCTGGTCTGGAAAGTGCTTAGGTGGCTGTAACTTGTGTCACTCCACTACATTGACTTAAGTGGTAGTGTGGACTAGCCCTACGTTTGATTTCCTTATCTTAGGGTAGCTGGGAGCTTCTGTGGAGATACTGCACTGTAAAGGTTCCCACCAGCTGATGATTTATAGGAATAGGTTCTTAGCTGAAGTCTTATCCATTTGTATTAATAATACTGAATAGCACATGTGTTGCTAAGTGGGCAACTTCATTTGGAAGAAGGATCCCTTTTTATTGCCTAAGGTTCGCAGAGAGGGCGCTTTACTACAGAGTATAACACCTACTCCGGTGAAGAGCACCACTGAAGTCACTGGTTACTCATGGCAAAAAGGCCTATGTTTAGTAGTAGGATTTGGCCCTAAATTGCGAAGGGACAGTGAAACTTAAAGAGTAGCCAAAGGATTGAGGCTAATTTACATCAGAAATGCATTTTGTATGACCCAGCCACCAATACGGATAGCAAGGATGCGTTCCTGTCCAGCTTGTAGAAGGCAGAGCTTTTTGGCATCTTTCGTCCTGTCTTTCTTCCAACATATGGTGTCGAGTCCAAGATACAGTTTCCCTTTCACGATCTGGCAGAAAAGTGCCTGCTGGATATATGCTCAGCCAAGCGGGGTCTGCCCCAAATTTGTAATAATCAACATGGGTAGAAACTGTTTTTGATATTTATCTAGCTTCAACCGCTTGTACCCAAATGGTAAAGTGAGTGTCCAACAAACATTGCACCTCTAAGTACATTAGCAACAAAAGGAGGGGATGAGGGGCACCACCCTGAAAGCTGGAGACCGCGGTAGAGCTGAATGATGCAAAAAGTCGGCTTTCAAAATCCCATTGGTGTGCAACTGCATGCAAATCAATAGCTGTAGTGTCAGCCAAGCCATGCCATTGCTGACTCCTCTGCTAGCCTAACTGTCTTCCAGCCTAGATGCACACATAACTCTTTGAATATAGGACTCCCCTCACCTCGCTCCCAATCAATCTTGTACTTGTAGGAAAGTAACATTCTGCTTCATGATGGGTTTCAGAGTAGCAGCCGTGTTAGTCTGTATCCACAAAAAGAACAGGAGTACTTGTGGCACCTTAGCGACTAACAAATTTGTTTGAGCATAAGCTTTCGTGGGCTACAGCCCACTTCTTTGGATGCATGCATGCATCCGAAGAAGTGGGCTGTAGCCCAGAAAAGCTTATGCTCAAAGAAATTTGTTAGTCGCTAAGGTGCCACAAGTACTCCAGTTCTATTCTGCTTCGTGTCTGAGCAAAGGTCTTTGAAAATTTGTCCCACTGAATTTACACCCATTTTTTAAGCTAATCAGAGTTAATGGATCACAATACTACAACTTTAGAAGTCAGACGAGAAATAAAGTTGCCCACTCCAAATTGATTCTGACTGACCGGTAGCTGTCTGGCGTTGCAAGCTTCCACAGGGCTATCGCCACTCGCTTCTCAACTGTGAGGGCTGCTCTCATCCTGGTATTCTGGTGCTTCAGGGCAGGGGAAAGCAAGTCACAAAGTTCCATGAAAGTGCCCTTACGCATGCGAAAGTTTCGCAGCCACTGGGAATCGTCCCACACCTGCAACACAATGCGGTCCCACCAGTCTGTGCTTGTTTCCCGGGCCCAGAATCGGTGTTCCATGCCATGAACCTGCCCCAGTAACACCATGATTTGCACATTGCTGGGGCCCGTACTTTGTGAGAGGTTTATGTCCATGTCAATTTCCTCATCACTCTCGTCGCCACACTGCAATCGCCTCCTCGCCTGGTCCTGGTTTTGCTTTGGCATGTCCTGGCTCTGCATATACTCCAGGACAATGCGCGTGGTGTTCATAGTGCTCATAATTGCCGCGGTGATCTGAGCGGGCTCCATGATCCCGGTGCTATGGCGTCTGGGCTGAAAAAAGGCACAAAACTGACGGAGGGAGGAAGGGAGGGGCGAGTGATGACATGGCGTACTGGTACAAGGAATTAAAATCAACAGATGTGGCTGTGCATCAGGGAGAAACACAAACAACTGTCACACAGAATGGCCCCCCCAAAGATTGAACTCAAAACCCTGAGTTTAGCAGGCCGTTGATTTCACGGAGGGAGGGGGAAGCAAATGAATACATCTATTTTTTACATCTTAAGCTGGCAGCAGACGGTGCAGCATGACTGATAGCCCTCGGCATCTTCTGGGTGCTTGGCAGAAGATACTGTACTACGACTGCTAGCCATCATCGTCAAGACGGTTCAATAGGACTGCCGGCAGGACTGAGTCTCCAGGAGACAAAGCATGTCTGCCCAGGTGCCTCTGATTGAACTGGAATACGACGATGACGGATACCAGTCGTAATACACCATCTACTGCCAAAAGGCAATTAGCTGCTGCTGTGTAGCAATGCAGTACCATGTCTGCCGGCACCCAGATGACATATGGTGATGGTGAGCTGAGCTGAGCTGAGCGGGCTCCATGCTTGCCGTGGTATGTTGTCTGCACAGGTAGCCCAGGTAAAAAGGTGCAAATTGATTGTCTGCCGTTGCTCTGACGGAGGGGGAGGGGCCTGATGACATGTACCCAGAACCCCCCACGACACTATTTTGCATCATCAGGCATTGGGATCTCAACCCAGAATTCCAATGGGCGGCGGAGACTGCGGGAACTGTGGGATAGCTACCCACAGTGCAACGCTCTGGAAGTCAATGCTAGCCTCGGTACTGTGGATACGGTCCGCCGACTTCATGCGCTTAGAGCATTTTATGTGGGGTCACACACAACCGACTGTATAAAACCGATATCTATAAAACTGGCTTCTATAAATTCGACCTAATTTCGTAGTGGAGACATACCCTAAGAAACAGCTAAAGAGCCTGATTCACCATTGCCTTTCACCTTGTGCAGTGCAAAGTGAGTGGAAAATGTTACCAAATAGGAATGGTACAAACTCAGCATAGACATCTTTTTACATTCACTTTGTAAATGACTATACAAAATGCAGCAGGGCAATGGTGAATTGGGCCCAAGGATTTCAAGAGATTATATAGATGCAGATGTTCTTTCACGGTTCTGGGGTGGGACCTGAGAAGTATGGTGGCATAGGTTTTTTCTGTGCCTGATCCTGCAAGACGCTGAGAACAACTTTTGGGATGCTGTGCACCCTTGGCTCCCTCTGACTCCTGTTAAGCTCGTTTTGAGATCAGATTTATGCAGGCCTAGCTGCATAGAACTCTACTATACTTTTGTAAACTTTTCTAAGCAAGACTATTAATCACCAAATGTCATACCAATGCCAGCACTGTAGTCACTTTACAGCTCTGGAATCTGGGCTTCATTTTTTTTTTTTTAAGTAATAGCTGGCTTGTGCTTGAGAATCAAAGAACCCAAACACATTGCACTGTGTTGGAACTGTTTTTATCAGTTAATATATTTATTCCAGATGGCAGATGTTTAAGCTAATCCAACTGTACAATACCTTGCAAAGGTGTATGAGGGCCCTAGCCAGCAGCACTGAAGTAGAGCTATCAATAATAATGCAGAAAAGGCAGACCTGTTCAATAAATACTTCTGTATTTGGGGGAAAAAACAGACGCTATAGTCTCATATGGTGACAGCACTCTTTCCATGCCATTAGTGTCTCAGGAAGATGTTAAACAGCAGCAACTAAAATTAGACATTTTTAAATCAGCAGATTCAGATAACTTGCATCCAAGAGTTTTAAAAGAGCTGGCTGAGGAGCCTGCTGGACCAGTAATGTTTATTTTCAATAAGTCTTAGAATACTGGTTCCAGAAGAAAGTTAATGTTGTGCCAATATTTTAAAAGGGTAAATGGGATGACCCAGATAATTATAGGCTTGACATCAATCATGGGCCAAATAATGGAGAGGATAATACGGGACTCAATTAAATAAAGAATTAAAGGATGGTAATATAATTAATATCAATCAACATGAGTTTTTGGAAATTGATCCCGTCACACGACCTTGATAACTTTTTTGATGAGATTTCAACTTTGGTTGATAAAGGTAATAGTGTTGATGCAAGAAGCTTTAACATGACGTTTTCATTGAAAAAACTAGAACGCTATAAAATTAACATGGTACACATTAAATGAATTAAAAGCTTATTAACTAATAAGTCTCCAACTGTAACTGTAGACAAGGAATCATCATTGAGTGGGTGTGTTTCTACTGGGGTCTTGCAGGGATCAATTCTTAGCCCTACGCTATTAAAAATTTTTATAAATGACCTGGAAGAAAACATAAAACCACCACGGATAACATTTGCAAATGACACAAAAATTGAGGGAGTGGTAAATAATGAACAAGACAGGTCACTTTCAGGGAGCCAGCTGGATATCTTGGTAAACTGGGCACAAGCAAACAATATGCATTTTAATACAGCTAAATGTAAAGGATATATCTATGAACGAGTGTAGGCCATGCTTACATGGTGGAGGACTCTATCTGCCATGACCTCCAAATCTTTTTCTGGGACACTGCTTCCCTGGATAATCAGCTGAATATGAGCTCCTAATGTGGTGCTGTGGTGAACAGGGCTAAAGGAATCCTTGGATGCATAAATGGGAATCTTGATTAGGAGTAGAAAGGTTATTTTACATCTGTATTTGGCACTGGGATGACCACTCCTGGAATACTGAGTCCGGTTCTGGTGCCCACAATTCAAGAAGGATGTTGATAAATTGGAGCGGATTGAGAGAAGAGCCATGAGACTGTTTAGTCTTATAATGATAGACTCAAGATGCTCTACATATTTAGCTTAATAAAGAGAAGTCTAAGGTGAGACTTGATTACAGTCTAGAAATATCTACGTGGAGAACAAATATTTGATAGTGGGCTCTTCAGTCTAGGAGAGAAAGGTATAACACAATCCAATGGCTGGAAGCTGAAGTTAGACAAATTCAGACTGGAAATAAGGTGTAAATTTTTAATAGTGAGGGTAATTAACTGTTGGAACTATTTACCAACAGGTGTGGTAGATTTTCCATCACTGACCATTTAAAATCAAGATTGGATGCTCTAAAAGAGATGCTCTAGGACAGTGGTCCCCAAACTTTTGAGGGTCACATCTCCCCTTCCCCTTGTCTGCACCCTGCTCTCCCAGAGCCAGAGCAAAGAGTGGGGCTGCAGCTCCTGGGGAGGAGGCACGGACAGAGGTAAGGGGGCCTCATCTCGGGGTGGGGTTTGGGTCTGGGTCTAGAGCTGTGGCCGGGGCTGAGGCTGGGGTGCAGCCGGGGGTGGAGTCGCAGCCAAGCCACAGCAGGGGCTACAGCTGGCCCCCCGGCCAGGTGCGGAGCCGTGCCAAGGCTGGGGACAGGGTCAGGCATGGAGCTGGGAGCCAGGGCTGGAGCAGAGCTGAGGGTGGAGCAGGGCTGGGTGGCGCTCTCTCCCCGCGCCACTGGGGGCCTGGCCTGGCCCATTGCGCTCCCCTGAATGTTCCTCTGTGCCCTCTTCCTCCACCCCCCAAATTTTGGGACTTGTGCTCTCGGAATTATGTGGGGAAGTTTTATAGCCTGTGTTATGCAGAAGGTCAGACTAGATGATCACAATGCTCCCTTCTGGTCGTGGAATCTATGACTCAATGAAGTCAGTGGGAGTTTTGCCATTATTTTCAATGGGAGTAAGATCACGGTCTTTATTACTTAACTTGAGGTTAGAGCCCTGCACAGATACAATTTTATATCCCCAAGGTCAGTTAAACAGTCAATCAATGAAAAAAGAATCCAGAATCCCTGACTCCCCGCTCTTTGCTCTGATCACCAGAGTAGCTCCACAACATGCCTATTCAGGTGTGCCATATAATAATCACCCTTCAGGATTTCAGTCACTCTGTGACATCATAAAGGCTATTTATAAAAATGTTACATATGCTAGATCATAAATGAATAAAATGTGATCTCTTTGGGCCCGGTCCTGCAAACATATACAGAAGTAACGTTACCCCTACCTTCCATGGGATTATTCATGGGAATAAAGTTAAGGCCTTAAATGTCTGCGGCACTGTGTCCTTAGTCATCATCTCTCCTGTGCTTTTTGGCTGGCTGGTTTGTTTTGCCTGCCTGTTTAGTGGTGTTTCAGAAACCAAGCAAATGAGAACAATCCAAAGGGTACGTTGTGCAGCTGCCCTTTCTGTGAAGGGCTAGATGGAATGTTTCCTGAAGGGCACCATCATCGCCAGACAGCTTTTACAATTAACAAAGGTATTTAGTGACAAGAAATCTATAGGGTTTGGGTTTTTTTTTTTTTTTTTTTTTTATGTGAATGCATTCACTGTGGGTGGCTTAAATTAACAAGGGCTGCAGGGAGGGGGCTATCAAGTATCATTGCTACCAGTATATCACAGGCTGTGGGTTAACAGCGTTTAAATTCCTGCTTTGTCTACTGCAGCTCCCAGCCAGTCCCTCTTGGAACGAAAAGGCCCTGTTTCTTATCAAAATGTATTGAAAGCTCAGCACTCAGTCATAACCAAAACATGGTGAGGGATGTCTTTACACCTTGTTGTCTGTAACCTTTCCTTGGACTGTTTCCCTCCCTTTGCATTGCCTGCCTGCCTTACCCATTTGACATCAACTATCTCCAGGGCACATTAGGAGGCCACTTGGGTACTAAGTCCATAGGGAGATTGTCACGATACATTCTTTGAGTCCAGAAGTCATGTGGGTCTCGTTTCCATTACCCAGATGTGTAAATATGTGCCTTTAAAGTACCTCAGATATAGGGGAAAGGGGTACAGAAAAAGGAGGGGGTGGTGGGAAAGTAGTAATATTGGAAACACCTCATAAATCCATGGAGACAGTGACTCTGAAAACTGCAGGCTTAAGGACTTTGGAAAATGCACAAGGGTCAGCTGTAAAGCGGGCACTATTGTTGAGTACCAAGCACTTTTTTTGTTTTGTTTTGTTTTGTTTAAATCCTTGCATGCAATATGGTCCAAAACATATTCAAGAAGTTAACTAGATGGGCCATTATAGTGCTGATTTCACATGAGTTTAGTATTTCATGTTAATAGGTTTGACATTTCCAGACATCAGCTAATACCAGTTACCATTCTATAAATGAGACCATGCCTTTCCCCACACATTAAAGACAAATCCACCAAAGCCTGCTCCCAACTGTTGCTTGGATTTTCCCAGTAACTGTTTCTTTCAAGTGAAAGACTGATGTTGTTCTAATCACAAGGGCCACAGTCTCTACTTTCAATGCTGGTTTAGACAGATCCTGAGCTGAAGAATATAGAGCTTCCTGAGTCTGAAAACAAAGGGAATAAAAAAAAGAAGAAAAAGTAGCTATTGATTGAGAAAAATTGTTCTCGGTGGAAAATATCCCCATGTACCCCAACCCTCCTGTGCATCCTTCAGACATGCAAGGGCTGCACTATATTCCACAGTGCTATTTAAATGGGCGAGAAAGAAATGAAGAGAGATAAAGAGGATTTTTAGAAATATTTTCCACTTTAGGTCCCTGAATTGCCTTGTACAGCCCAAATATGAAGCAACAGAATGCCTGTATTTGTGCACTACAACTGGGTTTTGAAAGAGCAGAAATGTCTTGGCCCTATAATTAATGACTGTTGGGAAATATTGATGGACCACCAGCCTCTGGGAGTTGTTTGATCTATGTGACCCAAGGACTTCTTGATGCCAACTGGCAGAGGGCACTGGGCTGTGTAAGGGCTATTGGGGTCCCCTGCATGTGGTCTAGTTCACCAAAGAGTGTCATGGAAGGTTTCTACTGAACGCCTGTGTCACACTTGTCATCATAATCTTTGAGAAAAGTGTGTGAATAATATGGGAGGAGATTTGGATATATATTGGAAATTATGTGCCTAAGGCCATTTTGTTAAAGATAGGTCACCCAGCGGTAGTGTGCCTTAAGGCAGGTCCCACTAGGCAGGAGGCAGGAGACACTTACCTTCCTAGCTGACTATTGTGTATTGTATGTCATACACTGGAAGTCAATTTGCATACTGAGTCAAATGCTAATGAAGAGATTGCAGGGTGCTTCCAGAGAAGAAATTAACAGGAAGAGGTGAACAGCGGGGGGAGGGAGCCCTGTTTACAGGTAAAGAAAAAAGGACTGCTTTAATATAGCTGGGGTGCAGAAGGATGCCCTGGCATCCTTCTTCTGGGGCAGACAAGCTGCCAGTGGGCTTGCTCTCATAAAAGGCGGGTCCTACTCCCAGCCATCGTGGCTGAAAAATGCTGTGAGAAGGACTGTGGGTAAGTAGAACCATATTATACAAGAGGGCATCTTGTTAGTCAAGTTTAAGCTCTAGCATGTGTGTTATGGTTTTATTTTATATGTAGCCCTTTGTTCCCAACATTTCTGTTTGCTAGCATTTTAATCTCTCTTCTTTGGTTAACAAACTTATTTTCATTTTTATTACAAACACATCTAAGTGCTGTATGTTAAGCGGAGCTGGGGGGCTAAGGTGTAACTAGCAAGCTGTGGTGTACAATTCCTTTAGGAACAGCAGGTCTGGTAATTCTGTGAGTATCCAATGGATAAGAGCTGAACTCTCCAGGTCGCTGCTTGGGGGGCTTGGAGGTTAGAGTCCTGTCACTAGCATGTATGAGGGACAGCAGAGCCCCATGTGGGGGGAAGCTTATGTTGCCCCTGAAAGGTACAGATAAGGCTTCCTCATGCTAAGAGCACTGCTGGGCTTTAACCTCCATCACCTGCAAGGCTAGTGAATGCATCTAATTAGTCATGCTTTGCATCTGGGGAGGTGAGTAGCTAATTGGCTCTTGGCCAGGGGGTGGAGCTAAGCCATAATAAGTAGACTGGAGAGAAGCCTAGGGCTAGAGTAAAAGAGACAATGGGGATAGTGCACTGCAGGACAATGTAAGCACCTGCAAGGGAAGCCCTGAGATAGGGTTTGTAAGAGAAGACTTTGGTAGCCTAAGGGGGCAGAAGAATTGTTCAATTTCATTTGGACTTATTTATGATGCCCTGGCTGGGGTCTGAACTTAAGTGACTTGGCTGAAGGGCAGAGTCCCACATGGTCTGGCACCAGAGGTAGGTGTCCTACAGCAGCTGCTGGATCTGAAGATAGTGGCAATATGCTGCACCAATGCAAGGGGGCACTGTAAGGGTGAGTAAGCCCCACCACAGGCAGGTCATAGCAAAGTGCCTAACAATGGTGGATACCCCTGCTGGGGTTGTTGGAAATTATTGTTCATCACCAGCTCTAGCGAGCAGGTTGATCTTCAGCAGTCTGATTTACTTGCATTCGACCATAACTCACCATTCACTGGACTCAGAAATTCCAAAATGGAAACCAGGGCTCTGTACTTTTAGGGAAGGGCTTGTGCATTAGCGTCACTAAAGGGAGAGTGTTCATACCGTGTAACCATCTGTAAACATAATTAAAACAATGTTCTTACAATGGCTTATGAGCTGGGAAAGCCCATCCTGTGAGGCTGTCGATATTCAACTTGTCAGCTTATGTCCTCATCGTACTTCTTGGCCACAATGTGTAGTAATGGGGTCACACATACCAGTAATTATGGTCGCAGATGGTTGCAGTATGGTTGAGTCTGTATTGCTAATGCTACCACAATGTACAGATACTAGGTATGCACAATATTCTTCCAGACCAAAAGATTATGCCATTGGGACTTAAGGAAAGGAGAGCTTGTTCCACCCTGAAATTCCTTCCTTGACCTAGCAACCAGCCAAACACTCTATACTCCACTCGTCTGTCTACTTCCCATGTTATTCTCTGCTCTCCCCCTAGCAGCAAAGCAACATTTTATTAAATTGTAGGATTGTGGAAGTACTGGCCCAGACTGCTTCAGAGACTGAGATTCTAGACACTTTAGCTTACCTGCTAATTCATACATAGTGCATTAGTGGTGTGAAATGCAGGAAATGGAGGGGAAGGGAATAGAGATGGAGCATAAGGATAAGAGAACAGCAGAGAGAGCATAGAGGAGGACTCACTTGCCCTTTTGAACCAGCCTTACCGTAGCTTCTTTTTGTATGACAGCCCTGCTTCCACCATTGTTCTTTAGCACCTTGTTGAGCTCCACAAGCAGTTTGGCTGACAGCTTTGCAATGTTTTTCTGCACTTACCTCATATTCATTTATGAGGAATTAGCTTGTTAACTTCTGTGCATTAAAAATAAGAGCACATTGCTCACTAGACTATCATGATCTTACATAGCAAGATAGGATGCCTTTCTAAAAGATAGGTTTTTAGCTCAACCAAAAGTGATGGTCTTGATGCAGGAACCATTTGGTGAAAGTCTATGGCCTACATGCTGCAGGTCAGACTAGATGATCATAGTGGTCCCTTCTGGCTTTAATCTACATGCAACTTTCATCTAAATGGATCTCAAAGTGCTTTGCAAATAGGTGGAATGCACCTGCCCAAGTTAGAATGTGCAAGGACACTGAGGGTCACACACCTACTGTTATAAAAAGTGCCAGGGTATTTTAAATGACTACAAGTCAGCAGGATCTTAATTTTAAGTTTCATTTGAGAGATGGAACCTCCAACAGCACAGTGACCCCTAACACCAGCCTGGGGCACTGGATCAGTGGTCACTCAGAGAGGACCTTGATATCTACTGAATCGTCATCACGATGTCATGCAGCACCTATGTTTTCCTTAGAGATCACTTACCCAAGTAGTGAACCCAATGTGCTCTAATAAGAGAAGCACTTTTATTAGATCGAATTGGCTCCAGTAAGAAGAAGATTAGGTCTAATGAGATAATGCCTTGAGATGGTCTGGCTGCAAACTGAAACTATTAAAAAGGAGGGTGCACCATGTGCTGTGCCTTCATAGTCTATCTAATCCATCTAACTAGTTAAGGGAATTTTATCCCTGTTTAATACTACTGCCTATCTTAGGCCTACTCCAAATGCCCATTGAAGTAATTAGGAGTCCTTTCATTGGCTTCAGCGACCTTGGATCAGGCTCTTAGTTTGTGATTCACTTTTGTATGATGTTCTTTCTGAAACGGAACTTGCTGCATTAATTTTCAAGCCAAGAGCTTTAGCTGATGAAAATGTCCGATTCCAAGATTCCTGAAGTACCAATGATTTACCATAAATTAAGTCATTTTAGTGGTGAATTACTATCATCCCCCGGATATTTAGCTACTCCCTCCCTTATTAGATACACAGGCTTCCCATCCCACTCTTTCTTGGTTTCTAGTCTCCTGGAATACACCTTTTTTACCATTCTTAGATGAATTCAGATTCATTACTGTGACTTCTCACCCATGATTGTTTCAAAGTAATTTTACAAGCTGATCTTTCAAGGTAGATAGCAAAGCAACATTGTCATTAGGGAAGGTTACTATTACAGCAACTTGCTGACAAAAATGTGTATCTTAAAACTGAAATTTATGTAAAGAAAAAAGTAAGAAGGCACTACTTCATACTCGTCTACTACTAATGTGACATACTGGGGCACAAGGCAGAGCAGTTGGAGACTGTGTCACCCGCGCCCTGCAACCTTGGGTGCCTTTACAATACCTTGCTGTAGTAGCTCCCACCTGAGCCACTCTCAAACAGCCTTTCAGCTTGCAAGCCACATCCTGAGTGTCTGTGTGTAACTGCAGCCTGTCAGCTACACCCTGTCTCTCATCAGCCTTGGTTATACTGCAGCATGACCCCCAACACACTCCGAGTCCTGGATCTTCCCCCAGAAATGTATGTCCTGTACTACCCAGCCCTCTCCTGGACAGTACAAATATTTCAAGTCTGTGATTCCTTAAGGGAATAATATAGCAGCTTATTTTCTTAAATAGTTACCCAGACACTTCAATTTAAACACTAGATTAGATCAAACAAGTTTATTAACTACAAAAAGAGATTTTAAATGAGTATAAATAATGAGGCATAAAAGTCAGAAATGGTTACAAGAAAAATAAAGCTAAAATGCTTACTAGTGCCTAGCTTAACAAATTATATAAATCTTCTGCCATAACATGCTCTTTAGTGCATTAATGACTTATACATAACCTTGTTTTTCTAACTTTTATTACGTACTTTGGGAAATAAGTCTACTTCTCTTCACTTGTAAATCCCAGAGCTAGAAGGCTTAGAGGAACTCTGCTTCTGCTGTAGGGGAAATGGAGGCAGGCCAGCTCTGGCCAGCCTCTTTGCATGAATTATAATATTGCTTACTTACAGTTCCACAGCTGTTTTGCTGCTTTATTTGGTGTTTGTCTGTGTTGTGATTGTATAAAGGGATTGCTACTGTGACTGTACTCATGAGAGGGCATAGGAGTTATGCAAGATATACCCTGGAGAAAGTGGGTCACCCTGAGTTTACAAGCAATGGACTCTGGTTTGGGAATGGGATTCAGGCTCAACAAAAGAGGTCCCTGTTCTAGAGACCAGCTGTGCTATCCCAGGGAACAGGACCTCTGTCCAAGGCTCCTAACTTGCTCTGGGTGCCCCGCTTTTAGATTCTGAATGCTATATGGAGTGATTTTTGCAGGACTGGAATGGACCAGATCAGTGACAATGGTGGAGCAGAGCTGAACTCACAGTGAGGGCCGGTTGAACCAGCCATGTAACTGGAATAGGTAGCTGCAAATTAGAGTAGAACCTGTTGTGATGTTGTGCCGTCTATCTGGTTTTATAAAAACATGATAATAAGTGAATATAATGTAACTAGGATAGTTTTAGAAAAATTTGGTAAAAAGTGAACATAACGTAACTGGGATATGCTTCATGCAAAAGGTCTCTTGTAAGGTATCATTACAAAGCTCATAATCTGAGTGTGATCATCCTATTTGTAGAAATGTACCACTCTTGTATCTAAAACTAGAAATATAAAACATAACTCTGAGGGCCTATTGTAATTATGTAAAGTGTGGGCCATTAAGGATGGTTTGGAATCTTGATGACTCCCATTGTCTGCAGATGGCTGTATTTACCTGTAAGTCTTCCTGTGTTTGCTAGCAAGTGAGTAATGAAGTCTTGCAGTGACATGTGATCATGTCACCTGAACTGGAATCCATCTTTAACCTGGTGCTTTTCCAGTGGGGGGGGGGGGTGTGTGGAAACCCAGAGGGACAAAGGGTTCCCGCCTTTTGCAAAAGATATATAAAGGGATGGAAGAGAACAAGGGGAGAGAGGAGCCATCATGAAGAATCCCCTAGCTATCACCTGAGCTACAACAAGAGCTGTACCAGGGGAAAGAATTGTGCCCAGGCCTGGAAGGTGTCCAGTCTGAGAGAAAACTTACCAAAGCATCTCTGAGGGTGAGATTATCTGTATTCAGTTTGATTAGGCATAGATTTGTGCATTTTATTTTATTTTGCTTCGTGACTTACTTTGTTCTGTCTGTTACTACTTGGAACCACTTAAATTCTACTGTCTGTATTTAATAAAATCACTTTTTATTTAGTAATTTACTCAGAGTATGTATTAATACCTGGGGGAGCAAACAACTGTGCATTTCTCTCTATCAGTGTTATAGAGGGTGAACAATTTATGAGTTTGCCCTGCATAAGCTTTATGTAGGGTAAAACGGATTTATCTGGGTTTAGACCCCATTGGGAGTTGGGCATCTGAGTGCTAAAGACAAGCACACTACTGTGAGCTGTTTTCAGGTAAACTTGCAGCTTTGCGACAAGTGATTCAGACCCTGGGTCTGTGTCTGGAGCCAGACGGGAGTGTCTGGCTCAGCAAGACAGGGTGCTGGAGTCCTGAGCTGGCAGGGAAAACAGAAGCAAGGGTAGTCTTTGCACATCGGGTGGCAGCTCCCAAGCGGGTTTCTGTGATCCAACCCGTCACACCTGTGGCTCTGGCCTTCACAGAACTGCAGCAAACAGGCAGAGGAGAGCCAACCCCGACATTCCAGAGTATAATTGTACATGTGGGTGAGGATTGGTTTGTGACTAAGAGCTCTGAACCTCAACAAACCAGGCAATTAATACTTGGCTCTGTGTTGTTGGCCATACTCCCAATGCACTGATTGGGTTTTGCTTACTTTATCATATGTAAATATACATTTTTATTGTGCTTCTTTTGTTCGTTTGTTTTTCCCTTTGTCTCCCAAATAAAAGGGCATTTGCAGTTCCCATCTGCCCAAGAACAACTAGTATGGGCTCAAAAAAGAGGAGGCATCCGGATGCCCCCTACGTCACACAGTCATCTACACATACCCTCTTTCAGAGGAACAATGTGAGGTTTAAGTGATGAGGAAGGCCTTGCATGAGCCTTCAGAATTTGAGTGAATTTCACCTGTGACAGTTACTAGTGACCCCCCTTAATAGAGCAGAGAACTAAGCAGCATACTGTGCTCAAGACCTTGCTAAGGTACCAAAATTCAAGGTAAGCAAAGATACTTTGACTGCAGAGCTCGAGAGTGAGGGTGAAGGGGCCAGGGACACAGGTGGTGTTCTCATCCATCCTGCCATTTGAAGGAAAGGCCCCACGCAGGGACAGAAGCATGACTGTGCAGATGGTGTCAACAGGAGGGCTTTGGCTTCCTCAACCATGGGATGCTGCTTCATGAATGATAACTCCCAGGAAGAGATGGGGTCCAGATGATGAAGATAGGGAAGAGCTTCTTCAAACCCAACTCACCAACCTAGTGAGAAGGACTTTAAATTAGGTTCAAAGGAGATACCTGTAGGCTTTTGTCACCCAAATATAAAAACAGGTGAACTTGAGAGAGAGCAGAAAGCCGATGAGGGAGGGAATGGAAAATTACAATATTTAAGTTGATAGGAACAACAAGAAGGAAAACAGCGGGGGGATCTGTGCACAAATGCAAGGAGTATGGGGGATTAAACTGGAAGAAATGGAAGTCTTAGTACACAAGCAAAATTATAATGCAACTGCAATCACAGAGACTTGGTGGGATAAATTTCATGACTGGAATATTGCTAGAGAGAGGTATAGCTTGTTCTGGAAGCACAGGCAAGGAAAAAAATAGTAGGTGTCGCACAGAACATCAAGGTTGTATACACTTATTCTGAGGTCCAGAAGGAGGTGAGAGACCAGTTGAAAGTCTTCTGGTGAAGATAAAAAGGGGTGATGCCATAGAATGGGGTCTACTACAGACCACCAAATCAGGAGGCAGAGGTGGATGAGGCATTTCTAGAATAACAAATATCCAAACCACAAGACCTGGTAAAATGGGGGGACTTTAACTGCCTAGATATCTGTTGGAAAAATATGGCAAAACACAAAAAGTCCAATAAGTTGTTGGAATGTGTTGGGGAGAACTTCTTGTTTTAGATGGTAGAGGAAGTAACCAAAGTGGCAGCCATTTTAGACTTGATTCTGGCTAACAGGGAGGAGTTAGTGTAGCTGTAAATCTAAAAGTGGAAGGCAACTTGGGTGATCATGAAATGATGTCATGATTCTAAGGAAAGAGAGAAATGAGAGCAACAGAATAAGGACAATGAACTTTAAAACACTAGACTTTAACAAACTCAGAGAACTGGTAAGTCAGGGTCCCATGTGAAGAAAATCTAACGGACAAAGGAGTTCAGAAGAGCTGGCAGTTTCACAAAGAAACAGTGTTGAAGGCACAACATCAAACTCTTCTGATGCAAGGAAAGACAGGAAGAATAGTAAGAGGCCAATATGGTTGCATCAGGAGCTCTTTAATGACCCAAAAAATAAAAAAAGAAAGCTACTAAAAGTGGAAACACGGACAAATTGCAAAGGATGAGTACAAAAGAATAGTACGAGCATGTAGGGATAAAATCAGAGAGGCTAAGGCACAGAATGATTTAGACATAGTAAGGGACATAAAAGGCAATAAAAGTTCAATAAATAATTAGGAGCAAGAGAAAGAGGAAGGAAAGTGTAGGTCCGCTACTTAGAAAGAGGAAGGAAAGTGTAGGTCCGCTACTTAGAGGGGAAGAAGGGCTAACAGATGACACCAAGAAGGCTGAGGTTTAATGTCTATTGTGCTTCATTCTTTTTAAAAAAAAAAATTAATTGTGACTGGATGCTTAACACAATATATATTAATAGCAATGGGAAAAGAACATAAGCCCAAATAGGGGAAAAAACAGGTTAAAGCATATTTAGGTAAAATTAGATATATTCGGATCAGCAAGGCCTTAAAAAATTCACCCTAAATTGGATACTTAAGGAACTAGCTGCCTTTTAGTGATTATCTTTGAGAACTCATGGAGGACAGGCGAGGTCCCAGAAGACTGGAAAAGGGCAAACAAAGTACCTACCTTTAAAAAGGGGAACAGAGAGGATTCAGGGAATTGTAGACCAGTCAGCCTAACTTCCATACTTGGAAAGATACTGGAACAAATTATTAAACAATCTATTTGTAAGCTAATAGGGTGATAAGTAATAGCCAACATTGGTTTTGTCAAGAACAAATCGTGTCAAACCCACCTAATTTCCTCCTTTGACAGGGTTACTGGCCTAGTGGATAGGAGGAAAGTGGTATCTGTGATTTATCTTGATTTTACTAAGACTTTTGATACAGTCCCATGTGACAGTCTCATAAGAAAACTAGGAAATGTGGCCTAGACAAAATTACTATAAAGTGAGTGCACAACTGGTTGAAAAACGGTGCTCAAAGAGTAGTTATCAATAGTTCACTGTCAAACTGGGGGAACATATCTAGATGGGATCCCACAGCGGTTTGTTGTTGGGCTGATACTATTCAGTATTTTCACTAGTGACTTGAATAATGGAATGGAGCGTGTACTTATAAATTTTGCAAAAAAGACTCGTATCATTCTGGGGTGTATTAAAAGAAGTGGTGTATGTAAGACATAGGACATACTTTTTCCACTCTACTGAGCTATGATGAGAACTCAGCTAGAATGTTGTGTCCAGTTTTGGGCATCACATTTTAGGAAAGATGGCCATATCTACTACAAAAGTCACCTGAAAATGTGTACATTCTAGTCTGGGCCAAATACATGCAAAACATTTTAACATACCATGTAACCTAACAGAAATATACAACATTTGGGTGAGCGGGGATGTGCTGCTGAATACAAAGAACTTGGTGTAGGGGACATGAAGAACTGTAGCCTATACTCCAGTTGAGCAGCAGCTGCAGAGAGGCTCTCCCCTGCAATCCCATGGGGTTGGGTGTGTGTTTGTGGATTCCACACCCCAGCCCCTTGGCATAAAGCCCAGTTATTAGAAACATAAACCAAAGAAGCATAAACAGATGATTACATGAAAAGTATATCATGATTAGCCAGATAGATCCCAAATGTTTATTCTTTAAACTGCAATAGGCAACCATTGCAGCAGCACCGGTGTTCTTTGCAGCTGTAGTTTCTCATCTTATTTGTGTAAGTTTGTCATTAAGCTTAGAAACAGGCAAAAATATCTTCCTTCGTTTCTTGGTTCACACTTAAGTAACTGCTTTAAGACTATATTATGCCAATATTCAAGCCAGCCCTTTTGCAACTATTTTTATGCTGTAAATCAGCTCTGACCTAATAGGAAATCTTCACACATTTTTCTTCTGTGCTACTTCCTTTTCTTGCTGCAGCTGTTTAAGTGGCTTGTTTTGTGAATGAGTGCTGGCTGCCTTTAGCACGATGACATTCACATTGACCTCTGATTGTGTATTGAATTCCTGCCCAGCAGGGAGACTAGGTCTGAGGAAAAAGTTAGTTCACTGATGGTCAGAGCCTGCTGGGCTAAGGCCTGTTAACCTGCCTGGGAAGTGAAAGGTTTAGAAGGCTTTTTCCCATCCTTGAATTATGCCAGAAAAGCCATCCTCTGTGTAGTTTTATCCATCATCTGGAAAGACGGATTTATCTCAGCTTGATACTGATTTTTTTTTTTTTAAATATTGTATATAAAATTATGTTCTCTAAGTTTAGGAACAAAATAAATTTTAACTTCCCTACGCTACTGTAAGTATCAGGAAGGGGCTCTGTGCTCACCATACAGAAAGCTACCAAGGACAATGCCAAAAAAGCCAACCCAAATGCTAACCTCCCCTAGAAATGTTGGAGCCTTATGCTCTTTGAGGCCTACAGCTGTGACATACATATCCTATGAATAGAGTTAATCTGTAAACAGAATTTTTGCAAAGTTGATTGGCAATAGTGTCCTGCTCTCAAGACCACCAACCAATGAGATAATGGTTGTAATTTACAATGATGTTACGCTCTGAAAAGGTGACATTGTAAAAAATGGCACCTTCTTACTCAACAGCACAGCAGGGTTACATTCAATGTTATCTGCTGCTGTTAGTGACTCAAATCATGGCCTGCTTTTCAGAGATTATATGCACCCAAAGCTCCAGTTAAATTTACTAGAAGCTGCAGCACATCTAAAAATCAGGCCCTTAAATTTAGTCCTTTGTACTCCTGTTAACCCATTAGAGCCAACAGAGCTATGGGAGAATGAGAGAGATTCTGTTCTGGTTTCTTGCATTCAATAGCTAATTTCCAAAAGCTAGTTGCAGAATCTTTACTGCTGGTGATATGTGAGCTACTGTAGAAAAAAGCCCAGCAAAGCCTTCAGATTCCAAGTGGAATTTGCAGCTCTGGCAGTTAAAAACAGAGCACCTGAATCTGATCTATTACACTAGTGTAAATCAGCAATAAAGCCACTGAAGTCAGTGCAGTTACCTCAGTGAAAACTGATTTCAGTGAGATCAGAATTAGATTCCACTTTTTTTACTTCTAAAATGAGTAGATGGAAATCACTGAGACATATGGAACCCCACAATGTCCTATTCAGTCACTCTTCAGCATAAAGCCACACTTTATTATCCTTGCTAGTTTGTATAGGTGGAGAGTTTGTGAGAACTGGGTTGAACTGCTCTCATCAGCTAAGAGAACACCTCTTCTCTTCTAGCTGTGTACTTTGAATTAAGCTTCTTAATGCAGTTGTTTCTTTTCTAACCCTTTCAAATTACTTTACACAAACAGTAGGCCCAATCCCTCGTCCACGGAAGCCAGTGAGAGTCTTCATTCACTTCAGTTGAAGTTGGATTGGGCCCAGTAAGAACAAAACTACTAGATAAATTCGTGAAGGATAAGTCCATCAATGGCTATTAGCTAGGATGGGAAGGGATGCAAAACCATGCTCTAAAGTGTCCCATACTACACAAGTGTAGTATAAGTGGCCTTATACTACACTCATTGCTTAATGACAAATTTCCCATCAAGTTCAGTGGGGCAGAATTGGGCCCATCAAACTAAGTGAGGGCATATTTGCTTCATTCCATACCCCAAACTTATAAGGTAACTAAATGTACCCTTTAGCACATTGCTCAAGGTTAGTCACTGTATCAGCCTTCCTCTTCCTGACTCCTGTTAGCAGAGATACAGAAATATTCTCAGAGGTAGCACATTTCAAAAGGCACATGCCTAAGGAAGGGGATGTTCAATGCAAAAAGAAACATGCTTAAGATTCATTCATAGGGGTGTATCCATATGAACCCTATAAAAATTGTCTATCAATATTAGAGGATGAACAAACAGGGAGCAGCTGACCTGTCAACCCCACTACCTCCGGAGCACATCAAGGTGGCAGAGAGCGGCTGTTAGAAGCACGTTACTCATACCATGCCTGGGATCTGGTTGGAATGGTGGTAATTCAGATGTTCCAACCATCTGTGACGATAAGTATGATGTCACACATGGACAACGTAGCCATCAATGAGGGCAAGGGGAAAGAGATTATTTATTTCCCATGTGAACTGTCACTTAGCTTTTGGTGTTTTGTAGACCTTTATTTTTTAAATATGGAAATCTAAGAATTATTCATGAGCTCATGGATGCGAAAATGCTTCCAGCGGAGTAGACTTAATTTGTCTTTTGGTGCTTTATGCTTGGAGCTTTAAATAAATAAATAAAAACAGAAAGGTAGGTAGGTTTGGGATATGAGCAGCAGGAACCATTGGAGAGGGAGAAAATGAAAAAACACCATAATACTCTTCTTGGTGGAAGATTCTGCACAGCCTATAAAAACATGTAAATCTAGCTGATGGCAAAGTCAAGGCTAGAGTTTGTCTCTGGGAAAGATCCAGTGACTACGTGCATTAGTCACTCCCCTCCTTTTAATTGCCCATCTTTCTGCACAAAGTACTTCTTCTCCTACCTCATTCAATCACACCCCTCCTGCCCCTCTTGCTTATTTGCCACCTTTGACTCCCCCAATCAGTACACCATTCTCTTTTGGTGTGGAACACTCCCTAGTTTCTTTTACCTGCCTGTCTGCAAAATCAGGAAGGCAGCACTCCATCAGTTCACATTCAGAAGGAAATCAGAGCAACCAAAAAGGTGAAGGTTAAAACACTTAACAGCAGTTTAATATATTAATCTAACAGTTTAAAATGCCTAGTGCACACAGAAGAGAAAGGAGTCACAACGGTATGACTATAGATCTTTGCTAGCCAAACAGGGTAGTGAAGATGTTACTTGTTCAACAAAGGGAGGCCAAATCTCTTAATAAAATTGGTACAACCAGCAAGAGAGTTCACTTCTCTCATTGAGACAGCACAGTTGTTGTGGCACTCCTTTATAAAAGGTGTAAAGGGCATTTTTCTAATTATTGCATATCAAGCTGCCAGTAGGAACAGCTTCCGTAGGGTATGTATTAGTTTTTGCTGCTATGCGGTGTTGTGTAGCTACCAGTGTTTTCCCCCGGAATTAAAATTAGGGGGCGGGGGTGTTTGAATTTACAGGGGCATGGGTCAGGGTTGATGAGGGGTGAGACTGAGAGGGTGAAGGTAGGCTGTATGGCACCACAGTAAAAACTGAAAAATGTTTCATGACCATTTTATTAGATTTAACTCCTGTTTTAAAATCATCACACAAATTAAAGTTGGCTACTCAAGCCTTCTATGAAGCACTACATCGTTCTTGGTTTCTTGTTATAATTTTGCACAACTCTGTTAATGAACTTCTTGAATGCAGTGCGTTCATCTTTGGTGGCTTATGTGTCCAGTACTTCCCTTCCTTCAATTGACATGCTCATTAGTTCATTCACATGATCAGGCAGAAGGTGACTTCTTTCAGAACACAATTCTATTCAATGATGAAAAAGAATGCTCAACTGTAGCTGTTGTGACTGGGAGTAGCAAGAGATGAATTCCGAGTTCTTTCATCCCAGGAAACAGAACACAAAGATCAGGTCGAGCCACTAGTGATAAAGAAGTTGAAGTCAAATCTTAATTCATTCGTCGTATGATATTCCACTCTGTGTTCAAATTTTCTGTTCTGTCCTGAGCACATGGCAGCCCCATTGCTGGTAGTGCCTCACTCCACTCAACTGTTGGTGTTTTATAGGACAGGGATCTGTAAAAGCTATGTAGAGGTTGAGTAGAATCTAGAAGTTGCTGTTTTAGACTTTTAAGAATCAAGTCTGTGTACATTTTCAATTGTGTTAAGTGAAGAAGACAAGCAGTGTTTGTTAAGAATCAATATAAATGCCTTCATTAGTCAACTTCTGAACTGAAGTCTTTGCTTCTTCCAGTACTTTTTCAATGGATAGTTCTCTGATCCAAATGTAGCTTCTATTGCTGGACATAGATCTACTACTGTTGAAGCAGATGCCTGGATGGCATTGTTTAATGACCCAAGTGGTTTCAACAGGAGACTTACAAGAGAGAATAGCAATAGTCTTCTCCAGACGTAGTAGCAAAAGTAATCCACTAGCCTCACTACCAGGGCCGGCTCCAGCATTTTTGCCACCCCAAGCGGTGGGAAAAAAACAACCCGCAATTGCGATTGGCAGCAATTTGGTGGCAGGTCCTTCCCTCCGAGAGGGACTGAGGGACCTGCTGCTGAATTGCTGCCGAAGAGCTGGACGTGCCACCCCTTTCCATTGGCTGCCCCAAGCACCTGCTTGCTGCGCTGGTGCCTGGAGCCGGCCCTGCTCACTACTTAGATCCATCCCATCTTGGTAGATACTTTCCAAAGCCAGTAATAACGGCAGGAGTAATTATAAGACAACAGCCAAGGATTGCTCATAAGAAAGCCAGCGGGTTTTCCCAGGTTGGATTAATTTGAATTTCAGTCCCAGTGTATCTTCTATATTTTCCAAGATAGAGTCTTTTTGGACTCTTGCTGAAAAAATAATATAATGAAGACATTAAATTTATAGCTTTTTTTAAATGTCTTTTGAAGAGTCTGCAGCTTGTACTAGCGCTAGTTGGAGTAGATAGCCTCTGCAGTGTGTATAGGAGAGATTAGGGTTACACTTTTCTCTGAGCAAAGCCTGTACTCCGCCATGTCTGGGGTTTGCAGCTCCATCAAATGCACAAGCAGCCATCTGTTTGGGGTCCAATTGACAAGGATTTAACTCTAAGATGTGGGTTGTCACAGATGCAGCCAATGTGTCTTCTATAACTTGAAGATCTAGAAATGCATCTACAAGCCTTCCACTGACATCAAGATAACGTACACAATGACTTAATACTTGATGCCCCTTTGCATCGGTGCATTCAGCCATATATGCAAATTTTTTGAATATGGTGAGTTCTTCACTTTTCAACTGTTGAGTCTTTCACTGTTGTACCACATGCTTCTAGCCAGTCAGTTGAGTTTCTTGCAGAAAGATAGTGAGCATTTGCTGGTCTTGTTCGGAACCAGTGTTCAACTTCAGGATGAACAAGTGACAGTGCACTTAACATTGGCCTCCAGTATTTACTGTGTGGTATCTCTTGCTTAAACAGAAAGTATGATGCCACAGCCATGTTTGTTTGCATGGACTGTGTTGGGTCTCCAGCATTCTTAACAGCCTCATTAAGTACTTCTAAAATTGGCTTTAAAAGTGGGTTTATAAGGCTTTCTGCATCTTGATGCACTCCAGAGGCATGGTGTTTTGCAGCCTTTTCACAGTGTGGCTTTGGCTTTGCTGATCGGTCTGACAAACCAAACTCCTCCACTTTTACCAATTATAGCACTGGGAAGCTTTCCTTAAGCTTTTTTTTTTTTTTTTTTTTTTGTGAGAAGTGCACCAGTAGCCATCTTTTGTAACTTCAATAAATGGGAACACTTTAACCGAAAAACATCGGGAACTGCCTTTAGGTTTTGGAGACACTGTTTCTTCAGTAGGTAGCTGTATTTGTGCTTTGGGATGGTCGGATGTAGATACACCACTTGAACCTTCAGATGACACATTGATATATTCTTGGTTCTTGATGTGTTCTTCACCTTGGTTGATTTTGAGTGGAAAAATTGTTGCATTGTTTTGTCTTTTCATTTTCACTTTGACCTGCAACACATAAAAGATATGAATAAATTAAATGTTGTGTTAGGATAATGCAAATTTTGCACAAGGATAATGCAAATTACACCAAAACACATAACAGTTCTAGATTTCTAAAACAAATTTGTTTTTAAAAAAAAATTAAATTGACTTTTAAAAAGTAAGCCATCATGGGATACGAGGGAAGTCCTCTCATGGATCAGTAACTGGTTAAAAGATGGGAAACAAAGGATAGGACTAAATTATCAGTTCTCAGAATGGAGAGAGATAAATAGTGAGGGGTCGGTACTGGGACCATTATTGTTCAACATATTCACTATTTACCCATTTTTCCAGATCATTTATGAGGTGGCAAAATTTGCAGATGATACAAAACTATTCAAGATAGTTAAGTCCAAAGCAGATTGTGAAAAGTTGCAAAAGGATCTCACAAAACTGACTGGGCAACAAAATGGCAGATGAAATTCAATGTTGATAAATGCAAAGTAATGCACATTAGAAAATCTCACTATACATATAAAATGATGGGGTCTAAATTATCTGTTAACACTCAAAGAGATCTTGGAATCATTATGGATGGTTCTCTGAAAATATCCACTCAATGTGCAGCGTCAGTCAAAAAAGCAAACAATGTTGGGAATCATTAAGAAAGGGATAGATAACAAGACAGAAAATATCATATTGCCTCTATATAAATCCATGGTATGAGCACACCTTGAATACTGTGAGCAGTTCTGGTCACCCCATCCCAAAAAAGATATATTGGAATTGTAAAAGATACAGAGATGGGCAACTAAAATGATTAGGGGTATGAAACAGGAGGAGAGATTAAAATGACTGGGACTTTTCAGCTTAGAAAAGAGACAACTAAGGGGGGGAATATGATAATGGTCTATAAAATCTTTATGGGTGTGAAGAAAGTGAATAAAATGTTGTTTAATCCTTCACATAACACAAGAACTAGTAGTCACCCAATGAAATTAATAGGCATCAGGTTTAAAAAACAAAAAGAACAAACAAAAGGAAGTACTTCACACAACACAAAGTCAACCCATGGAACTCTTTGCCAAGGGATGCTGTGAAGACCAAAACTATAACAGGATTAAAAAAAGAACTAGATAAGTTTCTGGAGAATAGGTCCATCGATGGCTATTAGCCAGGATGGGGAGGGATGCAACACCATGCTCTGAGTTGCCCTAGCCTGTTTACCAGAAGCTGGGAATGGGCGACAGGGGATGGATCTCTTGATTGCCTGTTCTGTTCATTCCCTCTGAAGCACCTGCCCTTGACCACTGTCAGAAGACAGGATACTGGGCTATATGGACAATTGGTCTGGTCTGACCCAGTATGGCCATTCTTATGTAAAAATTAATTCTAATAATGTTTAGTACAGAAACTCCCCAACATAATGACCTCTCAAGATAGCAACGATGTGAGATAACAACCTTGGCAAATAATGCATTTTAAAAATCTTGGCCTACTAGGAAACATATTAGTTTCCTTTCCCAGTCACAAATCTAGCATTCTGGAGCAAAGTCACTAAACTATAGTCCAACAAACAAATGTTTATTTAACATACCCCTCACTGGTAGCTACTAAGAAGGTTGGTTTCCTTTAGACCAGAAGATGCTGCAGTTTCTGATCTATCATATGTGGTTACATATTTCTGCATTTGCATATTCTGGGACAACTACATTGTTTAGTTTAATGAAGTGCTATGGCCATATCTACTAAAAAAGTCTCTGGAGTCCCGGTCTGAAAATGTGTACATTCTAGTCTGGGCCAAATACATCCAAAATGTTGTATATTTCTGTTAGGTTGCATGGTATGTTAAAAATCAGTGTGTTCTTCCAGTCTGTCTGCCAGACTGCTGCTCAAATCCTTTCCCTATTTAATTGTAAAGGAATGCGGTTCAAAAGATTTGAAATCCTAAATGCTCAATAAAGGAATCCAGATACAGCCCTAATGAGTGCAAATAAAACAGCATTTATTTTAAGTTCTTAGTCCTCGTGGGAGATTACTTTTAGTGCAAGCAGAATTGCTCAGTTGCAAGTTTTGGGAGGCTGGGAATTCAGGCCCGTTGAATGAGTTCTTATAGATGTGCTACTATTTTTCAACCACTGACTAGTAAGCAAAATGAACCTCTTTCATTTTAATACCTTATTTGCTGAGTCAAGAAATAAATATGTTGACACCTCAGTGGCTATCCAGTATATTTGATTTATTTGGGTTCATATACATGATTGTCGCAGTCTCTAGTTGTGGTAACAGTCCACCAAAAATATTATCGCCTCAGAAAGGGAACTACATCATTTTGAAGAAAGAGGCTGCAGGATCAGGCCCTCCATCTATGACAAATGGCAACACTCTCATTGACTTCAAAGGGTGTAGGATTGAGCCCTTAATTATTCAAGAGCCTGATCCTGTGAAGTGCGGGACATCCTCATCTTCCCTGAAGTCAACACAAATTGAGGGCTCTTCACATCTTGATAGACAGGGCACTAAGATGCCTGAGAAGTATTCAGGGAGAAAGGATTTAGTGTGTGAATAAAACAAGATCGTGTAATCCGTTACGGCTTTTACAATACGCCTTTTTATCCTCTTCACTGTGCTATGTGGTGGTTTTCAATAATACCAAGAAATCTTAACTCCTCAAATAAGTCTGTGTCATACACACAAAAGCCACACAACCCCCAGTCATCCCTAATTCTTTTCCATTCCTCCTCCAGAGAGACCAAAAGGCCCAATTCTTCACTGCTCTGCACCTTGTGCAGCCATTTACATCTGCGCCCAGTGGGTACAAAATGCTGCCACTCTGATTAGTTAGCATTTTGCTCCCACTTTACACCAGTGTAAGTCACTGTAGAGCTGGAAGGGACCTTGGTGAGATCACCTAGTCCCTCCCGTTACACTGAGGCAGGACCAAGAGGCCTAGGCCATCCCTGCCAGGTCTGTCCCCAGGTTGAACAACAAGGGCTAGGGTAAGAGGAGGTTACTCACCCTGTGCAGTAACTGACGTTCTTCGAGATGAGTGTCCCTGTGGGTGCTCCACTACAGGTGTTGGTGCGTCCCTGCGCCTTCGCCCGGAGATTTTTGCAGCAGTACTCATAGCGGCCACGCATGCTCAGAATCTGCCCCCCCCCGCTGTGACTCTAGGGTAATAGAACGCATGCGTGGCCGGTCTCCTCAGTTCCTTCTCTACCACGGAGGCCCCCCAACTCCGAAGTAGAGGGGAGGAGGGTGGGTAGTGGAGCACCCACAGGGACACTCATCTTGAAGAACGTCAGTTACTGCACAGGGTGAGTAACCTCCTCTTCTTCTTCGAGAGATGTCCCTGTGGGTGCTCCACTACAGGTGACTTAAAAGCAGTGTATCTTAAGGAGGTAGGGACTTCGGATCTGGTAGGAACGCCGTCGAGAGTACCGCCCTGCCCAAGCGTATGTCAGATAAAGGGCCTTGAATAAGGGCATAGTGTTTAACAAAAGTATGGTCAGATGACCAGGTGGCTGCTTTACAAATGTCAGCCAAGGGAACTTTGCGTAAGAACGCGATGGAGGCAGCCAGAGATCTAGTGGAGTGTGTTCTAATGCCATCTGGAGGTGCAACCCCTTTCATCTGATAGCACAGTCGGATACACTGGGAGATCCAGTTCGAGAGTCTCTGGGTAGAAATAGGCATGCCCTTGGAGCGCTCTGCAACAGAGACAAAAAGTCTAGAAGAGGTTCTAAAGGGTTTGGTTCTATCCAAGTAGAATGACAAGGCTCTGTGAACATCTAGTGTATGCATTGAGGCTTCAAAGGAGTTTGCATGTGGTTTCGGGAAAAAAGTCGGGAGGTGTATGGGTTCATTAATATGGAATGATGAGTGTACCTTTGGAAGAAATTTGGGATGCAATCTGAGGGTAACCTTGTCTTTAAAAAATATCGTATATGGTGGATGAGCCATGAGAGCTGCTATCTCTCCTGCCCGTCTGGCAGAAGTAATTGCCACTAGAAACGCTGTTTTCATGGAGAGGTGTAAAAGGGAGCACGTGGCTAGGGGTTCGAAGGGTTGCTGAGTTAGGGCAGACAGTACCAGATGAAGGTCCCAGGGGGTGGTCGGTTGTTTAATGTCTGGATATAAGGTTTGTAGGCCCTTGAGGAAACGCTTCGTAGTAGCGTGAGCAAAGACAGACGTATCATCAATTTTGTCGTGGAAAGTCGTAACAGCAGCTAAATGGACCCTGATGGAGCTGAAAGAAAGGCCGGATCGCTTAAGGCCCAAGAGATAGTCCAATATAAACGGAAGAGGTACCGAGGTAGGAGAAAGATGTTTGGCAGAACACCAATGTGTGAATCGTTTCCACTTTTGAAGATAGGTCTTGCGAGTAGAGAGCGTTCTGCTATGTAGGAGTACCTCCTGAACTTGTTCGGAGCAATCTAATTCGCGTTGGGAGAACCACGTAGGAACCAGGCCTTGAGGTGAAGCATGGACAGGTTGGGGTGGAGAAAACGACCGTGCTGCTGAGATAGAAGGTTCGGAATAAGCGGCAGGGAGATTGGTGGTTGGATTGACATTCTGGTGAGGAAGGGAAACCATGGTTGTCTGGGCCACGATGGGGCAATGAGGATCACCTTGGCTCGATCCGTTCGTATTTTTATCAGAACCCTGTTGAGAACTGGTATCGGGGGAAACGCATAGAATAGGTTTCGGTGCCATGAGATCATGAATGCGTCCCCCAGGGAATGTTTGCCCAGTCCTGCTCTGGAGCAGAAATTGAGACATTTCTTGTTCTTTGCAGTTGCAAAGAGGTCTATTGTTGGGTAACCCCAGATGCTGAATACCTCGTGAATGGTTTTGTCGTCTATCTCCCACTCGTGGTCCCATGGGAAGCGTCTGCTCAGTTCGTCCGCTGTGGTGTTCATGATCCCGGGAAGATAAGCAGCTGATACCCGGATGTTGTTCACAATGCACCAATTCCAGAGCTTCATAGCCTCTGTGCACAGCGAATGGGAACGAGCTCCGCCCTGCCTGTTTACGTAAAAAATGCAAGCAATGTTGTCCGTCATTATGCGTACGTGATGATGTTTGATTAGTGGCAGGGGGTGACGGCACGCGTTGCGAATGGCTCGAAGTTCTAGTACATTTATGTGCAGGGAGGTCTCGGTTGGTGACCATAGTCCCTGTACTGTGTGATGAGACATATGTGCACCCCACCCTGTCATAGATGCATCGGTGGTCAGAATGCGTGATGGAGCCTGTTGAAGAAACGGGACTCCAGAACAAAGGTTGGAGTGGACGGTCCACCAACGTAGGGAGTCTTTGACTGGAGTAGGCAGGGAGAGAGTCTTGTTTAAAGAATGCATATTCGGTTTGTAAACCGTTGCCAGCCACGCTTGGAAGCACCTCATGTGTAGGCGTGCATTCTGGACGACAAAAGTGCACGAGGCCATGTGACCTAGTAGTTGCAGGCAGTCTCGGGCAGTTACCTGAGGGCTGTTGCGAATAGTTGTGGTCAGTTGTTTTATGGAATTGTAGCGATCGGGTGGGAGCGATGCTAGCCCGGTCCGAGAGTCGAGGTCTGCGCCTATGAACTGAAGGTGCTGGGTGGGGCGTAATGTGGATTTGTCTCTGTTTATTTGTAGGCCGAGAGAAAGAAAGCACTCGACTGTGAGTCGTGTGAACCGGAGCGCCTCGTCGAATGTTGAAGCTTTGAGGAGGCAATCGTCGAGGTACGGAAATATTATTACCCCTTGTCTCCTGAGGTGAGCAGTGACTACAGCTAGAAGTTTGGAAAAAGCACGGGGGGCTGTAGATAGTCCGAAGGGGAGTACCCTGTATTGGAAATGTGTGGAACCAAGGGTAAATCGGAGGAAACGTCTGTGGGCCGGATGTATAGTGACGTGGAAATAGGCATCTTGTAGGTCGAGGGCAGAAAACCAGTCGCCCTGCTCCAGCGCTGGGATTATGGTATTGAGGGTCACCATCTTGAACTTTTGCTTTTTGATGAATCTGTTGAGCCGCCTGAGATCGAGGATTGGTCGCCATCCCCCATTTTTCTTCTCCGTTAAGAAATAATGGGAGTAAAAACCCTTCCCTCTGTGTCGCTCTGGCACGATTTCTACTGCTCCCAGATGAAGGAGATGTTGCACTTCTTGGAGGAGTAGCTGCTCGTGAGAAGGGTCCCTGAAGAGGGACGGGGAGGGTGGGTGGGTGGTAGGTAAGGAGAGGAAGGGGATGACGTATCCAATTGTAACTACCTCTAAGACCCACTTGTCGGAGGTAATCTTCCTCCATTGTTGGAAAAAAGGTCGTAGGCGGTGTCCAAAGATTGGTGTGCCGGCTGAAGTGAGGGCATTGCTTTCTAAACCCTCGACCAAGTTTTCAAATCTGCCTATTAGCTGGTGGGGGTTGAGGCGCCCCTGTAAAGTTTGGGCGACGTCGCTGGAATCTTGGTCGTGGACGTTGCGGCTGTTGCTGTTCCTGCGGTCTATGGGAAGGTTGTGTAAATGCGGGATAACGTGGCCGGTGGTATGGTTGGTATCGATATTGCCGTCTTCTTGCCGTAGGTGTCTGGAGACCTAAAGACCGGAGGGTTGTTCTGGAGTCTTTCATTGAATGAAGCACTTCATTCGTGTTAGAAGCAAAGAGTTTGTCACCGTCGAAGGGAAGATCTTCAATTGTGTTCTGAACTTCGCGAGGAAAAAAGGAAGAGGAGAGCCATGAGCCCCGTCGCATGACTATCGCCGTAGCGGTAGATCTTGCCGCTGTGTTGGCTACATCGAGGGCTGCTTGGAGAGCGGTGTGTGAAATGGCTTGGCCCTCAGAAACTATAGCTCTGAACTGTTTTCTTTGTTCTGGAATGTCATCAATAAAGTCCATTAACTTATTATAGTTTTTATGGTCGTATTTTGCCAGGACTGCAGTATAATTAGCTATGCGAAATTGGAGGGTGGAGGATGCATAGACCTTGCGACCAAACAGGTCCAGTCGTTTGCTATCCTTGTTAGGTGGGGCAGAACGAGAATACTGTTGTCTAGCCCTCTGGTTCGCAGCGTCTACTACCAATGAGTTTGGTGCTGGGTGGGTAAAAAGAAATTCAGAGTCCTTTGGAGAAATAAAATACTTCTTGTCCGCTTGCTTGCAGGTAGGTAGGCTTGTCGCTGGAGTCTGCCAGATGGACTTAGCGGGTTCTAAAAGGGCTGCGTTAATTGGAAGTGCCACTCTGGAGGAAGAAGGGGGCTGTAGGATGTTCGTTAGCTCATGCTGTTGTTCGGGAACCACTTCCAGGTTAATGTTCAGGTCACTAGCAACTCTCTTAAAGAAGTCCTGGAATTTTGTATATTCATCAGAGGGAGTGGGAGGAAGGGGAAGTAATGCTTCCTCCGGTGCTAACTCCGGATCTGTTGGACCAGGAGAAGGGCTAGGTTTATCCTGGGAACGTGGCTGTGTTGCCAGGCGTCTCGTGTCACTAGCATATGCATTAGGAGACGGCACTGGATCAGTGTTGCGCCTGGTCGAATGGCTACGGGGCATGTGTTCCCGAGGGTATGATGTCCATGGTGTCCAGTATTGCCATGGTGGCGGGTAGGGCATAGGTGGTGCCATCCAGGGGTTCATCCCCCAAGGGGCAGGGTCCTGAGAGTGGGATGAGGTAGTATTTCCATAGCCCTTATTGCTCTGGGTCCGGGGCTGGGAGTCAAGATATGGGGAAAAAACTCCCTGTGGATCTGCTTCCTCCTCACTGGAGGAAAACTGCTCAGATCCTGACTCAGGCATCGAAACAGAATATGCCTTCATGAGCGGAGACTGCAAGGTAGGTGATACTAGAAGATCTGCTGTCTGGGTAAAAGGAGTGAAAGCAGCTCCTGCGGGAGATGAAAGCTGAGCCGACAGAGGCTGCTGCACAAGAGCATTCCTGCGATCGGGGCTTCTGGCTGTGATCTGTGTGTCAGAATGCCCCGCAGGCGTCGGTGCCGCGGTCGGTGCCGGGCGAGAAATGTCGGGCTGCCTCGGGTGAGGCGTGCTGTGGAATGTCGGCACCGTCTCATTCGCGGTGCCAAACGGTGCCGTCACTGAGGCAGGCAACTGGAAGCCTGATGCCTCGGCACCGGAGCTTCTCGGCGGCGCTGAAGCCTCAGGCGGCTTTTGCGCTGTTCCGGAGGAGCCTGGCTCATGAAAATTGCTGAGGCGAGGAATCACAGGCAGAGAGATCGTTGATCTGCCTGGAGAAACTTTATGCCTCATAGTCTTGCTCGGTGAGGAAAGGTGCCCCTTTTTCGTAGACTTCTTGAGCTTTTTTGAGGGGGGGGGCTGTGTTGGGTAGCGGAGCCGGCTTCAATGCCTGGGTCTGAAACTGACCCGATAGATTTTTGAAGCAGGAGCAGTTTGAGTTTAAGCTCCCTGTCTTTCCGTGCCCTGGAGCTGAGTTTACAGCAGTGGGCACATTTTTGGGGAATGTGAGCTTCCCCCAAACATTTTATACACTTTGAGTGCCCGTCCGATGACGGGATAGCTTCCTTACAAATAGCACAGCGCTTGAAACCGGTGGAGCCCGGCATAGCCGCGGCTGACAGGAATTTTTTTTTTTTTTTTTTTTTTTTTTTTTTTAAGATAAACTGGGTAAGTAACTATTTTAACAGAGAAAACTGACAGAAAAACTGGTTTCTAAAGGATAATTAAGGCAATAGTGAAGGATTCTCTAATGAGTCTGCTGAGCTCCGTCTCAGGCCGGGGACGGTTGAGAAGGAACTGAGGAGACCGGCCACGCATGCGTTCTATTACCCTAGAGTCACAGCGGGGGGGGGGGGGGGGCAGATTCTGAGCATGCGTGGCCGCTATGAGTACTGCTGCAAAAATCTCCGGGCGAAGGCGCAGGGACGCACCAACACCTGTAGTGGAGCACCCACAGGGACATCTCTCGAAGAAGAACCCTACTTCTTTCAGAATGGGCAAGACAGATTTTGACTCATCTCTTCCATCAAATATTATTGGAAGAGGTATAGCTCACAGCCTTGAATTGCTCTGAAAAAAAAAAAATCACCCCTTGTGGCCTTTTCTCTTGCTGTTTGCACATTTGTCACATGTTGCTTATTACAATTTACATTTCATTCTGTTTTAAACAGATATACTTACATTTTATTTCCTGTGAAAATTCCACAGCTGGCTAGAAATACCAGACAGCACAGCAGTGTAACTCCCACTAACTAGGAAAAGCCTTCCAGGTAAAGGGTGTGAGGGCAGAAAAATAATGCCTGACCCTCTAAAACACACCAGACATAGAACAAAGGCTTTGAAAGTTCAAGTTTCACAAAAATTCAGTAACCCCTGCAGAATGATACCTGCCGGGAACAGAACTGAATGAGAAAACAGTGCAATAGGACTTACATGCTGGCTTGGTGGTTAACAATGAGTACTATAAAGACCTGGGAGTATTAAATTATGCAGGAGACCATGCTCAGGAGCAAGCCTGCTCTGATTCCTCTGGTCAGCAGGATAGGGAAGCACTATAGAAGAGAGTGGCTCAGGCAGTCAGTGGAGGATGCACTTCAAAAGATCTAGGGTGAAATTTTGGCCTCTAACTTACTGAGAAAATTCCCATTGATTTCAATAGGGCCAGGATTTTACTCCTAATTTCACAAGGCCTACCAATTGAATGTACTGTTTGAATAGCTAAAAATAACATAATGTACTGAAAATTTTAGCTTATGTCTTTCTTAATCTTTCCTGGTGAAGCAGTGTCACTTAGTATAACCAATTAAATATTCAGTGGGCCAGAGAGAGTGACTCTCTAGCCCAGCAGTTAGGGCACTCAAGAGATGGGAGTGCTAGGTTCAAGGCCTTGCTCCACCTTGGGGGGGAGGAGAGAAACAGAACACTATCTCCTGCACCCCAGGTGAATTGGGCCTTTTTTTATTTTAAACACGAGAGAAAGGGCTGACCTGGCTAAGATGCCTAACTCCTGGAGAAGGATTGATTAAAGGCAGGAATCCTGCCCAGAGATAGGGCTGGAGGCAGGCACCTTCAGTCAAGTGCCTAAGGCCCAGATTTTTAAAGATATTTAGGCATTGCTGCGCTCAGCATTGCAATGCCAAACTGATTTAATAGTCAAAAAACAAAACAACAAAAACCCTCATTTTCTGAAGTGATTTAGGCACTTTGAGTATAAATCCCATTGACTGTTGAGACTATGGATTTGCTTAGGCAGCAGGGCATTGCAATGCCTAAGTCCCTTTGCGGCTCTAGCCCTTAGGAGCCTAAATGCTATTCACTTGACCTTCAATGAGACTTGGTGCACTATCACAGAGCCTTTCATCTCTCTTGAGCACTTCCTGTCGGTTGGGTGCAAACCTGCACTCTCTCTGCTCACGGCACCCCATCAGCTGTTAACCTTCTCAGGTGGGTCTTCAGTGACCTACACTTTCAGCTAAGTCACACTGTCTAAACCAGTGGTGGGCAACCTGCAGCTAGTGTAATCCGCTGGCTGGCCACGAGACAGTTTGTTTACATTGACCTTCCACAGGCACAGCGATCTGCAGCTCCCAGTGGCCGCAGTTTGCTGTTCCCAGCCAATGGGAGCTGCGGGAAGTGGCGGCCAGCACATCCCTGTGGCCCACGCTGCTTTCTTCAGCCACTGGGAGCTACAGGCAGTCATGCCTGTGGACGGTCAATATAATCAAACTGTCTCGTGGCCTGCTAGCAGATTATTCTGATGGGCCATGTGCAGCCCGCAGGCTACCCACCACTGGTCTAAACCAAGGGTAGTTTATTTTTTGTCAAGGTCCAAATTTCTTGGTCAAGGTATAGACAAGGTCCAGACTCCAGAGAAACATTTTTCACACTGCAAATACCCCTGTTCAACTAACACATACCATTCTGTATAATAAACCTAGGGCCTGATGCTTTTCTTTTTAGTGAATTCAATGAAAAATAATCAAACCACTGTATAACCTAAAAATAACCTCCAAGAAAGTGGTAATAAGTTTCATCTGAGACTTTGAGGAAGTACATAGATAAAATGTCAAATAGATGCAAATATTAGCATCAAAACACTTTCAGATAACTCTTTTTTTAAATGTTTTTCATTTGCTTTTACAAAGAGTATTAACTTTGGTTTTGTCAAATAAAATTGTAGTCATATTGCAACCCTAAGCCGGGGGGGGGGGGGGGGGAATATTTCAAAAGAGGAGACTGCCACTGGGGCAGAGGAGGGGAGTACTGGGGGAGGGTACAGTTGATGGGTGCTGGAGGGGTACCTATAGCCTCACTCTTGAGGTAGGGCAGTGCTGTTCCCTGTCACAGTGGCAGGGCAGCTGGCACAGGCCTGGGACACAGTGCCACCCTGTCAGTTAGCACCTCTTCTCCCCCCCCCCCCCCCGGCTCCCATCCCAGGGTGGGGAACCAAGGCCTGACCCTGTCACCCTTCCTGGCCGGGCTCTGAAGCCCCACAGCAGGGCAGGTGGCCCGGCCAAGAGGTGATTGGCAGCTCCACTTACCTGGGGGGGGCTAGGCAGTCCAGCTCCCCCAAGCCCCCCAATCACCCACCAGCTCTCCACCCAGAGAGGCTCCCGCTGCCCCATTCACTGACCCCGGACACCAGCATGTGCTCATTTGCTTACATGGCCCACTTGCCTCATCCCTGTGCTGCTGCCAGCTGAGGACAGAGCTGGTGGTTGTGCAGCCACCTGGGGACAAACCGCACCCCACAGCCTGGCCCAGCCATCCACCCCCTGCTGAGGGGGGGCCCTGCACTGTGGAGCAGGGATGGCTCCACATAGCTACAGGCTGTTTGACCTTTGTGGTCCACTTAAGTGTCTGGCAGTCCAGATTTGGCAGTTTGCTGATTGACAACCCCTGATCTAAATACATGAAGGAACCCCTTTCAGGGTTAGAAGTTCAACAGGGCCTGTCCCTGTGCCCTTGTTACCATCTTTAGCCCCGTTTCTCTGGGCTCAGTCCTCAGCCCTATCTAGGCTAGCTTTAAGTCTGTGTCTGCCCTGGTATAGAGCAGTGCCCCCAGGGCTTTCTCTTTTGGAGACTCTTTAAGTCCTTCCCTCCACTTGGGCCTTTAAACAAGCCTTATCCCCTTCTCAGGGCTTAGGTCACCCTGCCAGTGAGGGGACCCAACCCACAGAGTGGGACCCTATAAACAGCAGTCACATGCTGCTTCCTGTAGTAAACACTGCTGCTATTATTCCCTGAGCCACTTCCCACTCGGTCCCTTCACCTTTATCCATTACCTGAGGTTACAGGTCCATGGGTTCTATTTGTCTTGTTCCCTATTTGCTCAGGGTCCCCCAGGCCTCCTTGCCTGGAAAGTCTCTCTCTGTCTTTTCCCTTCTGGTCCCAGCCAGGAACTGACACACTTAACTCCTGCAGCTGCTTTTAACTGAACCTGCTGGGCTGTGGTTGGCTGCTTCTCTGCAGCCTGTTTAGGAAGGCTTGGAGGACCCACCTTTACTGCTCCTTTTCTGCAGTGGGGTGTGGTAGGACTACATAGCCTCCAGAGCCCAGTACAACCTGTCACAGGCTCCTAAGTCCCTTTTGAAAATGAGTTTTATGTTCCTAAGTCCGCTAGGTGCATTCGAAAATTTTGTCTACGCTAAATAGTTTCCCTCCAAAATTTACTTCTATGTTTACTCATTCTCTGTTTAAGAATCCATGCTATTACTCCCACATATACCAATTCTCAAGGAGAATACATCATGACTGGATTATAGATCTATGAAGAAGTGATTTTTTTATAGGATCTACTTAAATGTGAATGAGGAATTGTTGTATATACAACATGTTCCACATGTTGCTCACAGGGTTCTCACCTGTAAGTGGAAGGGAAAAGCCAAAATATGTAGGATCAACAGAGGATCCCGTGAGATTACACGAATTATCCATATGAATAGCACAAGAATGCATCATGATTCATATTATTACAATGACTACCCAAGAAAGTAATAAAGATTTGGCACTTGTTATAAAGTGTTGGCAAGCAAGTTCTTAGATTCCTACCTCTTGTGCCTGGGATTTTTTTTTCTTGTTATCTATTGAGGAGTTACTCATAAAGCTTTAATAGATGGTTGCCAAATAGGCATTGTTTTCTCTGAAAAGGGGTTTTATTATAAGATAAGATTTTTCTCTGCATGTGTTGATGCCAGCTCAATATTGGAAGATGAAACACATACCTAGGGGATTACAGATCCAGAAAGCACCTTTTCCAGGAAAGCTGGCTGAGTGAATCATTTCAGTAAAAAATGTGTTGAAATGTTAAACAAGTGCTCGTTCTCTTGATTTAATGCTGTTGTTAATTATAGAAAAGGCTCCATGAGAAAGGAAACAAGTCAGGACAGAGATTGTTACTATAGAGCACACATTTAAAAAGGAAACAATAGAATCGGACAAGTTCATTGACCCCAAACTAATGTGAAAAGGGCGTGGAAAATTCATCAGGAACATTTGGTTCTGTGTTATTTTTCATGTGACTAAAGGGACAGTATAAGGATTTTTGTAGCTGTAAGGTCTTTGCTAATGGAGTTGCTTGGAAAGACCTGTCTTAGTAGAGCTCCTTCTTGGTGAATTGCTTTCAAATTTCTAGGTAGCACAAGCAGGGGAGAGGCCCTGAATGACAGGGTAGAGTATTTGCGGGGGAGGCAGAAGACAAGATCGGGTAAAACCTCTTGCTAAGCTACATTTGACTATGGAACTTATGGAGATATGGCTCACATGGACTGCAGGGATTTCTCTACACTTCCACTGTGGGGTGTACACCCCCCCCCTTGAATTTGTCTATCATCCCTTGTAGTCAACTAGTTACATGCAGTGTTGCCAATTTAGTTGTTGGTTGGAAATTTGAATGAAATGGAAACATTAATAAACATTTTAAAAGCATATACAGTATATGATAAAATACTTGTACTTGAAAAAGCATAATAGGTTTGAAAAGTATTGACAAAGACTGTGTTCTCACACAGCTGTTGTTTTTTATGACAATGTTGGCACATTCGTTTCGGTGATGTTGGCCAACCTTATAATTTCAAATTATGATCTGTAAACAAGGTCTGAATAAGCTCTCCCGTGACAGCTAGTGATGAGCCGGGGTGAGAGGAAGCCGGGGATACTGGTTCTGAGCAAGACCAGCAAATGCTCACTATCTTTCTGCAAGAAACTCAACTGACTGGCTAGAAGCATGCAGTGCAACAGTGAAAGATTCAGAAGTTGAAAAAGTGAAGAACTCTCTCACCACATTCAGAAAATTTGCATACATGGCTGATGAATGCACTGATGCAAATGGGCATCAAGTCTTAAGTCACTGTGTACATTATCTTGATGTGATAGGCCAATAGATGCATTTCTAGATATTCCCGTTACAGAAGACACATTGGCTTCATCTGTGACAACCCACAGTTTTGAAAAGTTAAAGGCTTGTAAATTGAACCCCAAAGAGATGGCTGCTTGTGCATTTGATGGAACTACGAACTTCTCTGGAAGACTCCCTCCCTCCATCGCTCACTCTCCCCCACCCTCACTCACTTTCACTAGGCTGGGGCAGGGGAGTTGGGTGAGGGAGGGGGTGTGGGGTGCGGGCTCTGGGAGGGAGTTTGGGTGCGGGCTCTAGGCTGGGGCAGGGGGTTGGGGTGCAGGAGTGGATCAGTGTGTCAGCGCTTACCTCAGGCAGCTCCCAAAGACGACTGGCACATCCCTCTGGCAGTGGCTCCTAGGCAGGAGGCCCAGGGGGGTCTCCGTGTGCTACTGCCTGCAGGCACCATCCCCGCAGCTCCCATTGGCCGCAGTTCCTGGCCAATGGGAGCTGCGGAGTCGGAGTTGGTGCTCGGGCCGGGGGCAGCGCATGGAGACCCCCTCCCCAGGGCCACAGAATTTTGTGTTCTGAAAGAAGTCACCTTCTGCATGATCATGAGCCTATCATGAAGGACTGGAAGTACTGGACACAAAAGAAGCCACCAAAGATGAACGCACTGCATTTGAGAAGTTCATTAACAGAGTTGTGCAAAATTACAAGAAACCAAGAAGGATGTAGATGTAATGCTTCATAGTAGGCTTGAGTATTTGTGTGATGATTTTAAAACATGAGTTAAACATTTTTCAGTTTTTACTATGGTGCCATACAGCCCACCTTCACCCTAATGGTCTCACCCCTTCCCCATAATTTTAATCCCTGAGGAAAACACTCACTACAACTTTGAAGTGAAATTCACTCTAGTGCAGAGAGGTCACACAAGGCCCTATGCAGCACGGAAACCCTTAACAAAGGGCTTGTCTTCATATACAGTGCTAGAGCAGTGCAGCTTCATAGTGCAACTGCACTGCTGTAGTGCTTTCGTGAAGATGCTTCTACACAATTTTTGAGAGCTTCTCCCTTCGACATATCGCTGCCCAAATGGGGGGGGGGGATTAAGTCGGTATAATTACGTCATTCGGGGGTGTGGATTTTGTGAGCGACATATAGTTATACCGCTATAGGTCTGTAGTGTAGACATGGCCTTAGAGCATAAAGTGGGTTTAAAAGATACATAGGCCCTTGTGTGTGTCCTCTCCATTATGTTTTATTATTATGGTTTTATTATATCCTAGATGGTTGCACACTTGTTGCTTTTGCATGCTGAGCTCATTGCCCGCACCATGGGCTCCTTGCATTCCTGCACTCTCCCTCCCACACACTTCCTGTGTGCCACCCTCCCATCCTCCTCTATTTCAGGGACTCACTACATCCCCTCTTACACCCCTCCCTCATGCCATGGATTCTGTGTACTCCTCATTTTCCCCCCTCCTTCACGCCAGGGTCCCCCATTTCCCCCTCCATACCAGGGGCTCTGTGTGCCCCTGCTCCCACCATACTGTGGTCCCCCATTCTCTCCTCACACACTCTCCTCCCATGCCAGGACCTCTTTGTGCCCTCCCATTTCTCCTCTAACTATGCCAGTACCCCCGTTCTCCCTGCCTGGGGCTGTGTTTGCCCCAATGCTCTGCTTCCCCCATGCCTCACTTTTCCCTGTGACAGAGTGTTAGTCACCTAAGGATGACTCACCAGTCTGTGCACTTGGCAAGATTTTGGCATGGAACAAATTGAGGAGCTAATTGGTTAAGGACTGGATGTTTAACCAGTTAAAAAGGTGATTCAGCTCATTAGCTGAGGACAGATAAGAGATACAGCAGGAAGAATGAGGGGAAGGTTAGGAAGAAGGGTCAGAGAAGCCCAAGATCTCAGGAAGGTGAGTTTCCCTACCCCTGCCTAGGGAGAAGGTAAAAGCTTTGCGTTGTGCGGGGACAAGGACTTGTACAACACATTGGAACTAAAGCACTTGGTGTTGAACTTGCATTGGTGTGTTAGGACTGTTTGCAGAGAGGAGTTCATGGTGAGGGAACTCTGCCCTATGACGCTGCCCCCATGCCAGGACTCTGGTGTCTACCCTGCCCCTTACGAAAAGGGCAGTGTGCTTCCATTCCCCTTTCTCTCCATTCCTCCCAAGCATTTTTATTCTCCTTCTTTCTTTCTCTTTGGTTTCCTTTTAGGAGTGTCATTCCCTAAAAATTTTGGAGCTGATTGGATGTGGGGTTCAAATGACACTGCACTACATCCCATCAGAGAATTGCCATTGAGTTGAGTGTTATGCCTTCTAAGCATAGCCAACTATTTTATTAGTTGTTATTCATTATCTCATGTACTTGTGTTTTGGTAGCATGTAGAGGCCTGGCCCCATTATACTTGGTACAATACAAATGTATGGAGAAAAGATGATCCCTGCTCAAATTTCACCTATGGAGCCAGGCTTGTCTGACGGGTCAGACGTCAGAGTACGTCTGTATAAAGAAACTCATTGTTAAATCATGTAAGGAAATCATGTTAAATCATCGCTAAAATCATGTAAGGAAAATGTGGTTTGGAAGGGGTATAAGACAGTGAGAAAGAGGTTCCAATGAATATATATGGCTTACTTACAGCTTTTTAACAAAGAAAAGTAAGCCAAATAGTGTCTTGTGTACATTATGATACTAAATCCAGGGCCCACATTTGATTTTTTTTTCTTTAACTATGCTGTGCTGAGTTAGTGCAAACTGATTCACTTCACTGGCTGTCTTGACAGCTAGGCAAAAAACTGAGTGGATATACAGCCTGAATTATCCTCTCACTCCTCAAGGTGGTCATTCCAAGTCAGGATTAAGGCAAACTGATGCAGTGCCACAGGTTTGTTAGTTGGTTTGTTTTTACACCATCTTGTGTGGGTATAAAGGCATTGTCTACACTAGGGAAGTTATTCAGAGATTTCCCACTGGTCCATGTTAGCAACGGTGGGAGCCACAATGTAAATGACCGTCTTGCTGCTGCCAGCATTTTAAACACCTCCAAGTTCCACTAACAAATAATTCTGCTCAAAGGAGATCTAATCAAGAATGTCCCAGAAGATGTTAATTTCCAAGGCTATTTGCCTGGCACCTTTAATCAATATTAAACTCTTTTCTAAAGGGGGGGAAAAAAAGGCATGTATGTAAACTTCCTTACCCTGCGGTGCATATGTGTATAATGAGACCACTATTACACCCAGAGAAACATTGATCCAATTTACTTCAAAACAAAAACCAGGGCAGAATATGAATTTGGAATGGCATTTTGCTGAATAGCCTGTGAATCACTGGCTGTCTCCCTTAGCACCACTTGAAGGGCATATCTCTTCTGCCACCTGGATCAAGGCAAAGTCAGTTCAAAACCATTCAGTCAGCACAGCACGGCTCTGATTTCAAATTCTGCACGAGTAACAGCTGTCAGCTCTGCAAACCAATTAGAAAGTCTGTAAATGCCACCAGTTACAAGGAAGTTTTTTGCAGACTGCACTGCTTGGCAATGATTTGTATGGGCTCAAAGCCCAGTCTTTTCCTCTTTGATTTCAATTACAGGGCCTTCAAACGGTCTTGTGTTTTTGGTTGTTATTGTCACCACTCAGATACAGCATGCGCTATGGCACAATGAGCTAGCACAGCTGGGTTCCCATACACAAACAAAAGATATTTACAGTACAGGCCAATACAGTTAGGCCCCACAACCTGCCAACAGCCTAATGTGTTGGGCTATCACTTCTACAGTGGGATCAAAGAGCATATTTAAATGTATCTAATTCAACACAAAAAATAGCTATTCAGTGTCCTGGAGAATTGGGCGGCAGCAGGGGTAGCAAGAGAAAATAACTACCAGAAAAAAGTGTGCGTGCGGGGGCGGGAATTTGACTGTCTTGCGCAACTTATGCGGTTGTCTGCTGTAGCTGGGGACTGGTCTCAATGACCCAGGAAGTCCCTTCTACTCCTATGTTCCTAAGTGTGCTAGCTGGGAAGGAGTGTCTCCCCACAGGGAAGGATATGGACCTAGCACTTCCTTGCGCACAAGACTGGATATGATAGGCTGACAATATCCTGGACAAACCTTATGGAATTAAGATAAACTGAATTGAATTAAATTAAACCTTACTGGATTAGGTTTATACCCAGGGCCAGCTCCAGGGTTTTTGCCGCCCCAAGCCACGAAAAAAAAATAAAAGCCGCGATCTGCGGCAGCTCCACCGCGCCACTTTCTTCTTCAACGGCAATTTGGCGGCAGGTCCTTCCCTCCGAGAGGGACCGAGGGACCCTCTGCTGAATTGCTGCCAAAGAGCCCGACATGCCGCCCCTTCCCCTTGGCCACCCCAAGCACCTGCTTGCTCAGCTGGTGCCTGGAGCCGGCCCTGTTTATACCTTTGGGGTTGATTATATTAAAAATGCAACTGTACATGCATTGTATGTGCCTTCTCTGGTGGTGGTGGTTGGGGATGCTAATGTAATTTCTCCCAGCAAATGGACAGGAACCTGGTCCATGGAGGGCCCCAATCTTTAGAGAAGGGTTGGAAGGACTGGGCCTACTGAGGCCCATAACACTGGATGCTTCTTCTGAGCTGAAGTTGTGATGAACTTGTGACCCAAAGAGATTGGGGCTTGGAAGGATTGCTCCTGCCAGAGCTCATATTAGAGTTGGGGTGGGGTCTGGTAAGCTTATTACCATGGTGAAAGGTTTTATTGTTAATATGTTTTCTCTGTAGTGTTTTTACCTTAAGAATAAAATAGACTTGCATAAAAAAGAGCTGTGTTGTATCTATAAGCATGGGCAGACTCTGAAGAGAAGGCAAGTATGCTTGAACAGCCTGTCTCTACTGGGATAACACAGTGAAGGCAGGGGACTGTGCAGCCTGGAAATTCCCCAGTCAGAAAGGAATGAGATGTGGGTCTCCCCCCTCCTTCCCTCCCCCCAAGAAAGGCAACAGTTGGAGAGCTGGAAGTCTGAGAGTAGGTGCCCTGGCTGGAGCACTGAGGGGAAATACTGGTGCAGTCACCCTGAACTGTGACATTGGGAACCAGATTAACAAACCTGGAAGTGTTTCTTTATTCTAATCAGTTTGGCTAGCCAGCTTGGGGCATGTTGCCAAGCTCTGGGTACGTGCGCTTATGGGAGGGGATTGGTCAAAGACAGTAGGAGGGAAGCCCTGGGATATAAGGCAGAGTTCATATTGCTCCTTTTTGGAGCAGCAGTAAGAAGTGCAGCTGAGCTTGTTATCTCTAGCACCCACACCCCACAAACCTACCCTTCTCTGTGCACGGGCTGGATGATTTCAGTTCCTTCTGCTCCATCTACTGCTCCTGCACTTAGCACCACCACCTCCAGGAGGGCAAAGTTTTGTCCATGCGTTCTATCTTTTCAGTGAACAGCAGGAGTCTCTCTCTGTAACCCATGTTTTAAAAAAACAAAAACAAAACCCGCACACAAAATGAAGGTCCTGATGAGAGGTCACTGAACATTTTTCAACACAAGAGTTTTGTGTCAAAAACTGCAGTTTAGTCAAAAACAAAACATTTCCCAAGACTGTCAATTTAGATTACATTTTTGACAGGAAAATTTATAAGTGAGTTGTTTTGACTCTTGTTTCAATAAAATTGAAATGTATCGTTTGGTAAGGTAAAAAGATTTCATTTAGACTCTATCATTTTGATTTTAGGCTTTTCTATTCAAATTAATTTTAATATATGTATATTTTTAATAGAAAAGTCTAAACAAAATAAATACAAATAAGGTAAAAATGTTTCATTTTGACTTGATTGAAATGACACATTTTGAGGATCCCAAACACAATTTTTTTGGAAATTTCATGTCATGGACAATTGTAGACTTGTGTTCTGATTCAGAATGAATTATTTTAAAATGTTGATGTTTCCTGCAGAATGAAAATTTCTGTTCCTGATCAGCTCAAGTTCTGATTCCTTTCAGAGTAAGGGCAGAGAGACTGTCTCCAACTCACAGCACTGTGCTACCCACCCACTCCCATTCTCAGTGTCAGTGTATTATTTCTAGAGTAGTGGCTCTCAACCTTTCAAGAGCGATTTGTCTTGCGTACCTCAAATTTCACCTCACTTAAAAACTACTTGCTTACAGAATCAGATATAAAAATACAAAAGTGTCACAGCATACTATTACTGAAAAATTACTCACTTTCTCATTTTTACCATATCATCATAAAATAAATCAACTGGAATATAAATATTGACTTACATTTCAGTGTATAGTATATAGAGCAGTATAAACAAGTCATTGTCTATATGAAATTTTAGTTTGTACTGACTTCACTAGTGCTTTTTATGTAGCCTGTTGTAAAACTAGGCAAATATCTAGATGAGTTGATGTACCTCCTGGAAGACCTCTACATACCCCCAGGGGTTCATGTACCCCTAGTTGAGAATCACTATTCTAGGGTATGTAGATGGTATTCTACGGACAAAAAACATTGGCAAGTAAATGTCCAATAGAGGCTAGAGCCCAATCCTATAGTTCTTACTCATGTGAGCCAATGTTGTAAGAGTGGCAGAATTGGACCCAATATAGACCATAAACAAAACGTGGGGTGGATAATATGGCTAGATGAGGATCATAACAGTGAGAAAGAATGTTAGTACTTAGTGTTACCTACTGTAAATCTCTTATCAACAAACGAACAAAGCAGAGTTGTTTTTAAAAGAATTTAATATATTAGCATAGTGTGAGTTAAGAACACACTATCTGCCCTCACTTTGGTTTTTCTTGGCTTTGGTTGGCTTGTGTCATAAGAATCATGTTACTGAAAACATTTTTTCTTTGTTTGTGAATACATATAGTAGCAAGTTAGCCTCAGCTCTGGATTTTCCTTTTTTTCTTAAATACGCTTTGTTTTAAAAATGTATCTTTCTTTTTCCAGGGTGAAAATAAAAAAAACCCTGGTCTGGTATTAACCCTGTTTCCAAGTAATAATGCAGAACAATGGACGGTAGTAAGGCATAATTCTTTCCATACATGAATTATTGTCCAATTTCCTTACTGCTAGGAAATATAGGACTCTAGCAGTTCTCCTACCTTTAACCACTGCTTTGCAATTTGTGAATCTTCTCAGATCTAGGTACTGTATGTGTAAATAGAAAGTAATAGCTACCCATAGTACTTGCCTGTTGGAATTCTGGTGAACAAGTCACACCAGAGCTCATATCTACTGCTTCTTTAAAAACATGTGACTTTAGTTCTCTTGGAATTGGGCTGCCTTCAATCTCTCCATAGACTAGATTATAGTATTAGTTAATGGCAGTGCAAACTTCCTCATTTAGACCTGCCGATGTGCCTCTACCCTGAACTGCAGACATCACATCCAGAGGGAGAGGGTAGCTCATTCCAAATGCCCATTGATCTTCCCCCCCCCCCTTTGTTTGAGGCTGCAATCAAAGATGCAGTTTGGTGTGTGTGTGTGTGTGTGAGAGAGAGAGAGAGAGAGAGAGAGAGATGTGGATGCCAGCTCACTAGAAACTGGACTTAAACAACCAAAGAGCCATTAGATTTTTAGTAACTGTCAGACACTGCTTGCTGGGATTTAAACCAGTAAAATACTCTCTGCCCCCAAAAGTTTACAATCTACATAGACAAGACAGACAAAGTGTGGAAGAATGGATCTATTACTTATCTCCATTTTACAGATGGGGAACAGAATGACTAAGATATTAAGTAACTTGCCAAAAGTCACACAGGAAATCTGTGGCAAAGCTAGGAACTGAACCCAGACTGACTGAGTTCCAGTCCAGTACCTTGAACCCAAGCCTAACATTTGTGTCTAGACATTTTATCCCATTACCAATCCCTACGCTATCCAGGTCTTTCTTCCCCAACTTTTAAGTGAACAGGAGCAGCTACATTAGCTAGGATAAAATGTTTGGGCCAAATTTTCAATAGAGTCTCAACTCAGCCCTTAAATTTGCACCCATGATTTTATTTTGCAGATTAAAAATTTGTATTTGTGTATACAGTATTTGCATATACAAATTGGTAGTTTGACATCCGAACAGGGCTTGATGCATCCATACATTACTCCAGCTTTACATACGTAACTCCTTTGAAATAGATTGGGTTACACGGGTGTAAAATTGGAGTAACACAGTGATGACTCAGGCTATTGGTATGTACATGCAAATATCTTTTGCTTATGAAAATGCAGGGTTTAGGGCATGCAAGATTGTGGCTGCCAATTTAGAGATGGCTTTTAAGGATTTGGCTTTCAATGATTATCAGTTTTATACTTCGGGACATCAGTTGGGGTCAGAAAATTACAGTAACTCCTCGCTTAACATTGTAGTTATGTTCCTGAAAAATGTGACTTTAAGCCAAACGATGTTAAGCTAATCCAATTTCCCCATAAGAATTAATGTAAATGGGGGTGGGGGGTTAGGTTCCAGGGAAATATTTTTCACCAGACAAAAAACTATATATTATATAGATATACACACAGTATACGTTTTAAACAAACAATTTACTACTGTTCACAGCTATGATGATTGTGAAGCTTGGTTGAGGTGGTGAAGTCAGAGGGTGGGATATTTCCCAAGGAAAGCCTTGCTGCTAAATGATGAACTAGCACTCGGCTGAGCCCTCAAGGGTTAACACATTGTTGTTAATGTAGCCACTCACACAAGGCAGCATGAACACGAGGGAGGGGAGACAGCATAGCAGACAGAGACACACACCTTGTGTGTGGGAGAGAGAGAGAGATGCACACTACCTCTTTAAGTAAGCTGACCCCACTCTTAAGTGCATTGTCTTTTTAAGTAGATCAGGAAGTTGAGACAGCAGCTGCTGCCCCAAGCTCTCTGTGTCCATCTGTGTCCCCTCCCTGCTCTTTATGGAGAAGGGGTAAGTGGGGTGCAGGAGCAGGGGGGAGGGGGACACCATGACATTAGCTCCCTCCCCTTTCTCCCCCTGCATAGCAAGCAGGAGTCTCTGGGAGCAGCTCCAAGGCAGAGGGCAGGAGCAGCACATGGCGGTGGGGGGAGGGACAGCTGAACTGCCGATTGATAGCCTGCTTGGCGGCTGCAGCATAGGGAACTTAAGGGAGTGGGGAACTGATAGGGGGGCTGCCGGTCCACCCTGGTTACAAGCCCCCACCAGCTGCTGCTCTTCCTGCAAGCAGTGGACAAAACAGGCAGCTGCCAAACAGTTAGAAGGGAGCATTGCACAACTTTAACCGAGCATGTTCCCTAATTGATCTGCAACATAACAACGAACAACATTAACCGGGACGACTTTAAGTGAGGAGTTACTGTACATACATTAAGAAAGGACTAAACTTTCTTCAGAAGTATAGGACACTGGTCACCGCTGCAGATAGGCAGGGCTGGCTCCAGGCACCAGCTTGCCAAGCAGGTGCTTGGGGTGGCCACTCCGGAGAGGGGCGGCACGTCCAGCTATTCGGTGGCCATTCAGCGGATGGTCCTTCACTCCCGCTCGGAGCGAAGGACCTCCTGCTGAATTGCCGCTGCAGATCGCGATCATGGCTTTTTTTTTTTTTTCTTTCCGCTTGGGGCGGCAAAAACCCTGGAGCCGGCCCTGCAGATAGGATACTAGACTAAATGGCCCAATGAGCAATTCCAGTATATAAGAGCTTACGATGTTATGTGCTGATCAAAGGAGTCAAAACTGGCTTGCAAGAAATGCTAAGATCTTTTAAGAGTGCTTATTATTTCCTTTTTATTTATTCTGTCTGTGAAGTGGAAAAAAAATATGCTCATGCTTTTCTCCAGCTGGTTCTTTTGGCCACATGGAACATGCAGTCCTGCTTTCCTAACCAGTAGGATTATCATGAAGAGTGTTCCTGCTTCTCTTTCTAGTGTCTTAATGATGCCCAACTGGTCAACAGTTGCATTTTGGGGGGGGGGTGACTTTGGCTAGTAAACTAGCAGTAAAACCAGCTGCAGTTAAACAACCCAGGCCTTATCTTAACAGCAGTGATAGATAAAGCTTGTCACACTTCATTAACAATTGTTGATTGATTAGACAAAAATAATTAGCTTACTTTGCCTTGCTGTAGTCTCTTGCCATATCAAGAAGACAATATGCAGAGGAACTAAGGGTGGTTCATCTCTTGATCATTTGTTTTCTCTTACTGGTGATGAAAAAAGTTCTGATAACTCACAAGAAAGGAAGCCATAGAAACAGGTTTTAGGTTGGCTTTACCATGAATAGGCAAGAAAGATCTCTCCAGGCACCCTGAAGTGGTTTCTGTTTGTGCCAGAATATGTGAAGTGTGTTTTTGTATTCATAGATTGGCTTCATTCTCTGAAGGATAAACAGAGTATTTTATTTCTATTAACCCCCTTTCCACAATTATAAGATTACCAAACTTAATCAAATAACTTTTTAAAAGTGACAGACTTCAAAGATAATTATAAAGTGTATGATTTTAATATTGGTGTATGTGTGAATGTATATAAAAATAGTGTACATATGCAGGGACTCTCTTTTTGTTCTCTTTGAACAGCACTAGGGTCCTGGTCTATCACTGGGATGCCTAGGCACTAGAATAATACAAATAATAACAATACACAAACACACCCATGCACATACATTGGGATGGCTAGGGAGGAGTCACGGCCAGAGTGCTGTTGAGCTCTGATCTGGTGATCTTTGGCTGGCATAACTATACTGTAGTTCACTATAACAATATTCCAGAAACATTGCTACTATTTGCTTTCTCTTTTGATCTTTCCATTGGTCCTTATTCATGGATTACTGTGTAGTGTGTTTCTAAAGAGTTGTTTTCCCAAAGACACAATTATTAAAACTACTGTAACTTACTAATATTCAGTAAGGATCAACCCAGAGCGGAGCTCCATTGTTCCAGGCACTGTACAAACACAGAATAGCAGCCAGTATCTGCCCTGAAGAGCTTACCATCTAAATAGTCAAGACAGGGTAAGGGAAGGGGTAGAATACACAAACAGAGTGAACAATGTGAGGGCAGGGAATGTCATGTGAGTTCTATACTTTTATTTTATGTATTAATTTGATGGGTTTGGTTAGGAGGAGATCAGCTAAATAGAAAGAAAAGGGAAGGGGAGAAGGCTGAGGGGGACAGGACAGGAGAGAAGAGGGTAAGGTGTGAAGCTGAGGTGAGGGAGTGGGAGGGTTGGTGGAGCAAACAGCCAATCAGCACAGGATAGAGACAGTCCCATCAAACTGTAGGAACTTCTCTGAATGTCCAGAGGTTCCGACTTTGTTGCTTCTACTCCTAACAGCTGGAGTCTTTGGCTGGCTCCTCCCTGCAGTTTTCCCCCAACATCACATGGCAGGGGGAGGAGAGGCATCAACTGGGTATAGCTTTGGTATTCAAGGTAAGCATCATTTAAGAGTCAATAAATGGCTTATCTGTGCCTTACCCTAAAAGTAAATACAACAACTTTAGTTAGAAACATGCTAAAAATATATTGATTTACTAGTTAACTACATGGTCACCAAATGCCTGAATCAAAAACCTTACAGATATGAGTCTTGAGAAGAGCTGGGATACATCACTAACACTTGATTGACAATATTTCCTGCATCAGTTCACTAACTGCCAGGATGTCCATGGTATACAATACATCTCATTCTTTGTGGGAATATGAGTGCAGTCATTCATTGGCAGGATATTGGGGGGGAAAACAGCAATGAAATAAAAGCCTTCGCTCACTCCACTGAGGTTGTGGAATGTTATGAAACTCAATGAACAGCTGAATATGTTGCAGCATAGCAGATGATCCAGAAGCTGACTAAGGCATTGGGATACAGAAGGCCGACTCATCCATGTGAAACCCCACACTACCCTCTGGAAAGACCCCCTGTGTCATATGGTAAGGGCACGTTTGATAAGAGAAAATACATGCATTCTTGCCAAAGCTACAGTCACACTTTCCTTCATTACAATATAACTTGGGGGTGGCGGGGTGGGGTGGGAATCAAGCAAATCCCAGTGGGAAGCAACCTTCTTGCCAATCCAGCACAACCTGGATCAATCTCTACCTAGGTCATTAATGTGGTCTAGCTGGGTATTCATCTATGTCCATCTTATCAAGCCACAGAAGCTTTTGGTACCCATGTGACCATAGGTTGCATAGCAGCATTTCTTGGTGTAAACACTCTATAATTTGTTGGTCTTCCATTCTAATACTGTACTGTACCAAGAAAACTGCTGAAACAGGACTAGCACTGGTGAAGGTGGCTGCTGGGCTCAGCTACAACTATCCTCATAGCTGATCTTGTCTTGCCACTTAATATGGAGCAGCTGATGAAGATGACAAGAATTGAAAACATGAATCCCACTGCTCTTCATCTTCCTCATTGCCCAGATCTTCAGCTTCAGGGTAAACCTGTTGTCACCATGTGTCTACAGAGGCCACTGAAGGGCCCATAATGTGGTGGCAGCTGCTACTATACAAACATCAACATCTTTTGAGCATCCTCCAACACTATCTATGACACTTTCCAAGTATTTGACAGTTGCCATCTGTTTGGTGCCCCATCTGGATAGGTTAATACCAAGTGGATTGTAATGCAGACTTGGAGAATGCTTGATGGTAATTGCCAAGGACTTAGTTTTGTCTAGATTAATAACCAGACCAATGTGTGCTGTTTCTTGCCTGACCACATCGCTCATCACCTGCAGTGATTCACCAGACTGAGCCAACAGGATAATGTCATGGGGGTATTTGAAATATTGAAGCAAAATCATGGTCAGCTTGACCCCACTGGCAATTTTCTCCTCCATCTTATCCATCAAGCAATAAACACTGATATTGAACAGTGGTTACAGGACACAGCATTGCTGAACTCCCACAGAAATTTGTGTGTGTGTGTGTGTGTGGGGGGGGAGATAATGTAGTCAAATAAATTCACACTTAAAATACGCAAGGGTAGAGCACGTTGATGGGCTTGTCTACACTTGAAACGCAACAACTGCACTGCTGCAACTGCACCATTGTAGTGCTTCAGTGTAGAACTACCTACACTGATGGGAGGGGTTCTCCTGACAGCGCAGGTAATCCACCTCCCTAAGGCCATGTCTACACTAGTGAGGAGTACTGATACAGCTGCGCTGCTGTAAGATTGCTCATGTAACTGCTCTATGTTGATGGGAGAGAGCTCTCCCATCAACATAATAAAACAACCTCAACAAGCAGCGGTAGCAATGTCAGCAGAAGCGCTCCTGCTGACATAGTGCTGTGCACACTACCACTTATGCCAATGAAACTATGATGCTTGGGGGCATTTTTTCACACCCCTGAGCAACATAGGTTTTGCTGACATAAGTGTTGGTGTAGACATGGCCTAAGAGGAGGCTAACAGAAGAATTCTTCTTTCAACCTAGCACTGTCTACACAGTCTTCACAGGATTTAGGTCGGGTTAACTATGCTGCTCAGGGTTGTGGATTTTTCACACCTCTGAGTAATGTCATTAAGCCGACTTAACTTTCTACTGTAGACCAGCCCATAGTGTGCTACCGAATGTTCCCTTTCAACTGCAGAGTTGAAAAATCTTAGGTAAGAGGTACAATAATATCAATGGGAGAGAGCATTGTGCCTCCCAGAATCACAGCAGTCTCAACAGGCCAGAATTGGTCCATGTGCACTTTGGCATATTTAAGAACTGTGGCTAGCAATAGGAATGCTATAACTGCACAGATCGACACATAGTGTTTCCCTAAAAATGGCTGTTCAGTAGGTGTAAAACACAGTGGGAGTTAGGCAAACTGGGTTCTGTGCTCAGCTCTGACTTTGACCTATCGTGTGAGGTTGAGTAAGCCACTTCACAGCTGTGCCTCAGTTTCCTTCTCTATGAAATGGGAATAATAATGCTTTGTGAACATACATTGAGATCAATGGATGAAAACTGCTCTAAAAAGACTGGTATTAATCAGGCCTGTGGGGATTAGTCTGTAATCTCATGAAGCTGTAGTTGTCAAAAGTACTGGTGTCCTTGCTTCAAAATTGCTACCAGCTCACTGAGAATATTAAAAAGGATGATGACTTAGCTACTACTTCTGAACATAGTTTATATGCCCACTGGAAATGCACTATTGCATTACAGGTGCATTCAGACTAATATAGCAAAAAAATATTCATTACTTATCAGGGCATGACACAATAAAAGGCTTGAAAACAATTCTTAGCATATCTTCAGATAAATGGCTCGTTGATGACCTGCTTATAAAAAAAACAGAAACCAAGAACAGGATACCAAAAATGTATCTGCAGTTGTGTGCATAATTTGAGCATGCAGTAACCACAGAGGTCCATACACATCAGATATTTGAATGCACGTGTTAGTCATGCAGTTGCATAGGTAGTTTTGCATGCAGCCTTAGGCTTTGGGTGCTTTGAAAACCAGGTCTTCAGTGTGCTTTCCTACCAAGGGGGGATGAAATCTTGACCCTATTGAAGTCAATAGGAGATTTGCCATTCACTTAAGTGGAACCAAGATTTCATGCAGTGTATGTATATGGCTGTATGTGGAGTACATTGTCCAAATATCATAAAAGATAAACCTCAACAAACACACTAGAACTTTGAGACATGCATGCTATTGAAAAATATTTATCTCTAAACATTGTAGCCTACTTAGAAAGTGGACTTTTATTGTTTGTTATTGCAGGTAGGCCCTAATCAGCGCTCCTTCCTTTTGGTTATTACTCTTGTTACTTTATTCATGCAACTCTATTCCTTGCATAAACCTTCTTAATCTATTTCAGGCAATCAGTAGGTAATGGCACCCTATCCAAACGTTTAGTTGCACCAGTTCCTTAGGATTACAAATGAGGGCCATCTGTAGTCCCAACTATTTGTGGAGATGAAAAGGAGGCTTAACTTAATGTACTTTGGCAGAGTAATAGGAAAACATCAATCACGCAGTGACATGTTGGTTCATATGCACCGATAGGCTCATGTTTGTAGCTGAGCACATTAAGTGGATCTGTTCCTTTACAGACGAGTCCATCACTTAAAGACATGCATTCAAATCTCAAGCATACAGGACACTTTTAAGAGATACTTGATAAAGAGCTTGAAAATGTGAGTAGTGACATGAGCTAAACTCCATCTCATTTTCTTCAGATTCCCTATTAATATAAGCCTCAAAGTTGAAATTGGGGTCACTTGGACAGTTATTTTAGCTAAAACAGATGGAGTTTCAGTGGTTGCTTCTAAAAAAGCAATTTTTACCAAAAGTTAATACACTGTTGTCTCTGAGATAACAGAACATTTCCCTGTACTGTGCTCTCTCAAGGCTGGGGTGTAACTGTTGGTAGAAGCTGACTTTTTAAAAGATGTGTGCAGTATTTTTGTTTTGTTTTTATTTTCACTATTGGGGAAATTCATTGTACAAAGGAACTGTGTATACTTTCCCAAGAATGCTAGAAACTAGAAAGCAAACAATGTTTCTTTTATTTTTTTTAACAAAATAATGTAACAATTGAGCATCCCCTGAATTACTGTTTTTCTCATGTAACAAAATATCGTCATGAAGTAAAATTATTAGACCCCTGAACTTCCCTAGGGTGTAGAGTACAGCTGTGTGAGCAATTCACAATGAATAATTTATTGGATGAAGCTGAGATCTTTCTACTTGTGAATTATTCATGAGCAGATCATGACTTTCTTGTAACTGTTTGTTCTTCAAAATGAGTCCCAAATTTCCTCAGTAATTGTAGTCTTCAGATCACTCATGAAAAATTCATTGCAAATATGTAAAATTCAAAATCCACTGTTAGATCAGTTACAGACATCACATAGTATAATTGCTCTTCCCTGATTGGATGACTTATTATGTAATATTGTACATACATTCCTGTTTCCTGATGTTAGAAAGACAATTTCTTTAAAAAAAAAAAAAGTAATTTTTGTTGAACATAATGGTTTATATACTTGACATATAGAAAGAACATATTACCTAAAGAGCAAGTTATTCCTCTTTTCTTCTCTAAACACTAAGTATTTCATGAACATGTCAAGTTAACTTAACTATGTATTTAAATGTTGCCTGTGTTTTATACTTATGAAAGGGGAGGGATGAAAAGCTCAGATTCATGCCAGAAATGGTGTGGGCAGGTGCTGAGGGACCTGCCTCACACAGCCTTTGCTAATGCATCTCCATTCTGACTAGAAAACCCCTACTATCATTCTTGCCACTTCTTGGGCAAGGTATGCTATTAGTACTGAATTGTGTAAAGGTTTGTGTTGAGGAGGAGAAGATGTAGGTTAGACTTGAAAACTTATGTTCACTTTTGATTTAAGCCAAATTTGCTATTGGTGTAAAGGGACAAAACTCAGTTGACTTCAGTGGGTTGGACCAGTGAATTTGGCCCCAAGTCCGCAGGGGTAAAAGTTTAGACCTAGCTAGCCACTGATCTGCATTAGCTATTTGAAAGGTAGGTTGAGCCTTTATTATTTATTCAGATATGCCATTGTCAATTGAGAAATCATTCTTCATTACAGTAGGTTTATGACACTGTGGATATCAAACCAACAACGAAAGCTTGTGGAAGCAGTGTATTAATTCCTCTTTGGAGTTTAAAAATTAATGTACTATATTAACATTCATATAATAGTTTTTTTCATTGAGATGGTGGAAAGGGGGCGGAGACTGAATGCAAACCCATATGTGGGTATACTACTGGTAGGAGATGGTGGTGGTTCATTCTGGCAGCCCTGGAAAGCCAGATAACCCTTTGGGGACCATTGACAGCTGGTATAAGGTAGAACAGTCCCCATGCTGATCTAACCTGTGTCCAGGTCAGGGGTTGGGCAGAGAATCAAACAGACATAACTCACTTCTTGACCCCCACCCCACCTGCTCCCCATTCCCACAGACTGAGCTCCATAGAGGCTAGACATGGGAGAGAATTTTGCCCTTGGTGGCCTAATGAGGGTTGGGGTAGACATCAGAAATAGAAAGCTACCCAAAAGAAGTGAGCTTTGAGAGATTTGAAGGAGGAGAAACATCTCTGTTGGAGGTTTCTTTATAAAGTAGAAGATTTGGATCATTTTAAACTAACTGAAAAGCACTATTTGATGATGAATGAGTTTAGACCTTTAATGCTGAAAATTATATCTGGAGATTTATAGCTACAGAGTATGTTCTGAGTGCTGAAACTTGTTACAGTCAAATATACTCAAGAATGTCTAGCATGCAACATCGAAGAAGCTGCTGTAGGTCTTAATACACCACAATAATAAAATTATAGAGGTAGAAAGTGCCTTCTAATGGCCCATCAAAACATTAACATTCCTGTCTCTTTTATTGTTTCTGGAGAAAATCCGGAAGCAGTCTATAAGTTGGGCTGAGTTTTAATAATGTAAGTAATTTGGATTGTTTGAGCTGTCTCAGGACCTAAATGTCAAAGTGAAGTAGCTCTGCTGTACTATCAGGTTCCCTATTCTGTGTTCTCAGAACAACGTACAGCCACGATTATGAGAAGCTGCTGGTTATCCAGAATAAAATGTATCTGACTTCTCTGAAGTAACAAAACAAAAATAAAGGATTATCTGATTGCTGTATGTGTCTGGAACCACTCACAATTCACTTTCAAACTATCTGATACAAATAAAACCTGTCCTCTTTCAAGTGCCAGTGTGACGAGATTGTCATCGATTAACGTTGCAGTAATCAAGGGAATTTGGTATTACCCAGGATCAGGTAACAGAGTCTATATTTTCAAACATGGGATTCCTTTTGGTGTGTGAGAGACTTGAGCAAGTACATAGGTCTCCCTGCTTTAGCAACATCTGTATAAAAGCTAACCTCAGCCATATGCATCCGCACACTCATGGAAGAGACATCACCTCCCCACCTCTGGAAGTTATTCAAAAGTGGTGAAATTCCCCCCTGGGCAGGGGGCCAGCTCAAGGCCTACGTTTATCTGACATCCTACTTAGTCCATACTTTGAGGATTTAAGTGGGATTAAAATAGTAAATAGGTCCTGTGTTGGCCTTCTCCACAGGAGTGAATTTCACCCTAGTACAGTAGGAAACTAACTCAGGGTATGTCTACAGTAGAGCTAGTAATTTCTAGCTCAGGTGGACCTATCCCCATTAGTGCTGTGGAGCTAGTGTGCTAAAAATAGTCATTAGCCACAGTGGCACCAGTTGCGGAATGGACTAGCTGTCCCCAGCACAATACTGTCTGAAACCATAGCTACTCATTTGGATGGCTGTCCAAACCAGTTGCTTGCGCCGCCACTGCTACACTTTGATTTTTAGCATGCTAGCTTGCTCAGAGCAAGCGCGGGTATGTCGACCCAAGTTGGAAATTACACCTCCAGCTCCAGTGTAGATGGACCCTTAGGCTACGTCTACACAGCAACTAGACACCCGCGGCTGACCCACTTGGCTGTGGGGCTGTTCGTTGCTGTGTAGACTTCTGGGCTTGGGATGGAGCCCAGGGTCTAAGACCCTGAGAGGTGCGAAGGTCCCAGAGCTCAGGCTGTAGCCTGAGCCTGGAAGTCCACACAGCAATGAAATAGCCCTGCAGCCCAAGACCGTGAGCCTGAGTCAGCTGGCATGGGCCAGCCCTGGGTGTCTAATTGCTGTGTAGATAGGGTGACCAGATGTCCCATTTTTAAAGGGACAGTCCCATTTTTGGGGACTTTTTCTTATATAGGCGCCTATTACTCCCCACCCCCTGTTCCGTTTTTTCACAGTTGCTTTCTGGTAACCCTATGTGTAGATGTACCCTTAGGCTTCAAAAGGTAAGGAGGTGGATGGTGGACATTAGCCTTTCTGGAACTAGAACAGGCTCCCCTCTCGTCTCTCTCATTCAATAAACCTTTCTTAAAATATTGTTATGACCAGCATCACCAGGTGGTGCAGTTACACATACCCTAAGAAAAAGGACTTGTCTATATTGCAGCCTCAGGTATGATTTGCACCTCCACATATGTGGATCTGTGCTAGCTGTACTCTAGCTAGCTCACTACAAAGTAGAAGTGAGGATACTACAGCACAGGCTTTAGGCCTGGCTGCACAAACAAGTCCATACCCAGAGGGGTAAGGCAGGCTTGTACAGCTGCACTGAAGTCTGCATCATGGTGTCCTCACTTCTATTTTTAGCAAGCTAAATATTGCACTGCTAGCACAGCTGTGGCTACCTGAGCTGCCTTTCACTGCCCTGGCTGCAATGTAGACATAGCCGTGGAAGAGCAGATGTTCAATGGTGGGAAGCCATGCTGAGATGGTGGTAGTTGTTTTATTATGAAAGGTTCCAGGTAGAGGCAGTGGTCCCTGGAGATGCAGCTGTGGCAGCAGCAGGACAGTTTGCTCCTTGGGAACCAGACATTGGTGTTTGGCTGAGATTGCTGAAGGATGGACCCACTCTGTTCCAGGACTGGTATATATGAGTAAATAAACCAAGTTGCACCTAAGAGTATTATCCACACTCTGCAGCACTGGTTTCTCCTTCATGAGGAAGCCAACCTGCAAGGCCCCCAATATCTGCTTCTGCTTGGTAGAGGGAGGACACTGATGTCAGTATCATCCCACATCTGCTGGGCCCAGGTGCTGTGGATCAGCACTTCCACAACCAGTGCTGCCTATGACTGGAGGTGTTCTTTACAGTACCTCTTTAGATGGCAGCCTAGCACAAGGAGGAGACTGATCAGAGCTACAATTTTAGATTGGCTGGGTGTGTATTTTCTGGAAGCATGTTAGCTAACCCACCTCCCCATATTTCCGTGTCAGCTGCTTTTTTCTGGGAAGCTTATGCTCACATTTGCATTAGCTCTATTTTCAAACACAAAATTGAATAGGACATTCAGTGTGGTAAGAACAATCAAAGCCCAGCTCAGGCAACTCTTTCTTGTGAATACCTGTTGTAGCATGTCATCAGAATAAATGAGGCCAGGAAGTATTGGTGGGGGTTCAACCTCCAAAGGCCACACTGTCAGGAACGTTGCAGCTTTATGTAATAAAGATCATCTGTCAAACATATAAAACAAAGGAATAGTACTTTTAAACTACTCTCTGCAAAAAGTGCTTTGTGGCTACAAATGCTGCCTTCATCTGCCTAATAAGCTGGGACATGGGCTATGCTTAACGGAAAAAGGCTGTTATGTATAGAACTCTTAACTTGCACTGAAGGTAGCGATGCTCAAAAAAAGTAGAAAATCGTTCATGAAAATTTTCATGAACATATTTTTCATCAAAATTTCAATAAAAAGTTGACCGCCTAATAAGCTAGGGAAAAGATAAGGGGGGGGGGGGGAAAACTACAAAAAATTCTTTGCAAAAATGCATGCTGAAATTTAAATTTTTAAAAAACTTTCTACAAAGTCCTTGGAAGTCAATGGGAGGCCTCTCATCAACTGTCATATTTTCTGATAGAAGACCACACTGTCATGTTGCTCCTTATCTAGAAATTATCTCCTGTCACCTCAATCCATATCTCTCCCTTCTTTACTTGAGGTTATTGAAGGTGTATGTCTTTCACTGACTGAGCCTTTCAACTTCAGGGCCTGACCCGGCATGGCTTATTCTGGCCAATCTGCCATGAACTTCAGTGGGAAGTTCAGAAAAAGGTTGAGGAAAAAGGTGTGCAGGACTGAACCATGAAGTAGCAAACGGCCTTATTTTCCGAGTTACTCAGGACCCACAACTGCAAGTTAATGGGAGAAATGGGTGTTCAACATCTCTTAAAATCAGGCCCCAAATATCCATGCTACCTATATCCGTCACTCACATACACAAAAATGTTCAGAGCCATATCCTCAGATGGTATCATGGAGTCAGTACAGTGCTTCACACCAACTGAGGCATTTTGAGGAGAGGAGAGGGGGAAGAAGAAAAAGAGAATAGAAGGAAGAATAAGAATGAAAGGAGACTATAAAGTGAGAAGGAGAAAACCAGGAAGAGGAAAGGGACAGAAGTAGCTTCCTGAGTGGGGAATTGTTCTCTACAGCACAAAACATCAAAATTTGTGCCTGTCTATGCTTGTTCAATGCTTATTACAAGATTAAAATGCAAAGACTCAAAGAGGTCTATTGATTTGTTGGTGCAGTTTTCAAACAAATATTTTATTTATAAAGGATGCACCCAACAGAACCCCTCTGAGTTCCTAATTGGATTTTAAATACTATGCAAAGGCATTCTGTGTCACTTGAACAGTCTGTCTTAATCGCCTACCTTAAAAATAAGGGGGTGCCAATGTACTCTGTAGAAAAACTGAATAACAAAGGAATTTTTTGTTGCTGACCCTAAGATGGTGTGTCCTTTAATTTATCTGCTGCTCTGTTTGTGTTTCTAACTCAATACCAAATCAGTTGCAGAGAAAAGGAAGCTCAGGAAGGCACAAAGCATATACTCCAAATTTGCATCAATATATGAAATATCATGTGATTTATTTATTGTTGTGACTTTGAGATGCCCTCATAATTTACAAGGGGCAAAATTTCCTACAGATTCTATCAGATTTTGTCCTTTTGATCTCCCTATATTTCCCCCCTGTTCTGAAGTATATGACTTAGCAGGATTTCCCCTATACTACCTAGGCTGAGTTTCAGGGGTGTGGCACATGACTGATCCCTCAGAGCAGAAGGGAATAGTCTAGATGATCCTCCCCTCACTACCCTTTCCAGAGCCCTCTGCAAAGTCTCCTGCCTTCCTCCACTTCTCCTATGGAGCAGTTCCACTGTATGCAGGGCTCGCGCTGCCCATGGAGGATAGTGGGGACAGGGCTTATCTCTGGCAAACAAAGATGTTATTCTTTTGAGTGACTACTAGTGACATCCACACAGGCAAAATAAAGTCAATGGGCTACCTTCAGACCCGGTGGTAGTGGGTGCAACTCCACTGAAATCAATAGCGTTGCATCTGCTTACACCAGGTCTGAATTCGGCTTGATTGATTTGGATATTTTATACCAAGGTTTGGGAAAAAGAGGAGGGGATGTTCACATTTGTGGTATAAATAGACAGAACATAAAAGGCAAGCCATATACCCTTAAAACTAATGTTTTATAATAAAGGAACTGATATTCACATCTTAACCCTTTGACTCTGGAAGTTCTGAAGTTTTGATGTGCACATACAGTAGGAGTTTCATGCCAGAGGCAGGAAAAATGAATATAAGATTAAGGTATGTAAATAGATATTATATTAAAAATATCAGCTGTTTCTCTGGATATGTGGGAAGTTTTGAATCTATCAAGTTGGGGAAGCACTCTGCCTGTATTCTGTAATGATTTCCTCCCCTCCTTTTCCATCTCTTGCTTCCCCCAAAAATTGCATTTAAAAACAAATTGCAGACTACAAAGAAGGAGAGCATGGAAACTAAGATTTCCTTTTCATCATTTTCTCGGTGTAGGAAAGAAGATTGCAGCTTGTAGCCACTAGGAAAAAGCAGACCTGTCAAACTGACCTCATTTATGGGGAAAGACTCTGAAACTATTTTAAGGGATCAAATGGGGAACACTTGGAAAAGCAGAGCTTGATTAAAGACAACTAACATCAATTCAGGAATGTGGGATCTTGCTTAACTAATTTTGTTGGAATTATTTGAGGAAATTACTGCTATGGTTGATAAGCAAGGAGGGAAGGATATTATAGCCTTAGTTTTTCAGAAAGCACTTGACAAAATTCTCCACTGTTGGTTAAAATGTCTAAAGTCTGAAGTCATGGAATAGCAGGACAATGGGCATATTGGACTGAAAACTGGAAAAAGAGGAGGAAAGAAAGGGTAGCTATGAATGGAAGCCTTTCACTTTAGAGAGTGGATGTAAGAAGGATCAGAGAAGAAACCACATTTTGAATTTGGAAATAGGATTTTCAAGGTTACTGAAGACTTTACTGCACCTTGGAAAGTACAGTTAATAATGAGGACCAAAGCAGATGGATAGAAAAAGGACTGCTTTGTGATAATACAGTATCTTGAAGAGTAGAGAGCAGGAGGGGAAATGACTTCTGTGATGTGCTCTTCACTCCAGAGCACCCTGCTAAAATGGATCAGTCTCGTTTTGGAATGATAATACATTTTACATCCCAAAGACATGAAGGGGAATCCATACAAGAACATTTCACGCTTCAAAAACTGACGTTGGCCCACTCTCCATTTTTCATGCTAATTATTAACTTTATGTACCTAAGCCATCTTCCTACAGAATGATCTTATCTCACCCACACACAAATGTTCTTACTCGGGATCCTCTTGCTAGAGAATGATCTCACCATAGGTTAGTCTTGTTATTAGCTCTTTAAATACTATCCATAGCAAAAGTAGGTCTGTTTTGAATCCCCATATTTTGGCACGGGCCCATGAACACACACAAACTTGATATTCTTTGCTGCTTCACACTAAGGACGTGTCTATATAGGAAAGTCAAGGTGTAAATTTAAAGCAATATAGTTACACTGATACAACTCCCCGTGTGGACACTCCCTATGCTGGAATAAGCATGTCTTTTTTCAATTCAGTTTATATCATTTTGGAATAGGGCTTAAAGTGAAAAAGTCATGCTTATTCTGGAATGTGTGTCTCTGTGGGGACTTCCACTAGTATAACTATACTGGTATAATCATACTGGTATAACTGGTAAAATTTTCCCTTGTAGACCAACCCTAAGTAAGGCTGCACCTTACTCAAGATGTCTTAAGAAAGACTCCTTAGGCTCAGAATCAAAGCCCCAGTATCCCCTTTCTCTGTGACTGTCTTACCCATGAATGTAGCAGTAGCACCTTCCCTTGGTGGGGCACTCAGGCCAGGTCCAAGCTCATCGTTTTGCCAGCATAGCTATGTCGGCTAGGAGAATGGAAAAAAAATCACACCCCTGACCAGCATATCTGTGCTGGTAAAAGCCCAAGTGTAGCTGCAGCTATACTGGCAAGAGTCCTTCTATCAGCATAGTTTATGTTGTTCAGGAGGTGGATTAACTATGGTGCCAAAAGAACTCCTTGTGTTGATATAAACTGTGTCTACACTAGGGGGCTCTGCCAGCATAGTCCTACTGGTATAGCTATGCCAGCAAAGCCTTTCTAATGTAGACAAGCCCTCTTTCTTATGCAGAGCATCACACCACGCATGCTGATATCTTTATATGATTTCTATTTATATCTCCTTAAGCCTATCTTCCACTGCTCATTTGAAAATATCCCCTTACATTAACATGATCTATATTGTTAGGATTTTCTACACAGAAACACTCCACTCTCCTGATTATACCATTCTTGGAAGGGAAGCAATCATTTAAGTCTTGTGATTACAAGAATGACTATGATGGGGTTTAATGTACGTGGGAGCTAAGGCAAGTAACCCTCTATCAGTGAGGGTGTTAAACCAGGAAGTTTTATCATTGACTGAGAATATGCTTCAGTAAAACAGCCTCATAATCCTCTAATTTTTCCACACTAGATGATTTAAAGTTTGTCCTCAGAACTGACATGCTTTTGCCCTGTTGCCTTTCTTTTCACTTTTCAAGTACAAAGAGGCATTTGTTTTTTTAATTGACCAAGATGGAACAGGATACACAGCAAGTGACGTCTTACCAGGGAAATGCATAACTTCATTAGTATTTCTTAATGCTTGGCTTCTCAAGTAGGTCTTGTAATTCCTCTGATCTGTTGGCTTTTCTTGATTGTGTCTTTCTAAAGATGTCTGCACATCTCTAGAAAGGAATTTACCATAATCTGAAGGACTTTTAATAGTTCTCTCTCTCCCTCCTCCTCTCTGTTTATAACTTTTTATCATTTTCATTCCGTTGTTCAGCCCCCCTTGATTCTCTATCCTTATTAGAGTTCCTGGATGCTACATCTTTTAAATTTTCTGTTTGCTCATTGTTCTACACTCCTTCCTCTCACTCCCCTAATTTGAGTCATAAATAACTGCACCAAGTTTAAAGCTGGCCCTTCTGTCTGGTTCATTGGTACAGAACATCTGCCTGAATCAATGAAACAGAACGGAAGTAGCACAAGTCTGAGACATGCCCCTATTGGACCCCATCTAGTAAAACACAGCTCTGAAAAACGGTGGCTATCAAGATGTTAAATCTGTTTAATAATTGAGACAGAGAGTGATACTGTATATAATTTAGACAACAAACTATTACATATACCTCAGTAACCTCTGCTGGAATAGGAAAGATTCAGACATTATTATAACTCAAAATCTTCTGCTCCAAAGGCCAAAGATGGACTAAGGGGATTGTGAGCATTGTGCCTCTACCCTTTGGATCACCATCTCTTCTCAGCCTTTCCTTCATGAAGGAATGAAATTTTGGCAGACATTACAGTATTTTCCCCCCAGATGATATTTCAATTTAAAGTGTCTGGGGGGAGGGGACTTGTTATAAGATACCTCTAATCTGTTCTAAGCAGATTTCCCCAAACTATTCCATGTTAATTAGTTTCTAGTTTGTGGAGAGGTCTTTTATTCACACTCTTGGGATGATCATTAATAGACAGCAGCATGATAACAAATGTATAATCCTACCCTCATTATTTTTTTTTCTTTTTTAGGCAGGGGAAAGGGTTTGTGGTTTTGAATCTTAACTGCATCCCCTGTTCTTATCAGGTTAATTGGGCTGTAGTAATGTCTGGCTAGATAGCCTGCTTAGAGGGTGATTTAAAAACGGCAAATGTCATGTGTTTTTTTTCATTCACTTAATGCTGGAATGTCAGCCCGTTTGTATAAATCAGAACAGTTGCTTCCATCTCAGTGACATAGGTATTTCTTTAGCGTGTATTAATGAGCAAGCTGCTATTGAGAACAAGGAAAATGTGATTTAATAAAAAATAAAAAAGTCCTCTATGAGCGTTATCGCTCTGGCACTGTATAAGCCCATTGGTAGCAGGCCAGGTCTTAGGATGTCACCATCATGCTTGGTACTTCCACTTAGCTTTGCAGAATTCTCCCTGGCACCTTTTCAAAACAAATCTTGGAAAGCGCACAGAGAAATGCATTCTTTCTGGAACCCTCTGAGTCCTTTTAACTACAGAGTGGCTGCCAACTGTGGCTAACAGGACTTTCGCTCTCCTTTTTTGAGGTATCAGCATCCTAAATATAACTGCATGCCTCCTCCAGCAGTGCCTTGGGGAGACAGAGGGTGGCACTGTGCAAGAGGAGGACCCGTGACACCCGATTGTGCAAAGTGGCAGCAGACACAGTTCCCACGGCTCAGAGATTTCTGCAAGGGTTAGCACCTAACGTGCTGACAACTAGTAAAACTAGAAGTCCTTGAGCTGAGTGAAATGATAAGCATTGAACTCTGCAAGACAAAATAAGGGGGAAAAAAAAGAGTGGCGATTAAAGAGGTGGAAAGGCCTCTTCTGTAATTAAGATGTTACTAGGAAGGAACAAGGCTTTAGTCTGGGAGAGGTCACCTCTCTGCTCCTGAGAGAGAAGATAGTAAAGGGACTGGCTATTATGTCAGCATGGTGGCTTTGAAAAGCAGGAGCTGTACAATCTGGAACATGACAGGACATGGCAACGATAATTGATTCTTTCAATTGTGATTGGTCAAGAGTAGAAGCCTTCAAGTAGAGTTGTGAGTGGTTTGTTGGTTGAACTCAGCAACACTTCAGCTTTGTTGACAAGCATCTACTGGCCTATCAGGTGCTCACCTGTTTTGGTATTAGAGGGATTTCTCACTGTTAATGTGCTGTAGATTCCTGAGCCACAGGTTTATTGTCTCTTCTAAAGGCTACTGCTAAATGACTTGACGGATTGTAATTTCAATTAACTGAAAAGCATTTTGTCTTCATAATCATATAAAACAATGATTTCCTATAATCCTATGTTTAAAAAAATGTATAATCCTTTTTGCTTTCCATATCCTTTAAATAAGAAAGTGACTTGTATTCCTGAATGGGGGCTTGCACCTCTGACGAATCTACTCTTGTGCAGGATCCTAGAGCAGAAAGTCAGCTGGGAGAAGAGGCTGAAGTGACTCAAAGGGCTTTAACTCAGTTGCCTTATTTATAGGGAGACAGTAAGAGAGGAACACATCCCAAAAAGTGGGTTGTGTTGGTTGGAGGGCCGTGTCCAGGGTGTCTGGAGAATGTAATCATACAATGCATCCTCTCAATAGCCCATGCTATCTCAGCACTTGGCCCACATGCTAAATCAATTCTTTTACTTGCATTCAGGAAATCTTAAATCTGGTCCTACTGACTTCAGTGGGACTTGCTTCAGATATAGATATAAAAATATCCCATCAGAAAATCTCAGAGCACTTTAATGTTTTTATGAATTAAACCTCTTGAATTAATAATCCTGAATTATACTTGTAGGAGAGAGTGCTGAGGATATTTCCCATAAATTGAGGAGTAGAAAGGTGGGTTCACCTTTCTCTGAAGCATCAGATACATGCTAGGATTAGGATAATGGATTGAATACCCAATGGTCTGAAATAGTATGACTGTTACATTGTTCCTGTGTATATAAATGACTTCTTAACTCTTGAGTGGGTCTCAGTAGCAGCCATACTGTGGTACTAACTCAATACAGAAGGATGGATAGACACAAAACATACTTCATAACACTAGAAGGGGCTTGGAGAAGGAATCTGGAGGGAGGAGACTAACAAGATGGGGGGAACTGTGAGTAGACTTTTGTGAGTTGACTTTAATAATCCACTTTAATTCTACTGGCCTCTTGCTTGCTTCATTCAACACATTTTCTTTAAAAAAAGGTTTTATGTAGCCTAGCCAAGTTTTTGGTGGAGTACAGACCCCAGACATCCATAATTCATGGGTTGAGGGAGGCTGTGGGTTTCTTGTGGTAAACAGGACCCTGAGTGAACTAGACCATTTTCATTTGCTGATTATGCCCCATGTCAATATGCTTTTAGGAAATCGTACGAACATAATGGTATGGATCTAGCAAAATCAAACTCATGATTCAAAAACTGAAAGGAAATTTAAGATAACCTGATAATTAATAAAAATACTAATATTAGGATAACCAGGACATGTAGATACCTTAAATTTTCAAAAGTGAACACACTTAACTATTTTGTCTAATATATCAATGATGTATCCAATACCTGTTAAACAACATTATGTCACTGACTTGCAAAATTCTTATACTTTTCATTGTATTCTGGCAGACCTGCAACTGTTAATAATGTTTAACAGTGTTTGAAGTTAATAAGAAAATTTCTAGAATAGAAACAAAGGTAAATGAATCTCAAGTTTCTTGCCAACTCATTGTGACTTTTATAGAACAGTTTAAGTGAGTGAAAAAGGGTAGGTATCCATTTATCTTAATCATGTTCCATTTTTTGCTGGCTCTCTGGCAGTAAACAGCCTAGTCCAAAAATATTGGTCACTTCTCCCCTCCCCCCAAAATAATCTTGACTGTAAGAATAACAACACAGTATGGTCATATCATTTAAAAGAGATTGGGTTTTCTGGTGGACAAAGAGATGCTAAACTCATTTTCACAAAAAATAAAAGCTTTCTTTTGTTTCTATAGAATAATTTTTTCTGCATTTCTGATGCAGTAATGATTCCAATGCCATTTATTTTTATATTGCAGATGTCACAGCCAATATAGGATTGTCCAACCTTTTCATTGCTGTGAGCCAGATGCTAAATTTGAGGCACCTCTGTGGGCCACATACAGAAATATAATTCCAGATTCTAGAATCAAATCCTTTTTTAGGATTTAGGAGGATTTAGCCATTAAGGCATTAATGTAGTTAAGCAGCAATAAAATAAAATTAAATAAGAGAATAGCTCACATCTTAGTGAGAACCCTGAGGAAAAGGTTTTTCTCGCCTTAGAGTCCCAATGTCAACATCAATATTTGTAGTGGCAAGTCAGAGATGGCAGCCAAACGTGTCACTTGCAAGGACATGAAGGATTGTGACTGTCCATCACTTTCAATGAACAACTAATCTTCTTCCCACTTAGTATGAAATGCTCTATTCTCCGCATCAACTTTTCTTACTTGCAGCCATTGCAGTTACTCACATCCTTGCTCTTAGATTACTGCTGCATCACCAGGGCCGGCTCTAGGGTTTTGGCTGCCCCAAGCAGCCAAAACAAACAAACAAACAAACAAACAAACAAAAAAACCCGCGATCGTGATCGCGATCTGCAGCGGCAATTCAGTGGGAGGTCCTTCGCTCCCAGGAGGAGTGAAGGACCGTCCGCCAAATTGCCACCGAATACCTGGACTTGCCGCTCCTTTCCGGAGCGGCCGTCCCAAGCACCTGCTTGACAAGCTGGTGCTTGGAGCCGGCCCTGTGCATCATGTTTTAATGCACCGTGGTTAAAATCCACAAAGCACACACTATAATAAATGGATTCAAAAGCAACTACCCCCCCGATTCGGGGAGGAGACTCTGCCAGTGGCCTCACAGCATGCCACCACTATGGGGAGCAGGGATGCCTATGGGACTGCACGCAGCTGAATATCTCTCAGGGACCAGACTGAATTGTCCCTCCAGCTGCCAGTTGGACCATTAACCTCTCTGTAGCTTCAGTATAGCAAACTTAACAGGCTGAAACAGTATTTTATTGGCCATTAAGATACTGTAAACAGAATATTTTATTTATTTGTATTAATGTAGCCCCAGTCATGGAATAGGACCCCATTGTGCTAGGCACTGTACAAACACAGAACAAAAAGACAGACCTCAAAGATGTGCCTCAAAGATTTTGCAATCTAAGTATAAGTCAAGAGACAATAGATGCAAACAGGTGGGAGAATACAAGGAATCAGTGAGAAAATATTGTCTAAATAGTCAAGACAGACACAGGGTGGGGGAGGAGGGGTAGAACACACAAGCCGAGTTAACAATGGGATGGTAGCGAACATCATGTTAGTTCCACAATTTACTTACTTATTTATTTGGGGAAGGCGGCAGTTAGTTGTCTGATCTAATATTCAAATTGATTGAAAAACAATTTCATGAAAATTTTTAAAATCTCATAGTTTCAGTTTGGCAGTTTGGAATGGCCCTGTTTTCTGTTTTATTCTGCATCTTCTGTGCATTTTTTACTGAAATGTTTTATCAAAATCATTTTTTCAAAAATTTTAATTTACCAAGAAACAATTTTCAGTAAGAAAATGTGATAATTTTGTTTTAAAATACGGTGGAAAAGTTTTTGCAAAAACCAGAAAATTTCTATAATGCTAACAATTTTTCACAAAAAGTTTTGTTTTGGGGAAAAGACCATAGTAGAACTATATATAACCTGCTCTGTGATATCCCTACAATAGTGGTATTGAGAACTCTACCCTAAATTTATACTGGAGAGGTTGCAGTACTTCTTGAGATTAACAGAGGGTCATTAACCATTGAAATACTGTGAGAGAGGGAGTTTGTCGATTTGTGTCTTGTTTCAGGATCTGGTCTACGGGGGAGAGCACTTAATTCTTTCTAATCTCATGGTGAAATTGTAACATACTGTGCTTCTGCCAAATATTGGCTTTAGCTGGGGAATTAAGTATAGAAAAGGAAGACTCCCAAATAGAATGAAGGCAGACAATGCTGCAGTAAATTTCAACTGCTTTAATATTCTTGTCCAAAGAATGGCTGAGGGGTGAGTAAGTTGGTGGCCTGTCTTGGTAAAAGGGAAATATTCCTGCAATATGAGAGTATAATGTATAGATATGGTTGAAATTCCCCTTTGAACATTTTTTTCATTAAAAAGTTTAATGAGATACAGAGCATTTCCTTGTGTGCCCTCAAGTCCCATTGAAGTTAATGGGGAATGCTGGGTACTTAGCTCTTTTAAAAATCAGGCCGTTTATTTAGGTACCATGGTATTAGAAGCCTAACTTTCGGTCCCCACTTTTGAAAATCTTGGCTGTAATCTCTAGATCCTGGGCAGACACTATTCTAAATACCTGCCAGTCCCAGGGTAGATGTGGCCTTTTAATACATCTAGGAGATAAAGGAAGTGAGCATGACCTGCACACTTATCGGTCTGAATCTATGTCCTCAATTATGTTGAAATCACTTTCCCAAGAACACAACTTTCTAAGTCAAGTAAGGGATATGTGGTATGCAAGATGTGGGAGCAGCCTCTGCCCCAAAACCCCTCCCTTTATGGCTACTGGTGTAAATAAGATAAATAAATACACATTGACAAAAGGGATTAAAAACATAAAAAGAAACAACTGGATGAGAATGAGATTGGGCTGTATTCCTATGTAACCATATCATTAATTGTATCACAGTAGCACGCACAAGAGTCTAGGCACTTTCAGGACACTATTATTTATTTATTATTTGCATTACAATAGCACCTAAAGGCCTCAACTGAGATCAAGGATCCATTGTGTTAGACATTGTGCGCACACACACACACTGTGCGCATACACACATACTTGCAAGCACACAAGGTATTGTGAGTGTCCATCACTTTCAATGAACAAGTAATCTTCCTCCCACTTAGTATGAAATGCTCTATTCTCCTCATCAACTTTTCTAGTGAGATTTGGTGCCTGCTCCAAAAAGCTTAGCAGCTAAATAGATAATACAGACAAAGGGTAGGTGGGGAAAGGGAGATGTTGCTTCCCAAGAGCACACATCATATAGGTCAGTGGTCCCCAACCTTCTTGTGGCCAATAGCACATTCATGTTTTCAGAAGAGTGTGGCGGGCGCCAACAATTTTTCAAGGCTTATTTTGTATTTGTACATTAAATAATACGAAAAACATCATATTTAATATTACATAATATATGAATCATAAGGTAAAAAAGGTAATTTCACATGTAAAAGGTATTAATTAAATTATTCGGCAATTACTCTTTCACCTTACCATGGGAATTTGCTTTTTTTTATCTATCTGTAAGAAAAATTAAGGAGTTTTTACAAAATAAATATCATAAACAGTTTTCATCTTATTTATTTTAAAAAAAGTAAAACATTGTTGAACTGCTGGTCCAAATATATTTATTATTCTTACTTTAACATAGATAGCCAGTTATGGTTAATTAAAAAATCTTCTTTGTATTGTTACTTGTATCTGGATTTCAATAAACAAACAAATATGAAAAAAAGTTACACAAGTTAATCATACACGCTCATCAGCACTTAATGGAAAATAGGTATCATTAATTCACGCGGTTTTTCTAATAAAGTCAGTGTGATTTTTTGGCACTGCTTTTCTTCAGCCAATTTTTCATAGTTGGGAGAGTAGGATGATGATCCCGTTCGTAAGCAATCGTCAAGATGAGCATCTGTAAGCCGAGATCTGTATTTTGATTTTATGATGTTCATTGTTGAAAACAGAACTTTTCATAGATAAGTGGAACCGAAATAAGATTTTATTTTGTATGCTACATTTTTTTTAAGGCAGGAAACTTTTTTCAGTCAACCAGATTCCAAAAGTTTTCATCTGTTGCGCAGGATTTTTGAACAATATCATTTTGAAGGTCCAAAATCTCCAGTTCTACGTCTTCTGTTCTTACTTGAATGAGACTCGCAATTAATGTAGCCATTTCTGTTACCTCTATTTGGCAAGTAAAAGGATTCACAAGAAAGGCAACTACAGGCTCAATGATGGTGAACTGTTGAAATCTCTTTTCAAATTGTTCCAGAAGTGTTTGAATGTGGATAACAAATGGAGATGGGTTAAAATCACTGTCACATATCATTTTCTTCATACTTGGGAAATGTACGAGAGACTTCGTCTTCATATGTGACATCCACAAGGTCAGTTTTGCTTTGAATGATTTTACAGAACCTATCATTTGAGCCACATGTTTGTCTTTTCCCTGGAGCTAAAGATTTAAAATGTTCAATTTGTCAGTGATGTCAGCAAGAAAAGCCAAGTCCATTAACCAGCTGGAGTCTTCCAGTTGCTCAAAGTTCTGATTAGTGGACTTCAGAAATTCTTTGATCTCTTCAATTAGGCTTAAAAAATGTGCAAGAACTTTACCTTTGCTCAGCCATCGTACTTCTGTGTGCAAGATAAGATCAGATTGTTTATCATCAATATTTTCCAACAGGGCCTTAAAAAGTCAGTGTTGCAAAGATTTTGCTCAAATAGAGTTAATTATTTTAATAACGACATTCATGATGTTTTGAAAAGAAAAAACTTTGACGCACAAAGCTGCTTGGTGGATAATGCAATGATAAGACAGAAAGTTCGGAAAGGATTCATTCTTCTTGCAGAGTGCAATGAATCCATTGGCACTGCCCATCATTGCTGGTGCCCCATCAGTGGTGATCGCAGACAGCTTGTGTAGTGGCATACGGAGATGGGGCAGAGTGGCCCCGCACTGGTACCGCAGGAGTTAACCTTTCCTTCCTATCAGAGGAAGCCACGCCCCGAAAGCTCTGCTGGGCATGCTCCAACTGGAGAACAGGTATAAAAGCCTGCAGATCAACTCAGTTGGAGCTGACCACTGGAGGAGAAGGACGCACCCCGCCAGCTCTTGAAGAGGGAGAGCCTGCGTACCAGGATTCAGGAGTCAGCCAAGCCGAGGCACTACCTGAGACCCCAACGGAGGACGTCACAGGGGAGGAACAGACCGGAGGACCCCCCCACCACAGATGAACTGGTATTCATGGTAGGAAGTGACCCAGGGGAACTTTAGAGACTAACAGCATTAGAGCTGTATTACCGCTCGGTGTGTTGCGGGCGGATCCCCGCCGAGCGAGTGGCAAGGAGAGCTTGCCACTACCAGGGCCCTGGGTCGGAGCTCGGTGGAGAGGGCGGGCCCGAATCGCCCTACCCCCTCACCCCCTGAACCATGAGGGATCCTAGAGACTCCGGCTGCTAGGCCGCGCTACCCCACTCGTAAGAGGGGTTGTATAGACTCTGTCCGCTAGGCTGCGCTACCCCGCTCATAAGGAGGGGGTTTATGGACTCTGGCCACTAGGCCGCGCTACCCTGCTCATGGGGGGGGGGTTTGTATGGACTCTGGCTGCTAGGCTGCGCTACCCCGCCAGACAGAGGCAATAGTGGGGAAGAAGGCCGAGAGGCCGTAACCGGCCGCCTACAGGGAGGCGGACCCAAGGACTGGAGAGTGGTGAGGTGCTGACACCCTATCCCACCCCTGCCACAAAGGGGCGCTGCGGTGCCAGGCCCGCCACACATACTAATTGATAAAAAGAACAGGAGTACTTGTGGCACCTTAGAGACTAACAAATTTATTAGAGCATAAGCTTTCGTGGACTACAGCCCACTTCTTCGGATGCATCCGAAGAAGTGGGCTGTAGTCCACGAAAGCTTATGCTCTAATAAATTTGTTAGTCTCTAAGGTGCCACAAGTACTCCTGTT